>NC_090885.1:23212962-23242962 GCF_036669925.1 Montipora capricornis | reverse complement strand
GCAAATGCATGGACAGTAGAAGTGACACTTGCCTGTAGACCTATGTTTCTCATCTTACACATTGACACTTTGTTATTCGGGACAGAAACAGAAACAGTTCTGAAGTAGTGTTCACACCAAGCCCGCTTTAGTACCGTAGTTTAAGCTACAGTTTACGTGGAAATGGAAAAGGAATCTATAATTATAGGAGTGAATTCGTTTGTTTGTGGCTATCATGCATATATGGAGATATGGGAGCCTGATGTTAATGACAAAAACCCTCTAAAACGTGAACCTAACAACATTGCTGACGAAAATGCTGTGGCAGTTGTACAGTTACAAATACCATCCGCAAACCAGGAGCCAGTGCATTCTTCAGCTCAGAAACGTACTGGACACCCAAACGAAGTTACAGATCTTATGGAGGTTTTTGGGCACGTTCCAAAGCTGATGGCGGTGTGGTTGACGAAGTTTTTAAAGCGACCAACAAACTCAGGGAAAGGGGTGATTACAGGAAAACTGGTAAACAGAGGTGGTGGATACGGTTTGGAAATACCCTGCGAGTATGTATTGCAAGGTGACTTATTTTCTTGTAACTGGTTAAAAGATAAACTTATCAACAAAGGATTTGTTGTATACTAGCTGTACAGGCTTCGTGGACGTGTATGCATTTACGGTTTCTTTTGTCCTTGTGTATTCAACAAACACCGTTTGTCAAGTCACGTTTTTAATTTTAAAAATAGAAAAATTGGTGGTTGGCGCCTTCCTCGTTTCCGGTGTCTGGCATGTTGTGTGGTGGAGTTTAATTACAAGTGTCCGTTTAATACAGGTTGGCAACAATAGAAATGACCATTTCAAGTACTTTTTAGGTGTCCGCGTCCGCTTAATAGAGGTGTCTGGTTTATAAAGGTTTGATTTACAGTAAATAAGGGATATAAATTTAGGGTATTCGGCCACTGTCCGCTTAATAGAGGGTGTCCGCTTAATACGGTGTCCGCTTAATACAGGTTTCACTGTAGTCGATTAGAGGTCAGTGTTTTCATAACCATCCTCCCACACTATCCACCAGAGATAAACGCACTATTCTCTATAATGAGGTCCTGCAAGTTAACAGTATCAAACTTACAGAGGCACTTGGTATTGGCAACTAAATGGGAGTATTCTTTTTTGGACTGATTCTTTGAGATCAGAGAGGAAAGAGGGAAAGGGCAGCCCTGAGGGAAAGCATACTCCAGGATAGATCTTATAATAAAACAATAATATTGGGTGAAGTTCTTAAGTATCCAGATTGTGTGTCACCTTTTGTTACCCTAGCTTTTTTAACATTTGGGTGCTCACGATCTCAATACAGTATAACCGCAAATTATTTGGTCATTAATTTTGACATCAGTGTTAGGACAAGAACGTGACAGAAATGTATCAGTTTGTAAAACACACGTGTATGTGGGACATGTAGGGTGAACCATTTTTTTGTTCACAAAAGGGAACATAACTGGTAGTTTTGAAGTATAAACTATAGATATGTTAGTTACTCTTTCACTTCTGAAGCGTTCCTCATTGATGAGTAAAATCAACTGGAATTAGACAGAGAAAACCCTTAATAAGTATTTTGCTACAATGTACGTCCTTGTAGCTGTCATCTTCAATCCTTGTTTAAAGTGCCTCCGTGAAAAAAAAAAACCTCACATCCTCTTTTTCTTCAGATTTTGGAAGTGTGTTTGCTGAACACCTGTCTGGCAAAATTTTGAGCTTTGACTTTTATCTAAAGGCTGTTTACTTTCTTGAGTTTAAGTTTTGGATTTCATGATATGCCATTACTCACGTTCAAGACTGACTGATTGGACCTAAAAGGGTTGGGTCCAGGGAAAAGTAACGTCAAAGGCTCACTAGCTTAAAATTTGAGTGTGTGAATGCAGATTATTTCATTTGCAAAATGCGAGTTTAAAAGACTAGACTAAGTATGAAAGCCCAAAACTCCTGCGCTGTATATTAATGCTGCGGTGTACACATGCATTTATAAACTAGTGAGCCTTTGACGTCATAATTTCTCCTTGATCCATCTCTCTCAATATCTTGAAGTTTTAAACGGTGGGACAATAAATAGGAAAATTCCAGTTGAGACAAACAGTTGTCTTTTTAAAATTAGTGTTCAGTTAACATACTATTAGTTCTGAAATCCAAAGAAAAATAAGACTAGTCTAAGATTTTTTTTATCACAGTGGTACTTTGTTTAAGTTCTCTAATACTGAGGACAAAACTGCTGAAGTGCTACTGACTATTCAATTTTGTTGCCTTATTTTTGTAGAGTTCATCAGGAAACCACAGTGTGTATCAACTGGAAGAGTGCCTCCTCGAACTTTGTTGTTGTGGAACACTGTTGAGAACAAGCAAAGTGACTTACGATTCACCTACAATGTGCTCTACTGTCGCAACCCTTCTCCACAAAATCAGTTCTGTAACAGACCTCCACATGGTTTCAGTATATTCAAACATTGTTTGGATTTGTTCACAGCCATGAACCCAAATGGTAGCAATACCATTTTCACTTGTAATATCACACTTCTTGTCAAAGCATTGTTCCCACATTTGTTTAATTACACCAAGCCTTCTGTAGGAAGGGCTGCAATCCATTTTGTCATCAACTTTGGAAATGTGCAAAGTGATAGTTACAGCCCTAAGATCATATGCAAACCACTGAATTCAGGTACATGTATTTGGGAACTTATTTTCATTTTTAATTATTTTTCAGTTCAATTTACTTGCTGATCGAGGCCTTTTATTTTGAAATGGTTACATTAATGTATTAAAATGACCAGTCTAATTAATTATTGTTGTCAATTTCTGGTTACAAAAAATACATTTATGGCCTTGTTGTCTATGGACATGAAGAAAAATTAATTTTGTCTGTAGTGACTGACTGATTCAGTAAAAGATTGATCAATCAATGTTATCAATCGCGGTGGGTCCAATTTGCAGGTCGCAGGTCGCGGGTTGCAGGTCATTGTTTCACCAATACAGAAAGTATCCTAAACATTCATAAAAGCTAACCTTAGGCCTAAAAACTTTTGTTTAGGCCTAATTAGGCCTAAGGTTAGCTTTTAAGAATGTTTAGGATACTTTCTGTATTGGTGAAACAATGACCTGCAACCTGCGACCTGCAAATTAGACCCGCCGTATCAATCGTTGGTTTGTTGGTTAGAGCAGTCAATTGACAAGCACCGTTTTTGCACAGCATTTTTAGGAACTGAATCTCCAAACCTTTTGAGAGATGTGGATGTCACATGCAAAATGAAGGAACAGTACCTTTAATTAATAACTTTGATTCAATGCAGGTGTCTTTTTCAAAATGTGGCTGTTTTTTTTTTTCATTACTAATCTATCGACAAATTTATGTTCAATGTAAAGAAGCTCAGCTGCTGATTTGTTAATTTGCATTTACTAGTGAAGTGTACAAAACCTGAAAACATTTACGTCATAACAGAGAAGAGACGGACATTGTCTTTGATGTGGAATGCTCCAAAGGACATGAGAGATTTTAAGAGTTTCCTAACATACCTTTTAGTCATAACTTTGGGAGACACTGGAAAAAATAAGGTACTCGTACGAATGTAGCCTTTTTAATGGTATCATAGGTACTGCATGGTACAAGCTAGATTGACGTGTAGGACATTGTCAATTTCTGTGGGATTACTCTGAAGAAATTGGAGATTTTTTACATCATCTAAATTAGCCAATTAAGTCTCAATGGTAGAACCGACGGACAAAAATAAGGTTCCTACATGTAAGTAGCTGTTTTTGTGGTAAATACATTGTTCATTTAATTATTGTGTTAATTGGCTAAAGTGTTCATAAAGATCATGTTCTTAAAGTCCCTGTGATGCTTTTTTTAAACTTTTCACTTGTACTTATAATGTCTGGACGCATTTTAGCGGGCCTTTGATTTTTGGCCGATCCAGTTGGGTGCTGGTAACTAACTAGTGACGTCACAGAAGTCAAGAATGTAATTACATTCGGAATCTTCAGAACATTCACTGCTAACTATCGTCCAACATTTCTATAAAGACTTTGCAATGAGCTCTAGATTTTCAACAAGACTCCTATTCTTACCTTTTTGCACATTTCTTTCTGAAGAGATGCAATCAACTTACGTGTACTTCTTTGATGTCATTAGTTACCTGAGGGCCCAGCTGGCTCAGTCAAAATTGTTTGCGTATAATCAAACGCCCGCTAAAACGTGTGGATACTCTACGAGGGAATTTTTTTTAAAGTACTACACTCCAGGCACTATAGATATTTTAACGAAAAGTTAAAAAACGGGAAAAAAATAAGCGTCATAGGGACTTTAAAATATAATTAATAAATAGATGTTTTGTAAGTTATTTTACTGCAATCATTCAAAATCACAGAGGTACAATGTACGTACCAAGCAGTTGGCCATGGGTTAAGGATGCTTCCAAGGAAATCTGAGGACAGAAAGAGGCCATATTAAGCGGGACTCACACTGAAAAACGTAGACTGCAGACTGTGCAGACCGTCTGCAAAATGAAAATTCGGTTAGCCTGAATTAGGCCTAAATAACATTTGGTTAGCCTAATTAGGCCTTAATAACATTCAGGTTAGCCTGTTTACGGTTAGCTCTCAACAATAGTGAGGGTAACACCATATTTTACCCCTGGTCTGCACAGTCTGCGTTTTAATTGGGTGACCGATATTAAGCTGGCTTAAATAGTGAACTCCTCTCTACAGCTACAGTGTACCTCCATGATTTGCCAGAGTCAGATCAATAGAGGATTGTGATGATCAATGATGATCCCACGTGACTACAGTGTATATTATTGTGTATGGCTATATAAGTAAAGTTATTCCATGTGATCTACGTGTAATATGTTTCTGGAGCAAAGCGCTAGAAGCTTCTCTGTAAAATAATGTAATTAATCTGGGCTCTTGAATTCAGTTTTTACGTCAGAAAATACACTCATCAGTGAGAATAATACCTTCAGTTAGTACCAAAAATAATCTGCAATTGAGGGAACGTTACTTTTTTGCAAAAGGACACTGGAAACCAGAGCCTTTCATATGTTATAACTATTACTGGATTTTAATGATTGATCCCAATCTTGCTATTTTTTATTTATTTAGACCATAGAATTTTTGGGCAATTATTTGCATGACATGCGGCGTGATTTTACCAAACTTCGTCCGTACACCTTGTACCACATTTACATTGCTTGTGCAATATCACCACTCCTTGGAGATGCTACAAATGGAAAGTTCATTGGCCCATTCTCATATAGAACATTGGAAGAAGGTACAGCAATGTTTTGGTAGAGGGAATTGTGCATCTGTGCAAGCATACAGAGAGGCAGTTTAAACCTAATTTCAAACAGTGTCAATATTTTGCTTCAACATGCATTCAATACTTTGTTGAATGAATTTGTTGGGGTGTTTGAAAAGTTTATGTAACATAGTCATATCATTTGTTGAAAGATGAGTTAAAATGATTGTTGTATATAATGTGATATAAATGTATCGCATTAATATATGACATTAAATAAATATTAATTTTATGCCTTCCCTTAACATTGATTCAACATTTCCTTTGTTCGCACAAGTCTTGGATGGCGTTAATGCCGTTTGAGCGCGCCAGTCCATTCAAGATTTTGGTGAATGCATATTGACACTCTAGGGTGTATAATTTTAACACAATGTCTATCAATAACATTTGGTTAAATAGGCTGTAAAATTTAACATGGTGTCTATCGACAACTTCTGACAATTAAAGGTGTTTTTGAAGATGAAAGCCAGGTGGAATCAACTTTGATACCCATAAACCAGTGAGAAAATACATGTACATGTATGTAGAGTGTCAAATTTTAAAAGTTGTTGTTTAATCATGACCACACGTGTGGAGAATCTTATTGATAGTTCGGCCCATGTTAATTCTCAGATACATTGCATGAAGACTCACAGTGTAAAAACACAATGAATTATGTAATTTATTAAAAACAATCATGTTCATCAGAATGCCTTCTCTTACAGAGAAGTTATTGAGTCATTGAAACAAGACCATGCATGTTCCTTCATTCTAGCTTGCAAACAATGGATAATGTCACTGTTGAATCACATCTGATGAAATAAAACCAAGGAGATGTCTGACGTTATCAAAATACAGTGATTACATTAGAAATCAAGAAAAAGACTGATCACCATGAATTGCATAAAGAAAAAACAAAATCAACAAAAGTAAGCTTGTGCACTAGAGTCACAGCATGACTGCATGGATGCACCTGCAGTCAACATTGTCGCACTATAGGATTTCCACACATGTATCATGACAAAAGATGGACTCTGTTAGCTTTTAAGGAGATTGAAGATGAACTGGGAAATAGGTGCAATGACGAACTTGTAAGATTATAAGCTGGTCTCAACGGTCAACTTAGCCAGGAGTTAGCAAACGTAGACTAGAAAATCTAGTTAGAGCACTTGAAATAATTAGTAAATAAATTTATATATAAATCTTCCTGAGTGCACTCAAACAAACTTTAGTTTTTGATCCCATGCAGTTAATGAATCGCAAGTTACATGTGAGCATGTGGTTCCAGTAAGAACCCATTGACTCCAGGGAGTGGTCAAGACTTCAAGTGCTACTACAGTATGATCAAAAAATTCACTTCCCTTTTTCTTTCAGATTTTGAGAGCGTGTTTGCTTGACACCTGACTGGCAAAATTGTGAGCTTCAAATTATATCCAAAGGTTGTTTGCTTTGAATGCAAGTTTTGGATTTCACGGTCTGCCCTTACTCACATTCAAGATTGACCGATTGGACCTCAGAGGGTTGGTTCGAGGATAAGATGACAACATAGCTGACTCACTGGCTTAAAATTGCAGCGTGTAAACGCAGCTTATTATACATGCAAAACACGATTTTAAAAGTCTGAAAGCTCGAAACTCCCCTGCTGCATATTTATTTAGGCATGTCCACACATATTGCATTTTTAAACTAGTGAGTCATCTGACTAGTCCTGTCAAACTAAACAGTTGTCTCATTTGAAATGTAGGCTCAAAACTTTGGTCACTTGTTCAGTTAACATAGTTTTCAAATACAAAGAAAAAGTAGAATTGATTTTTGGTCATACAGCTGTAGTAGCACTTTAGAAGATTTTACTTAAATTGTCTAATGCCAGATGATTTTACTTTTCAAATGGGAGAATTCTAGCTAGGGCTCCTAAGGTTTGGTTTTATCAACGGAGTTGATAATGTAATTTGACCCCGTACAGAGATTCTAAAAGCTGACGTTTTGAGCGTTAGCCCTTCGTCAGAGCAGGGTTACGTGTAGTTTTTGTAGTAGAGAAAGGGGTCCTAAGGGGTCATTGGGTTAACCAGTCAAAAACTATGTCCCCTTCATTAACCCATTGACTCCTGGGAGTGAGTGTTAACAGATTTTGATCTGTCTATTGCCAGACAATTTTACTTGTCAACTGGGCATATCCAAGCTGGGGCTCCTAAGGGGTTATTGTTATAATAATTTTGTACACACTGTAGCACAGAATCTATCAAGCCGATCAATACTATTTTAGAGGATGGGCATGTAGTAGACCTAGTCTAATTGGACTTCCAGATAACGAATACAACCACGCTATTTGCTGATGACTCAAAGTTAATAGGGAACGCACAATCACCTGCAACCATTCAGTCGGACTTACAATGCTTATCCCATTGGGCTGATGTGTGGCAAATGAAATTTAATGAATCAAAGTGCAGCGTTTTGCATATTGGTAACTGAGACAACCCTAAGAATAACTGCATGATGGGCCATTCACCCTTGCAAGTGCTTGAAAAGGAAAGAGATCTGGGAGTGGTTGTTTCAGCTGGTGATACCCTTTGTTGGGAGGAATAATGATTGGAAAAGCAAAATGAAGGACGTCATGGATCATTAGGAATGTCATATCTATGAAACCAGAAGTGCTGATACCAGTTTTACAAAGCTTTTGTCAGACCCCATTTGGAATTCGCAGTGCAGGTGTGGGCCCCAACCGCAAGACACAGAAACTGGTCGGGTGTTATGATCGAAATTGAGGACTGCAAAAGACAGTTTACGAGGGGAATTACGGTCAAGTCGCCCGAAAGTCATGTTGCCCGAAGTCATGTTGCCCGAAACCAGAGTCATGTTGCCCGAAATTCTTTGTCATGTCGCCCGAAAATCATGGTCATGTCGCCCGAAATCTCCGTAAGAAGATTCTAAAAAATGCGAAGGGGTTAAAAACCAAGTCAGAGTGAAATGTGTTTTGTCGTTTGATATCACGGAGATTGTAATCCTAAATTTATATGTCGAACCATTCATGGTTGCAAAGCAAGATTGCGACATTGCGGTAAATTCAGACACGCATAAATACAAACGTATTTATTGCTAGCAACTAAACCTAATTACACGCGAGGACGTGTGGGTTGTCCAAGGGCATGGGCCTACTCCCTTATCGTGATTTCAAGGTTACAGTGTCTCAGATTAATGACTTTACTGGAACGTCGAATGCGTGGTGACTTAAACAAGGCTTTCAAAATAATCAACGGTTTTGTGGACTATGTTCACAATATGTTTGGGACGAATATAGCTTATCGAACTCGTAATCTTAATGTCACTTCTCATCAGCCATTAAGATCAGCGCATGACTTCTTTAGCAATAGAGTTTTTAAAAATTGGAACCAGCTGCCACTACGCATGCAAAATTCAACAAGTGTCAATGCCTTTAAGCTGGTTCTGAACTCTTTAAGTTATGTAAACCTAATTCGCCTAATGGATTCTGGAAATTGTGGGAAGAAATCTTAAATAGAATAAGGGATAAAAGTGAACATGTCAATTATTTACTAGCCAAAGTTACCTTATCTTATCTTATCTTATCTTATCTTATCTAGCCTAGACAGTAAATCAAGAGCAATATAGCTTAAAAAAGAGTTGTTGATGATTTTATAATAAGTTATTTGAATTGGTTTTGAACCAGTCACTCACTAACTGTTCAGCCAACCTCCCAAGTTTAGCAGGGGGGGACATTATAGTTTAAGATATGACATTTCCAAGTTGCAATGTTCCTCATCATTCATTTATTTTGTTTTTGCCAATACCAGTTTATTTGAATTTTAGAACCCAGCGGTTATCCATATATCAATGCAAATATGACATTTAATGTGCATGGAGAGTTCAGAGATGTCATGGTAACATGGACGGTATGTGTATTAGCTCATCTTGTGTGTATGAGGCGAACTTTTATTCTTTGCTTGCAAATTTGAACGATGAGTCTCATACTACTTTCGAGAGTTTTTTGGAAGATATTAAAACCTTTTTCAATTGTATTATTTCTTGGTTGTGTATTATTGTCAATTATTCATTGATGGGGTGATAAGGAACTTGTCAGAAATTAGCGGTGGGGAGAGAGGGGGGGAGTTGGGGGTGGAAAGCAAGGGAGGTTCACAGTTTTTTTCAATAAGGAGGGCCATGAAAAAAATGGGCACGCATTGCATACGTGTGGTAGTGCAGGTAACAGCGCTTTATTCCATATCTGTCAACTGAGCTACGCTTTGTTTCCTAAGAGATTTAAATTCCCTTGCGTAATATGTAGCTCCAATTGTACACAATATTCCTTTGGTACCATACATCATTTTAGTGCCATAATAGATTCTTAGGTAAATACTGTAGCCCCCTGAGAAGACATGTGGTCACTAGTAAAATGCTAAACCCAGAAAGCTTGAAGAAAATAAAAGGGAATCGAGAAGCATTGGCTTTGAGGCTTTTTTCAAGCTTTTCCACTGAAAGTTTTTAACGTGTACTCTGAGCGTCTGACAGCTTTCCGCGACAAAAGTTCACTGAGGCTAAACCCTGTCCGGCGGTGTTAGTATCTGGATGGGTGACCTTAAAATATACGACTTGCTGTGAGAAACAATTAGGACTGAAAGTTCTATTTAAACGTTCAAAAATGTGAACCAACAAGGTACAGATCTTGTTAGCCTGCTTTATCCAAAACAATTTTCATGAAAAAGTAAATAAATATTATACACAGTTTTTAGGAGGAGCAGAAGGAAGTTTTCAGGAAGTGTCGATGGAGAATTAGAAAATATTTAATATTTTGCCATCAGCACGCAACAAAATTTGCGACATGAAAACATCATAAATTTTTGTACCGCGAATACAAAAAGTTACCATCAGCGAAAACATTACTTGGGAGATTTCTGCTACGCTCAATTTTCCTGTTGCACATTTACTTTTGGCTGCACAAGTAAATGGCAAAATCGAAAGTGACATCGAATTCAGCGGCCGCCGCGATCAAGTTTAATAATACCTTGCTTGTTTACTAACAACTCGCGAAGCAAAATTGCACGGGTCTCTCTTCACTTACATGAAGTAATAGTCCATCACAACAGTAATTATAGAAAACTTACCTTTTTAAAATGGGTTGTTCGACTATTTCAAATGGGTGTTTAGGCTTAGAACTAATTGTGACTCTGCTTACGACCAATAGTACTCACTTGAAATAGTATTTTTGGGGTTGTCCATTTGAGTAGTTCATCGGGGTAGTCCATGGACTAGGGGCCAGTGTTTTACTCTTTCCCCAAAAACTCGCTCTCCTATACGAGGTTATTTATCACCAGGTAATTCCATCGTTTTGGGAATAGAAGCTGCTTTATGATCAGCGTCACAAATTCTGGCCGATTTTGGGGCTCATTTGTTGAACTCAAGCACGCTTCCAACAGACCAATTTAATTCCGTGATTTATGCACGCGGTGCGGGCCTATTACCACCACGGACTTAAAATCTTCGCTACTCTTACAGCCCGGTGAAATGACATAGTGTGTAGTGCACTAGTGTACAACACAGACGGCATAAAACGACGGTCACAAGAATTTAAGCCATTGTGATCATAAAGGGTGCTTAAATATGGTTTTCGAATACAAACCATGTCTGAAAATCGACGCATACAAAGTATTTTCTGCCAGTATAAGCAAGACAAGCTATTGAATGCAGAGCTGGTATCTTGATTTCCAGTGGTAGAAACTATTATCGTCCTATTGAGCCAAAAGCTTTTTTAGTCCTGTTTCTCCAACAGAGATATCCCTTGCATGCTTGAGAGTTTTTGAGAAAAGGTGTGACGTAAATAGCCTTGAGAAAAACCTGGAGATGATTCTTCCCGAGCAGTTGGATAAAGTACTCGAGCGATTTTACAATTACGGTTGTGAGCGTAATTTGTCACCCACGACATTGAAAGGTAATCAAATGGTTTTCTCGTGAAATTAGGAAATAATTTCACGTGCGTTTTGTCAAAATTCTGATAATTTCCTGAGCCTTTAGGCGAGGGAAATTATTAGAATTTTGAAATTATTTCCTAATTTCACTCGTCGCCATTTGATTACACATACTAATACAATTCTGTAGTGTAAAATAATGAACCAGTGCAATAGGACTGTCATTCGTGGACATAGTACTTAAAGGCCTACATTCGCCCAAAATCCGTTGCGGTCATTTGTTTTTGTTTTCAAATGACGGCTTGTCCAAATGCGTGATATGATTGCTTGAATACACTTAGACGAATCATGCGGGAAACAAAATGTCAGCCATTTGGGTAATTTCGTATTACACGAAATTCACTCACGGTGCGCAATGACTTTTGGGCGAATTTATAATTAATTCATTCCGAGTAAACTAATATTATTAGAAGGAAAAAGGAGTATGATTACTTGTGTGGCATATCCTCGTAATAGCAAGTTTAAATATCATGGAGACAAATTATGCTGACTTTATGAAAAATGCAAAATTTATCATGTCAAGCGTTATGAAAAAAGAATGCAACACTTCCAATTGCTTCCTTGCTGTTTTAGAAAAAAAAAAGCCTGCCTGTTCTTTTAAGTCCCACTCTGAGAACTTGTTGTAATTCGTATGCTACTTCAAGTCTTTCAAGGTTTGATTTAATGTTTGTGTTGGGGTTCAAGTTTTTTTTCCTGGTTCATTTTTTTTTTTAACCAGTTCAATTTCGATTTTCCTTTGTTTCAGATTATGATAATGAATATTAGACAAAATTAATAGGCCATTTTCGAGTTCATGTCTACCTCCTCTTCAAGGCGAGTCAAAGTTCGAAGTTTTTGTGATGAAAATTAGGTTTCATTCATATGTCAAGTAGAACTAATTACCATCACAAAAACTTCGCACTTAGACTCGCTTTGAAGAGGAGGCAGGCATGGCAAACATGTTCTTTCTCGCTCTCTCCTTTTTTTAAAATTCTTGTGTTCTTTTCTTAACAATGCAAAGTTGCCAAAAAGAGAGACTTGGAATGGAATAATCACCCGCTTTGTGCTTCAGTATTGGATGCCAAACAACAGCATGGCCGCCGCAGAAGTCAAGGTGCCCAGCAGCATCTCTAATAAAACTGGCAATTTGACCCATTTACGCCTGAATCAATCTTATGCTGTGACGATTCAAATGTGTACGCGTGTTGGGTGTGGTCCAATGAGCCAATCATTTTATATCCCAGCCATTACAGGTAAGTTTAAGCACCACTCAGTGGAAACCACAACATCAGTAAAAATGACCAAACAACCAACATCAGTAAAAATGAAGAACATTTCAGTTATTTACTGTAGTTATCCTGCCTAAAAAGTTGCATTTGTTTTTCACGTCTTAGCTTGGTATGACTTGAGACATTCTAGCCTTTGAGGAAGGGGAATTTGATTCCGATTTCTGCCCAAGGAGTGGGGAAATCGATGCTTTCTGCCTTGATGCTTTGTCAATTTCCCTACCCTTTCCCGGGACCGGGGAGGGGAGGGGGAGGGGAGGGGGCCCATTGGACCATTGACTGGTGTATTATTCAAGAGTTTCTAAAGATTTGTGTAAGGCAATGTTTTCACAATTAAGCAGATTATTTTACTGTAGACATGCATGGGGGCTAAAATATATGTGTAAAGCTAAGGTTATCCCGTGGTGTAAACAAAAGAGAAGAATTGTAAATAATATTTGTCTTTAACCCTAGACATACATCTTTCTATCTAACTAACTGCAGACCTTCTGGGCCTCATCAGTGCAGTGTTGATGTCTAGGAGTGGGGTTAAGCTTATAAACCACCCCATATGTCCCACACATGTGGTACAGCTAAGCGTTCCCAAAGTGCTCGAACTAGCGAGATAGTGAGCATGCGCAATTGCTAGCGGGAATGGCTCATCCTAGTAGAGTGCTCAATTTGGACATGAAAGCAAAAGCTTTGTAATGCCAAAGAGCTATATGCATGTTTTGTTGTCAATTGTGCTGTTTGCGACTTCATCAGTATTTCCCGATGAGTTCAAAATGCGCTTGTTGTGATTGTCGATAATTTTTTTAGTGTTGTTCATCCAGCTGTAGCTGGTCTTGACGCTGTTGCGATTGAAGAATTTTCTAAGTTTGTGGTCTTGAGGGAAGTGTTTGTCCATTAGGGGGAGGAATCTGTGTCCGATATTAGTGTTGACGTTTTTGCTGAATGGAGGGTTTTACCATAGGATGTTGCTTCGTTGCCTGTTTTTCCGTTTGGTAGTCGTAGTTGGCTCGTGTAGAGTGTAGTGGTATCCGCTCTCGTCGAGTGTTTTTAGGTATGGAGGGGCGGCTTGGTCGAAGGATGCTTTGTCCGATCAAAGGGATGACAGTCGTTTGTTGATACCGGCTGGTATGTTTTTTGTGGTGATTGGTGGGTGGTTGCTCTCGCGGTAGACGTACTGAAATGTGGTTTTAGGTTTGTTTGTTTGATATTTATTTCCTTGAGTAGGTTGAAGTTTTGGCAGCTATTCAGCTGATGTGGACCTGCTATACCCACCCACCCATATACTTACAAAGGACAGCCACAACACCGGGTACTTCATCCCCAACTCTTCTCGAATAGTGTGTGGGTTCTTTAACGTCCCACAGGGAACTAATGAACATGGAAGGTATTTGTGATACGGGGCTTATGGTTTATCATAGTCCTTATCCCGATAATTTGCGGATGTAATTACAAAGGGAGCACTTTCTCATCAGTTATTTAAAGACCCTGAGTGTTGGTGCGGCCGGAGTCGAACTCACGACCTTCCGCATGGGAGCCCGGTGCTCATCCAACTGAGCCACCGGTGCGCGGTGCTGTTGTTTAGGTTGGAAGAGACGTCCGGGAAGGTAACGATCTGTTTGTTGGCTTCAGTTGTGATGCGTCGTCCATTGTGATTAAAGACGCGACATATTTCCTTCTTGATGTCCTCTGTGACTCTCAGTGAAGCATTAGAAACGGCTAGACCGTCGTCTCGGTAGAGTCCTGTGTCGGCGTCAAGGTTTTGTAGTTGTGGAAGCAGGAAACTTCATATATATATATATAGGCTTATATTTGAATTCTTATGTCTTATATTTGAATTGCAAAAATTGTTACGGCAAATAGCTGAAAACTCCCTAGGCCCGGTTGTGCGAAAACCCGATTAAGCTAATCGTGGGTTAAGTTTCTTAATCTTTGGTTAACTAATCACTGGTTAAAAAACCGTTGTTCAAGCACAGATTAGTCCGTGGATTAACTAATCTACGATTGAAGATAGAATAATTTGCGTTAATTTAGTACAATTAATTATGCACAATAACACAAGGAATTCGCTGGTAGCATTGTTGTCCATTGTCTTCAAAATAGCATCCCCGGCTAAAAAATCACGAAAGCCACAGCGTCAGAAATTTCAGTCTTAATCGAGATCTATGAGGAAAACATGGAAATCTTGCAAAGCAAGTTCACCAATTAATAGTGTTACGAACACCAAAAAAATCTGGTTTGGGAGAATATGTCGCCGAAATCGGCTCCAAAAAGTCTGTACCGAACTACTCAGGCTCGGCCAATGGTGCCACCAGTTATCTGGAGAAAACTGCCTCTTGCGTAAAATTTTAAACCAATCGGCATTTGCTGAAGAATGGAGAAAGGGTGATTTCGCTGGGTTTTACGGCGAAGGTCTTCTATAGCTACTAGAAGGTGAGTGATGTACATTATGGACTCCCGTCCGAAACGATACCTTGTGCTAAGCTCTTTATTTGTACCTGTGTAGCCGTCAATTGTGAATCCTACGTGCCGAAATTGCATCTGTTTTTGTCTTTTTTACTACCCATAGCGACACAGCCATACAACAAGCCAGCCATTTCGTTGCTGTTTTTATTGTTTTAATCGGCCGATTGAATGGTTAATCCATGTATCGAGGTGGGTTAAATTTAACCCTTCGTTTAATCATGGGTTAGGGATAATTGGGCTTTGAACAACAGAAACTAATCGCCGATTAGCTTATTTGATCGTGGATAAGCGCTAATCGCGGTTTCGAACAACCGGGCCCTGAAGAAGTCAGGCCGTGCCTGACAAAATATTGGTCAAACAAAAAATATATATCCTCACAGCCGTACAACCAGCCTTGTATAATTATGTTGTTTTTAGTCTAAATATTATTTGCTGGTTAGATCTCCCATTAAAAAAAAAACTGTCCACAAGTACGAATTAATCTCGAAGAAGATCGTCTACCATTTTCACTGTCAATGCAACCACTGAATGCCTTCGCGATGCTAAGTTATGGGAAGCGAGATTTTGCAGAGGGTCGTAAGACAGAGATATGGGAAAGATGCACGCGTCGCCGAAGGGGAGGTGGGAGGGGCCCAAAAAAATTTGACACTGGACCAGAACGGCGTAACTTGGCGAAAGAGACCGAAAACCAGAGAAGGTTTGTATAAATAGGCAAATGAGTTCCCTGGAGACTTGAATAACATTGTCTCCTAAACCCTGCGGTGTTACAAGGATACCGGCGTTGCGCGTAGTCCGTGGCTACTTTGACAGTGAAAATAGTGTATTTATCATATGACCCGTACGGCCCTGCGCGCGCTTTTATTGCAAAACTATTGAGAAAATCCCCGTATGAGGGCCGTACGCGATCGCGCGAGCAGGGCAGGATCGCGTACGGCCCTCATACGGGGATTTTCTCAATAGTTTTGCAACGAAAGCGCGCGCGAGATGCGAACTAAAACAACTTTTTGGTCAAAATGAGCGACGTAAGTGAACATTCCGAATTTTGTTACCCGCAAAAAAAAAAGGGAAAAGCGCGGTGGTCATATGATAAAATGCTTATTGACTGAGTTAGGTCGGGCCGGACGGGAAAATATTTGGCCCTCGGTCATGGCGCACGGACTTCGCTGCGCTTGGTCCGTACGCCATGACCTCGGGCCAAATATTTTCCCGTCCGGCCAGACCTAACTCAGTCGATAAGTACATATTCATTAACAGAGCGCGACATTTTGCTTTTCCTGCTGAGATGAGATGCCGGAAAGACCTCTGGGAAACTATGCGGGGATAGCGCAGCGGTGAGAGCACTCGCCTCCCACCAATGTGGCCCGGGTTCGATTCCCAGACTCGGCGTCATATGTGGGTTGAGTTTGTTGGTTCTCTACTCTGCACCGAGAGGTTTTTATCCGGGTACTCCGGTTTTCCCATCTCCTAAAAAACTATTTGACGTGATTTGCGTTAATTGTTGATTTCAGTTTACAGTGTCCCCAATTAATGCCCCAGCGCTAGAACGACTAGACACTTAAGTTCCTTTCCTTTCCTTTTTTCTTAAACCGGGGTTCACTAAAAGCGACCGGAGACCGTTGAAATCCGGCGCTCCAAATAAGCGGCCACGTTGCCACCTTAATATTTTACGTTTAAAAACCGCTGAGAGAAAACGTATCTTTGGCTTTGGCTTCCGCTTGGTGATTACTCTGCACTTTTGGTTCGCGTTGCTTTAATAATCTATGTTAACCCATGAACATTGTTCCTAATCAAAAGGCCAGGTTTCATCCAAAACTCTTAACGTCTTGTGAACAGTAATGCCAGGAATCTTCTTGGTATGTTTATACTCGTTTCCCTATCGTGCTTTATATATGGGCAAAATTAAAAAAAACTGCGAGGCCTTGATTTTTTTCGCATTTCTTGTTAATTAATTTTCCAAATTCAGGCGTTGGCGCATGCCGGCTGAGTAAACGTTAGATTAGGAATCGAGCGGGTCACAAAAAAGGAATGCGTGAAGAGAGCAAGATTCATCCTTTCTCTTTCTCGTTTCCCAGCTCAAGTTCTTACAGGATTAATAATAGCCCAATTCACTAGCCGCTAACTAGGGCCAGTGTCATTTGTTAAGGCACTTAGAAGGCAAAGCCCATTCCTCGATCAATATTTTTTCTCTTGTTTGATCTTCTTTTTTTTCCTTCTGTTTAAGACCCAGATCAATCAGCTCAAACCACACCAACACGCGAGCCTGACCCGAAGGGGACCTGGAATTTCTCTCTTATCATTGGATTAAGCTCGGGGATTATTCTCTGCGTAGGATGCGTTGTTGCTGCAGTTTATCTTTGGAAAAGGAAGTTAAGGTACATAAGTCACATTTCTTTTTGTGATTGCGCACGCGGTCTCTTGTTTTAATCACGAAGACACACTGTAAAAGACTTGTTACCTTATGAACATACCGGTGATTTGTCGGGGGTGGTACGTATGCTCGATTTTCGCCGCTCACTCGGGCCCACGTATGAGTGCGGGCTCATTTTCACGAGCAGCGGCAGGTAATCGAGCCCAGGGCAGTACGCAGCTATTTCGACGTCTTCTGGGATTGGTTGGGAATTATGAACCAAAATATACAACCAATCAACGATGGACACTTACCTTAGAAACAATAGAGCTGCGTCCTAAAGGGATCCAATGAAATTAGAGGTTGTAAAGAGCTGCATCCATCTTTGGGATGAGAAGGTGGGGGGGGGGGGGGGGGTGGATTTGTCAATCAACCGTGGACGCACACAGAACTCTCAAATAATTTGTGCAATAGTATTATCTGTCCTTGTTTTAAAATCCTAAGTCAATATTTTCGTCCTGGAGATATCTTTTAATAGTTCCGTCTCAGTGTTGCTGTTTGTTGATCGCCATCTTGGATAAGCAGTCTTCCTTGAATGGCTTCGAACAAAAGCAGAGCGTGATGCGACCCCTTTTTCTAGTGCGTCGTATTCTCCGTATATCACCAAGCATTTGATTGGCTGGGTTGAGCATCACGCTGGCGTGCATGTTGCATGTTTTGAACCCCTTCCGTGTTACAGCGTGTAACTGCGGAGAAATTGCTACCTTTGTAATATAATCCTCAATCCTTCTCTCATAATAAGGATCATTAACTGTAGATTCCGTCTACACCATCCCCCTTAGCATAAACTTTGCAGGACGTAAAAGAACCCAAACACGATTCGTTTAGAGTGGGGGGGCTCTGAGTTTACAATGTGGTGGTTGGACCTAATCGCCTCACAACAATGTAACCGGTTTGGCAGTGATGTTTAAAGGAACCTTTTATTTGTATGAGGGTCACGCACGTAGTCAATGGGGGCTTTGTCGGTTGCTGGGACAAAGGAGAGGAAAGGGAGAGGAAATGGTTTTATACACCTTTTTGAGAAAGCTCAAAAGTAAAGTATCGCATAAGGGGTACTATTTTCGTCAACAGAAAAGACAGAATACGACGCGAAGGAAATCCTCTGTGGAAACTAGATACATGTGTAAGTATTGCTGTGTATCAGGGGCGCATCCAGGATTTTTCTTAGAGGTGGTGCACCACTAAGGAATGGCGTAGGTGATTTGGAAGGGGGGAGGGGGCACCCCATGCACCCTCCCCCTAGATCCGCCCTTGTGTGTAATGAATTTTGTTTAGGTACCCAGCTGTTTTGAAACTAAGGTGTCACTTCACTTCGCTTTTATTGTGCTACCTCACAAAGATATATTGCACAGTGTCAGCGGTCTAACGGTTTAGAATTATTAACAATAATACGATGCTAAGGAGTCTTGAAAGGCTCCTGGGTTAGTAGATAAGTCGATAATAGATTGAGGTAAACTGTTCCAATTAGCTACTGTTTGTGGTTGGAAACTGTATTTATACAAATCGATACGAGCTGAGAGTGGGATATAGTGTTCACAATGTGTATGTCTTGATCTCCTGGTGGGTTTCTGGAGTGATTCCAGGAAGGGAAGGGCAGCCAGGTTATTTAAGCCTCTGTTGAAGAAAATTATTCCGTCCATTTGTACACGAAGCTTTAGAGGTGCCCAGCCAAGTTTTTTCAACATCATTGACTTACAACCAGGCTCATAGCTTTTATAGTCGGAAAGGACAAAGCGTGCTGCTCTGCGTTGAATTTTTTCCACTTCAGCGATGAGCTGTTCAGTGTGGGGATCCCAATCACTGCTGACGTATTCTATAAGTGGTCTGACCAGACTCATGTACGCTGCTTTTTTTACTGCTGGATCACAAGCAGATAAATTGCGTCTTAGTAGGTCAAGCATTTGGTTAGCCTTACAGTTATGCTAGCGACGTGAGGGTTCCATTGTAGATCACTAGTGATAGTCACACCTAGGTATTTCGTATGCGTGACAGGATCTAGGGTGGTGTCATGTGAGAAGTATAAGTGGTGGGAGTTGTGACGTGTTTTCGTTGAAATGTGCATAATTTTACACTTAGATGACTCAAAACTCATGGGTGTCGAGTTGTACTCAATTACTGGTTAAATCGTTAAATATTTCAAACAACAAACCCATGTTCGAGTCCTTCACGAATCCCTTCTCACCCCATTTTTCCCCATGGTTGGGAATCGGCTGAGAAAGTATATTTTTCTTATACAAATTGCCCACTTCAGGTCCAGTAATGTAGCAACTCTCGTAACCTGCCATTGTTTCGTATTGTGAGCTACCAGCTTATATTGTTTTTAAGTCTAAGGGCAGCAGCCAGCACCGTGTAAATCGGATTTGCACGGTACGAGTTTTGTCGCATGCGACAAGCTTACGACAGGTCTACAACTCGTTTACGATTGTCGTGTACGTCAGAAAAAATGTCTTAGCATTTTAAAACATGTTTTTAAAAAAGCTGAGCCAATCGTAATTCATGTCGTAGGCCTGTGGTAAGCTTGTCGCATGCCGTGTAAATCGGCCGTAAGTCATTTGTTTCAATTGTTTAGTCTTTTGATTTTGGCTAAAGTAACGAGCCAATCACGTCATACGTTACGAGAGCTGCTACATCCCCCTAGGTCAAGTGAAAGTACTGTCGCAACGGTACCTCTATATTCTTCCTTCCGGTCAGCGTGCCACAATAATAGGCTGTTTTGCTAGCGTTAAGTTCCCTGCAACTCCTGGGTAGTCCGAGTTTTTTGGAGGGGTAAGAATATTAATATGAATCGTCAAACAAGCCGTTGGTCCTACACAAAGTAACAGTTCTTAAGGGTGTGATGGTCACGGAGTGGAAAATGCAGAGATTGAGTGCTGTGTTTTTGCTTTACACAGTTTTGCACTGAAAAATATATATGACTACTGTGAAACGTGTTCCTAAAATGTTGTAAGAAATATTATACGCGTAGGTAGACTGATCATCGATGATCAGGTGCAAGGAATCCTCTCCAGCCAACTGATAGCTTGTCGAGTGTGAGCTCTGCATGCAGTTTATATATTATGATATTAGCATATATGTGGAAACTATAACCCAAAATTTATTCATTATTCGCTATTCACCTTCAATGAGATATTTTAGGAACTGGCACAGTCGTAGATTCGTCGCGTTCTGCGTGGGCCTCGATACCTTCCAGCTTTTGATCGGCACTGAGTATATCGGTATCAAAGCCCTGCCCACTCTTTCTTATTCTTAGTTATGCATAGCAGTTTTCTTGTTTCGTCATTTTAGCCATCTCCCTTCTACGAAATGCCATATGATGGCAAAGGAAGCGGTGGTGAATATGTGCCAATGCTTGCTAGCAAGACAGAAAATTCCATGCAAGTAAAGAACTCGCAGAGCGAAGCACTTAATCCCAAAGTAACAGAACACGACACATCAACCAATGATGAAAACTCCGTTGAAAGTTCGACTCCATATGTTTAAGCTGTGATCCTAGTAAGTGATTATTGCCTTGTGGCGTATTATGGTGGTCACTGCCAGTTCAACTGTTATTTACATGCATACTTAATGTACCATTTGCGAGTTCTTGTCTGCCTCCTCTTCAAAGCGAGTCTAAGTGCGAAGTTTTTGGGATGGTAATTAGTTCTACTTTACATATGAATGAAAACTAATTTTCATAAGAAAAACTTCGCACTTAGACTCGCTTTGAAGAGGAGGCAGACATGAACTCGGAAATGGTCTATTCGCCACTCCCCACCCAGGGCCAATAAACAATCAACGAAATGACAGAACAGAACAACAACAACAACAACAACAACAACAACAACTTTTAAGAATCTCAACTGGCCAGGGGCAAACGAGCTGACTATTTAAGTACAAGTGCAGCCGATAATATGAACCCTTGGTCTTCTGCTCTCAAGGAAAGCGCCCTAACCACTTCACGCGTACTGCATCGAAGGCGTCAAGGGGGTAGTACGGGGCGTTGGCCGCTGAGTTCCAAAAATGCTTGTCGTAGACCTTTGGCCGGGTACTTTTCAATAGCAATTCTCTGGTTATCAATTATTCTCCAAAGTATTACTCTGCTAGTCACCCCAAGCAGCGGCTAAAAGTTGATGGTTTTACTCCTCAACTCGGGGCGTCTTTGAGTGAAGGGGTTAAAAACTTCATGGATTCAGAAACCTTGTTCCCTGTAAATAACCTCAGTTGGCCAGTTCTCTACTTCCATGTTATCCAGTTATAATTGACTACGGCTTTTTCGATTTTTTCTCTCTCTTTTTTTCATGCTTAGATCCGCAGATATCGTCGAACAATTTACATTTTATCAATCCCTTTGAAGAGACTTGCTGATTGGTCTTCGCAAGTTCAGCAATAATTATGAATTGTCCCGATGTCACCGGAGGGACAACCCCACCATACAGTACCTGTTACCTGTAGGTCAAGCAAACGTACCTCGAATGTGTTTTTGGTTGTTTTACCAGCACCTACGGCTGAAATAAGATGGTTTGATGATGTTATCGTAATTCGTGAATCGAACAGACGATTCAATTCGTGTTGCTTCGACTATTTCCCAATCCCTGGCGTTTCACTGACAAAAAAATACACATTCAAGGATTTTTTGTTGGGTAGAGGTTTCATCTGGTATTTTCATTAACATTATCATGATGAAAACAGCTCTCTTGCGCTATCTGTATGAGTTTAACATGAAATATGGTGTACCAAAACTTGACTTTCTTTGGCAGGGGAGACCATTGCACCAAAACTTTTGCTAGCGAGAGTTCTTCCCTCCGTTTTTCTGTCTGCTTTTAAGTTTACCAAGGTTTCATCTGGTTGCAAAAGCCAGAGTCTGACTCATACTCTTTCCAGACATTTTTTGGGTCGGGTTGGAGAGGGAAAAATCTTTTCTCTCACATTTGCAAATGTTTATGTCGTGCAACGCTCTACTTGTACTTCATTTGTGTTAAAAACCACCCTGCGAGCAGAGCCTCTCCAAATCTCACCAGAGGTTTAGCAGGAGAGGCTCTGCAGAAATCGAGTCAAGTTTTTTAAGTCGCCGCAGCCCAAGTTTCGGGGCTAGTCACTCCGGTCAAACCGGTTTAGGAAGCGCGCGCATCATATTTTTGACAAGGTGAAGTTCAAAATCGAGCCTTCAGTACGAAAGCCAATATGGCGTCTAGGAGTGCGATGGAGACCTGGCCTGGGTTTGAAACTGTCTCCAAGCAACGGCTTGTGGATCTTCAATAAATACTTTACACCATAGTTAATACAGGGGACTGTTTTGGAAGCTCGGAAAACATCAATGGAGCAAACAAAGATGCCAAGATTTAGGTTGGAAAGTCCACGAAAGTCAATCTTTTGTTTTGCGCTCATACACTATTCATGACTTACGTAACCAACACTTTTCTATTGGTTACTCTCTAAGTACGGAGTAAACAACTATTGTGTTTTGTGCACGGCCAAGGCCAAAAAAGAGAACAAAAACCTACAACATAGAAATTTGTCGGGTTTCATAACCATGCATTCTCCTCTATTTACTATGTTTACACGATTTCTGCAGAGTCCTTTCTTTTTCGTCAAGTAAAGGCTCTGCTGGCAGGGTGGTTAAAAACGAACGACTGAACTGATTTAGGAATGAATGACCGAATGAATGAATGAATTTTGTACGAAAATTTTGGTGGAGAATGTTATTAGCCCCACTGATGAAGAAACAAAAGCCAGTAATCGTCTGGGCAATTTCGTATTAATATAAACGCGCACAATATTATTACAGTATTTAGAATTGAAAATGCACTGGCATCGCTCGCCGCGAGCCCACCGTCTGCTAGGACCGGATTAAGGCCCTAGGCTCATCTTTCGCGATGCCGAAGGTAGTTTGGCGTGGTGGCTTGCATAATGTTTGTTGACTAAGTTAATAAGTCAAGCTGCCTCCGGCAGCCATCCCCCTTTAATTGACCGCTGATAAAGCACATGAGATTTGGGTCAAAAATCATAGGGACTGTGGGCTCGGAAGTTATTCGATAAAAGGATTTGTGCTGAATATGAATTGACAATGCTTAAAATAACCTTAAATTGCTATTTATGGTATGATATTTAATTAAGGGGTTTAAATTTTAAATTTTAAGTACACTTCATGGCGTCATCGCCTAATGATCGCCTGAAGGTATAAAATATTTCGTTTTTTCAAGCCTATAAAAAAAGCTGAAGGAAAAGGATACACAATCTATGTAGAAAAATCGAAATGGTTCGGCAAAGATCTCACGGGTAAAATCAAAGAGGTTGGTTTTAATAATCGAGTATCTAAAGGAACTTCAGTGGTGATTGCCATTGTTGGTCTCGTATTGAATCGCTCTGTATTTGGCTTAAAATCTCGCGCGATATTTTCATTTGGTAAAATAGAAGACAGAAGCAAATCCGCGAGAAGAGTGGTGACGACTGACACAAAGCTTCACTGCTTACTTGCGTAGCTCAGTCGCGTTCGCATCTGCTGGCTTCGGGTTTCTTTGCGTCATGATTGGCTCATAGTTTGCGACTATTATGATTGGCCAAGGTGGTGTACGGTTCTAAATTAAAGAAAACCGCCATAAACGCAGTAAGTGTGTAAGGTAACAGATAATAGAATTTTACCTATTGACTTTTAGGGAGAGTAGCTATCTATTGGTAACAATGGAAAAAATAGAATACGTAAAATCCATTTGCTTTTACTTGCAGTTAATTAGGTTCGATCAAACTTTTTTCTATTTTTGTTTTTATTTTTTTAGTCATTCTTTACCGTTAAATAAATTGGAAAGCGATAGATAATTTCAATGTTAGATTATTTCTTATCTTTCTGCCATCCTTAGGCTAAAATAATTCGTGGTAATATGAGTATTTTATCATGCTTAAATAATTTTTTTATTAAATTTTCGACCTCGGATATTGCGTTCCTAGCCGTCTGATTGGTTCACTCAATCTCGGTTATCACGTCATATACCACCGTATGACCTAATATGGGAACTGATTGCTTCAAGCGTTGCCAAGCTGCAAAGTGATTGGCCTTAATAAGCGTTCAGAATTCATTGACAATTTAACGTGGCTCAAACCCGTTTCAACAGTTTGGAGGAACTTCTTATTAGAAGGATGAACTCTACAACACCGTTTCACTTAACGTCAATGTTACGGTACCATGTGAAACACCAGGAACTGTTTAAAAAGATGCACACATTAATGTGACGTAATAAATTATCATGGCAACAAAACAATCATCTGAAAACGTTCTATATACTGTGTTTAAAGGGAACCTCCACTAAAACAACAAAATAACTTTAAACCACAGAACATAATGTTTACAATTGGAATTGCTCAATCTTTTTCCAATGAAAGCGTTTGTATTCGAGAAAAAGAAATTCCAAAAACGCTTATTTTGGCTTTCAAATTTCCCGGGCGCCGCCATCTTGAATAATTGTGACGTAACTTGGTTGCCCTATTGTTCTGATACAAAGAGCGATTGTTCTGGAACAATAAGGCAACCAAGTTACGTCACAATTATTCAAGATGGCGGCGCCCAGGAAATTTGAAAGCCAAAATAAGCGTTTTTGGAATTTACTTTTCTCGAATACAAACGCTTTCATTGGAAAAAGATTGAGCAATTCCAATTGTAAACATTGTGTTCTGTGGTTTAAAGTTATTTTGTTGTTTTAGTGGAGGTTCCCTTTAAGCGCTTATATCTCGAAAACGAACTGGGTGACTCCCATTTTTTATTGCTGAAAATTGATTAGCACGCTAAGATGAAACTCTCTGGAAAGTTTAAAATAATTTTTTGGAGTGGAGACATAGCCACCTTAAAACTTTCCAATTGTGGAGGTGGCTATTAATCCGCTCCAGAGAACTTTTTTTAAACTTTGCAGAGAGTTTTATCTTGGCGTCTTAATCAATCTCCAGCAATGAAAAATGGGGGCACCGCGTTCGTTTTTGAGATATACGCGTTGAAAGACAAAATATAGGGTGTTTTTAGATGGCTCTTTTGTTGCCATGGTAACTTACTAAGGTAAAATCCGCTTACGAGTCATGTGGCCCATTAGGCCGGAGTTTATCCCGGTTTCTGTAGCATGAAGCGACTAGTAGTATTTCTACTCCCCCCTGGGTGGGATGCTGGTCCATCACAGGGCTACCCCACCCATTTATACACCTGAGTGGAAAGAGGCACCGTGAGAGTGCTTCAAATTAATGAGAGCATCTTCTTAAGCATTTATCGCTGTTTCATATGGTATCATAAAGTTGCTCTTAAGTGAAACAGTTGGGTAGATTTAATCCTTCCAAGTAATACAGTTTGTTGAATGTGTTAAAACTTGTGTGAGCCCCCTTATTAAAACAATTATTCGGTTCGCGCTCGTTGGTTAAAGCCAATCGGCCCTAAACGCCTCCGTTGGCTATATACCATATCCAACGTACGCCCATGGTATAATAGTTAAATATCCAAATTGCTAGTTTCACATAGTATTTTTACTGCCAATTTTAATGTTTTGCGAGAAAAGGGACGGAATTCTCTTTAACTTTTCATGAATGAATAAATTGAATGCGTTGTATTTTATGTTAAAAGTGTTCATTGTTGGATGTCTGTCTTTTGAATTCTTCACATTTCAGGGACATTTTCTCGTAAAGTGAAAGAAAGTACAACCGTAGTATCCTTTGAAGTCAATTCTGTTTCAGTATTTTTATTGCGGTCTTAGTGGTATGGGGAATTTCCAAGAGATGTCATTACTAACTTCTTACTAACCGAGTGCAAGGGCCGTACTGGGGAATATTGGCTCGAGGTCGTGGCCGTACAAAAACGACCGAGGGCCAATATTCCCCAGTACGGCTCGAGCTAGCTAGGTTAGTAAGTAGTTTATTATATGGCTTTTTAATTACCTTTTGCTTTGTTTTTGCAAGCCCGTAATCGGCCCGTGGGCATTACGGGAGAATAATGCTCTACAATTCAGTCACAATTAGCCAATCAGAGCGCGCGTTATATCGGCTACAAACACAAGCCATATAATAATTATGATATAACGAATCAATTCAGTGGGGAATATCAGACGAGTTCATTCTAGCGACCTTAGGCCCATTTCAAACGCCACTCCAGTCATGTACAGAACCAAAGTCTATAGTTCGACTTAAGAGCGACTTCAGAGCAACGACTAATTCATACTTCGTACCTGTGGGTCACACCAAACTAACGATCTGGTAAGGACTTGGGTGATTATATAACTTCTAGGCTTAGGAAGCTTGTAAATTGTTTTAATTTCGTTCGGCACTTGACTAGAACGCCGTATGAATCAGCCGTCACTCCATATGGTCGCATAATGCGACAGAACCTGTCGAATTTAACGTTGTTTGCCGCTCTAAACCTAACCTGCCGGACCAAACTGATTCAAACGCCGCTCTTCTGCACATCAGTATGCCAGAGTTCTACTTGGAATGTGATGGGGGTTCATTTTAGTTGAGGTTGCTTACTTTGTCACCTAAGAAACGAGGTGCCGTAAAAACCCGCATATAAAAACCTAAAGGCTGATATTTGACATTTAAATACCCAAAAAAGATAAGAACCGGTTCAGCCTGGCAAAGAAAAACAGGTTTGTTTTTATTAAAACAAATCACTTCAATTTTGATGATCAAAATTACACACATGCTTTATCGACCACTTCCCCACGGGGAGGTTTCAGCGTCAATTACAAAAATAAATTCAAACATGTAATAAAGTAAAGAAAAAAAGCAAATGCATATTAAAAATTGCAGATCGTTTCGAATATTGATAACTTACCACCCCCTTACAGGTTTCTCTGAAAATTAGTAATAATTAATTATTATTCCCTAGCATATTTAACTCTCCCTCTTAAATTTGTCTAATTGTGTCCCTCTAAGCTTATTCCTGGAACTATTAACATTGATGCTTGATTTAATATTATTGTCTAAATTATTCCAAATGTTAACTATCCTATGGTGGAATGTTTTCTGCTCAGTGGTCGAGCTAAATAATGGGATATTCAGCATCTGCGAATGTCTGGTTACCCGGTTACTTATACAGTACTACGTGTAATAAATTGATCAGTGTGGTACTGAGGGGACAGTCCCGTCATGCATTTGAAAGCTAATACAGCATCTCAAAAGTATAATTGATCTTTGACGGGTAACCAATTTAACGATTTAAGTTTGGGTGTTAACATGATCGTACTTGCGCATATTTCCAACGATACACGCTGCAGAATTTTGTACCAATTATATTCTTCTGGGTATTATTAGACCAAACAAATAGTTACGAATTCGGGATTTTAATTGTGTGAGAAACTTCTGACAAAAAGGTATTGTGTATATGTTTTTTTGATATAAATTTGCTTGGATTTAGTGCAATGGTCGCACTACGACAACTTCGGAAAAATAATAACCTTTTAAGTACCTAATCAGCCTGAATTGGGAAAAACTATCCTAAAATATAAGAACCTGTCCAGCCTGACCTCGAAAATTCTAGGTGCTTATATGCGGGCTTTTAGACTATCTTCTGAAGCAGAAGTACAATCTCTCTCTTATGGCATGCCCACGCATTCGCCGGAATAAGGCCCGTTTCAAACGTCGAACTTCGCATGTGCCGAATCTAATGCAAAGTATATAATAACCCAAGTTATTCTCGATTTTTGATTGGTTCTTGCCTATGATCTATTACAGGACAGACGCAAGATTGACGTCACCATCAGCTTTTTACGCGAGACATAAGACAAATAGATTCCATATGCATGTTGCCGTGCGTCTGTTGAGTAATAGATCACAGATGACGTCAAAATGTGGTAAGAAAATCAGTGACACTCGCTTATCGCCTCGTGTGCCACTTTTTTGTTCTTACTACATTTTGACGTCATCTGTGATCTACAGTAGAACCTCGATTTAACGTACCTCCATATAAGTCCTCGGTATAACGAACGATATTCTTCAGCCGGTTACAATAAAATGTATGGAACAGAACCTCGATATAACGAAATCCTCGTTATAACGAACACAATCCAGAAGCCCAAACATAAAATATACCCCGATATAACGACGAAATGTCAACACGTGACAGAAAATAAATGCGAAACAGACCAACAAGGATGAAAATCCTTTAATCCTACAACTATAGAACAGCTTCACAGTTACAGTACGTAACAGCTCACTATAAATGCAAACACTGACACTATCGATACATCTGCAGATCCGCTTTTTGTGATAAAAGAAATAAGTAGCCGGAATTTCCAGTCCCATTTCCTTGTTTCTCCGTTTGCCAGCCACTTCCACTGAAATTTGTCCTCCGTGTTTAACTGATAGAGGATTATATTTCATGGTCGTGCGGCGATACGAAATTTCTCTTCGGGTGTTGAAAAAATAATTTCAACACGAGAAGAACAATTTCGTATCTCCAAGCGGTCATGTAATGTTGTGTTTATTATATAAACATCCATGAAATACGAAGAACAACGGTGCGATTTATTACGTAACCATAGCACTGGTGATCTTTTCACGTGGGAAGGTATCATGTTTTCGCGCGAAAGATCACCTGGTATTTCATTGGTGTTTATGTAACAAAAACAAGTGAAACACACTAGGAAGAATTAATCCTTCAGATCCTGAAATGCTGGATTGTGCAACGTAACACATTAAAAATAATTATTAATTATACCTCGATATAGCGAAGATTTTGGTTGTGTTTCCGCAGATTCGTTATATCAAGGTTTTCGATGTAAGGAGCCAATTTCCCCAGTCCCTTGGCACTTCGTTAAATCGAAGTTTCACTGTATAGACTGGGACAATTTTGGTGAAAAGCCGCTAATAAAACTTCTGTCGGCAAACTCGAGGAAAAGTTGGTAAATACTTTTTTCTAAATGAAAATTATGTGCTGAACACGAAAAAACTTGTTTACCAAGCCTGATTTTGAGTTTTTAACCACAAAATCTGACCTTGAAAAATGACCTTATTTCTGGACATGGAAACGAGGCTAAAATTTTCTCCTCATTCCAAAACCACATTTAACTCGAATTATTGCCCCAAATAAGCTAACTACAAGTTATTTTCCCTATGAAATAAACTAATAGACGGTTAAAGCCTTAAAAAAAGTTATTTGGAAAGTTTTAAATCCAGAGACGCTAGTGAAAATAGTTGACGAGAGTGTTCGTCGAATAACAGTTTGAAGAAAATATGTTCTTTTGAATAAAACCTATTTAGATTAAGGATGAACTGTGCAAAAAGATTATTTTTTAATAAGGAATATATTTCAACCAGTACAAATAGTCTTCTTCAGGACCAGTGACGTCTGGTGCGAACATCAAAACAAAGATAGATGTGGCAGCAAAAAGGTTGCGGCCGAGTTTTATCCTGCGTTGTGTCTCCCTCATTCAATGATTTTGTATCGTCGATCTACTTACCACTGTAAAGCTTAAAACAAGTCAATAAACCAGCGTTAAGAATTTCAATGGATGGAAAAGTTGTAAAAAATTCTCGTTTGCTACGAAAATTACCAAATAAGTAGACCCATTTTAACACTTGAAGCTTTGACTTTGCCTTGGGAACGAAAGTCAGTGAAGCGCGTCGTATGTTTGTTTCAACATGAAGGTATCCGTTGAATTTTATTTT
>NC_090885.1:23200462-23205462 GCF_036669925.1 Montipora capricornis | reverse complement strand
TTTTTCTTTTGGACGCATAGAATATGGAACAAAGGGTCCAATTGGACGCAGGAAAAAAATGGAATGTTTATGCAAATTACGAACGCCAGGAAAAACATGCAAACGGCGTATTTCACAAGGAAATTGAACATTCCCATTTCTCACAACGGAGAAATGATTGAGTTCCTTAAATTCCAAGGTAAGCTGCTATTTTCGGATTTTTGTAGTCAAATAATTTCATTATCTGGCTTCCGAAGTTGAGTTTTGAATTCGCACGTGTTGCGTGACAGGATCAGAGCTGTTTTTTAGGTGAGACAATCGGCGACACTTTTGATCTGTTGCCAGTGATAAAACATTTCAGTCAAAGTTCAGTTTGTTGCATGCTTTCCAAGTGAATTTCAAGCAATATTTCGCTTATCGTGAGCAAAATAACAGAGAATCCAAAGGCAAAGTATGTTAAATTTTTGTTTTGTGCGACTCTGTTGATATTAATTCCGGGCAAGCACGTGTCATCGTCTCGGTTGTTGTTTTGCACGTGACTTGTCTGTTTTGCAAATTATGCAACTTTTCTTCGGAGTTAGTGATATAATTAACGTGTTGAACATGAAACTTGAATGTATTTAATCGCTTGGTTATTAACATTGGCCATGGCGAAGTCAAGGCCGCACGAGCCGACGATGAACTGTGTATCGATCACTTACATTTGTTTACTCTTTTGTTCCTAAATTACACCACGCGTAGTTAAAATAAATGAATCTCTTTTGCGGAAAATTTAGATTCAGTTCAGTTTTTTTTTGCTGTGGAGATCTAGATCATTTCAACTGGAGCCAACAGTTCCTACAGCATACGGATTCCTCGAAACGTTTTCAATGTGATCGATGGAGCTTTGACAGCCCATACATTTTGATCGAGGAATCAACAGGCACAACAGTTTCAAACAAATTGATCATTTTAAATACATATTCGTTGGGAGGGATAAGACTTTATTTTTGTGCAATTAGAAATCTGAAAGGGTACTGCAGCAGCAATTAAGAGGCAATAGATCGCATATTAATTCTTGAATATTAATTAGCTGGACCCCCAAAATTTTGCAATGGACCCCCAAATTTTTCAAAAAGGGGTCCAGAGGACCCCCAAATTTGAAACCCTGGATACATCTCTGTGTTTGTATGATTTTAGCTAAATTCATTGAACTTCGAACGCACTTATTAATCTTTGATTACTCCTAGTTTTAAATCCTTTTATCATAGTAAAAGTAATTGAACGACCCACTCCATCGGAAAACGTTTAAAACCTTGGAGGAAAAAATGAATAAAATTATCTCGTTATTCAACCTTTCCCAACCAGTGGGAGCTGGTGGGGAGGGGAAGTCCCTGGGAACGAGTTTGCCAAATTCAGCAGTCTTGTACATGTAAATACTAACAAATTTTTTTATTGGGAGATTGTCTTGGGCAGATATGTGAAAATGGTTGCCGATACCAGCTGCTACTTCAAGTTACTACAAAATTCGAAACTAAATAAGATGGTATATTATATGGAAAAATAAGCTAAATCTAGCCTGGGGCGCCAAATAATTGTCGTGAAAACTCATTTCCATTGGTGAGGAATAATTGGGTGAAAAAAGAAACGTGAACCCCGCACCACCCAAGCCTTACACAGAAACCCTAAAAGATGTAACTTTCGAGGGATTTCAAAGTCGAGCTCGAGAAGAATGAGTTCTTTTCACTCAAAATATGTAAATATTGCAAACCGGTGCTAACTAAACAACACGCACGTCACACGTGTTCTTTGTTTTAAAATATACTCCTTTCGTTGATTCATTCGAACAGTTCTGGTTGCCGATGATTTCGTTTTCCTTTTTAAATTTAGCAGTAATGACGAAGTAACTGGGAATTCTGATTGCAACGCAATTTTCTGGGGGAAATCCCGACTAGTACTGTTGGTTCGGAACAACTATGTTCGGAAGGCCGTAGCAAATGGCTTTTACAGACAAATGGCGTGGTGCTTATTTCTCTCATCTTTCCTTATCTATACTATTGTGGATCCTGCCACGGCAAATCGAACAGGCAAGTGATCGTTATGGTGTTGAACGCTCATGAAAATCATATATAATTTCAGAATTCAATATATACTCTTTTTTTATTTTTCGTTGTTGTTTCGTTTGGGAAACTCATTGACAAGCCTCCTGGCTTGCATTGTATACAAACTGACAACAACGCTATTTTAGCTCTGCGTAAATAATTTTAGGAGGTCAGGAATCTTTGGAAAAATCTTGACAATAACGTACCGTCTTCATACCGGGGAAATCGAATCGAAGGCAAAATTAGTGTTTAACGCACCGTTTGGTAATGTTTTCGATGAAATGGTAATTATGGAGTGCGAATATGATACTGAAAACTGTATTGGTAAAACAGGGACCTGTGTTTTGTACCTGCCGAATCTCAAGTGATCCAAAGGTAGTTCAGGTTTCAGAATTTACGGTATAGGTGGTTATTTGCAACCAATCTCTAGAGACACAGATGACAATGTTGCAATATACCATTGCTTGTGGACGAACCAAACGAGCTAATGAAAGATCTCTTGTTTCCGATCACCAACAACCAGCAATATTCCACTACAGATGTCGCGTGACAAAGTTTTGAACTGAGCGCAACCATGCGAAGCCAGTTGCAGGTGATTGATAATTTTCGAATAAACTGACATCAAAGGCATTTTTCTCGATTTCACCGCGGCGGGGATTTGTTAAAGATGCGAATTTTGAAACTCGGACAAAGCAAGGTCAACGAAAAGCAGTTCTTTGTGGCGTGCATCGTAACATCGTCACAGCTTGTGAAACGTTTCTAATATTGAACATTTTTAAGGCACGTGCACTTACCTTCTACTTCCTGGTTTCTTATTGAATGCAAATTAAAAATGACAATACAAATCTTTAATTTTTATTTGCAAAGGAAGAAAGAAGAATTGAATAGCAGCCAATCGATTTGAAATTATTCTTTTTCAGAACCTTTCCAATCGGGGTCTAATTCTTTGATTTTTCAAGGAAGGGGCTTTCAAGATGGAGGAAATGATCCATGCAGTAAATATCCGATCAATTTTCAATTTTCCTCTGTCGAGGATCAAATAAAAATGAAAAATTGACAAACCCTTCCGCACCATTGGACGGACAAGTCGAGACCGCAACTGATAGGGCTGGGGTTGGGAGAAGTCACGCAACCCTTGGAGGGGAGGGGAGGGGAGTTGAGTTATGGCGGCTACAAGGCTCTATTGGGGGGCATATTTTTATTTCCTCGCCACAAATGTGAAACCTATATGGTTCCCTGCATGTTCAGACGTTTTCAACGACTTGGACCTCCACTAGGCTGCCTTTTGAAAGGCCAAAAATTCACATGCGCCAGGTACGTGATATTTGCATTTGCTCGAAGTAGTATTTGTATGAATCGAAATACATCAAATAAAGCAACTTTTCCAGAATGGGACGACAACAAAAAGTTTGAAATCGCAGGAAAATTAACGCTACCGAGGCGAAATTATGGTTTTCAGTCAAGTTTGCCCCTTGAATAAGCTTATAAATCAGCGCTCTTTCTTTCCAAACTCGTGGGTTTTTATTTTTCATTTGTTTTCAAGAATACATTTTCACATGTATAAATTAAGCTGTTCAAAGCACTGAATTTAAACACATCATGGATCACACTCTCACAAGCTTAGCTGGTAAAATTATAATTGTGTCACATACATTTTCCTTTTATCTTATATGAATAACCTGAGCAGTACTCAATAATAAGGGATGTGATTTCACGGAGGATAAAGTAAAACATGAGGATAAAGTCAAACAAGCGGCTGAAATTTGAAGCTATGAGCAATACTCATAAGTGAGGTCTCGGAATAACTGAATTGCATTTTGGAACAATGGTGGATTTCCATTTACTACATTTTCAAACACAGTGAGAAAATCAGGAAAATGTGAATGGAAGTGTTTCCTTCTTGCTGAACTTTGGCAGGGCAACCCTAAAATCTGGAATCCAGAATCCGAAATCACAGGTCATTGTTTTACCAATACAGAGAGTAAAAACTATCCTAAACATTCATAAAAGCTAACCTTAGGCCTAAAAACGTTTGTTTAGGCCTAATTAGGCCTAAGGTTAGCTTTTATGAATGTTTAGGATATTTTTTACTCTCTGTATTGGTAAAACAATGACTTGTGATTCCGGATTCCGGATTCCGGGTTTTAGGGTTGCCCACTTTGGCATCCATCACAAGACAATGGGTCTATACCAAATTCTGGCCAGGTTGTCAATTGCCCCCACTTCCTTCAAATAACTGAACAGCCACCGCTGTTGTTGGAACAACATCTGGTGTCACCTTCACTCTCTTGTCCATAGCTGCTTGCATATTGTTTGGATGTACTCTCTGTTCTATTGTAGTGCAGACAGAATATGAACATACTGGTAGCTAGTGATTTAAGAACGTGGTGATAGAGTGATTTTACTTGACCCGTGAAACAGAGAATAATAGTTATTGTGTAACACTACCTCCTAATTAGCCCTATTGTTTTTCTGTTACTCAGACTATTTACACGAAACACCCCACGATCTTTTGTAAAAATTTCTGACGTTTAGACTAATAAACGAAAAGTATTACAATAACAGTCGTATAATTTATCTCTTCAGTTGTGTCATTATTGTGTGTTCTGTTTTTGTGTCAGTTTTTTCATCCTCAATCTTGTATACACCATGTGATAGGGACTTTTACAGACATATAGTGTGTAATATTCCACTATATATTTCATGGATCAAGTAAAATCACTCTATCACCATGTTCTTAAATCACTAGCTACCGGTATGTTCATATTCTCTCTGCATTACAATAGAACAGAGAGTACATCCAAACAACATGCAAGCAGCTATGGACAAGACAGTGAAGGTGACACCAGATGTTGTTCCAACAACAGCGGTGGCTGTTCAGTTATTTGAAGGAAGTGGGGGGCAATTGACAACCTGGCCAGAATTTGGTATAGACCCATT
>NC_090885.1:23162962-23195462 GCF_036669925.1 Montipora capricornis | reverse complement strand
AATGACATACGGTGTTTGCACTAGTGAAAAATTGTCGTATCAGCCTTTTGATTGGCTAATATTATGTTGAACTTTGGCGCAAGTGGCCAGTACACCAACAACGGGAGCAAAATTTGTAAACATGGCGGCCGACTGGTGTATTGTTTTCAAAATTTTTGATCTTTTACTGCTTAGTTTTCACCACAAAATACTTCAGTACACATCTTCAGTTCCCACGGCCTGCTCCCGTCTGACCTTGTAGCTCAGTAGGTAGAGCAGCGGTAATCTAATCCGAAGGTCGTGGGTTCAATTCCCACCCCGGTCACAGTTTTTCTCTGTCCTTGTGTGGGCCCATTTCCTTTAGTAGGGATAACGCTAGAAACCGAGCATTTCACATTGCACTCTAATCAGTTACGTAATCATTGGACCAGTTGGCCGCGAACTTAGCCGCGAACCATTTATACAAGCATTTCGCGTCTTATGTAAGCCACACTCGTATAAATGGCCCAGTTTTCGTCTTATGTCAGCCGCGGCCAGTGTGAGCTGCGGCTTAATTTCCCTCGTATAAACGGCCCTATTGTCCTTTCTTAGTTGCATTGCCGTATTTTGCCGATTCTTTATCCAAGCTAAGCTGGCGTGTTTCAATGAAATACATCAAAATATTAATGATCTCCTTTTCCTGACGGTTTCTAATTTTAGCGTGATTCCTATTCGCTGGCTATTGACAGTTGACTCCGAAATGGCTTTTTTCCTTTTCCATTCGCTCGCTGAGGGTGTGCTTGTTTTCTTTTAAAACTCATGTGCTTCAAGAAAAATTCATTGCGAAACTGGTGAATTCCAAAGTAAGTTCACTCACAAAACCGATATCGCACTCACGCAATGTCAGTTTTTCGCGTGAAATTTACCGTGGAATTCACTAGTTATTCCATGAACTTTTCTATAGAAGAAAGCAAAGATAATGATTTAATTAATTACCCAGTAACCGGAAACACCATAACGCGGACAATTCGAAAACCTTATATTTTCACTAACGCTAGAGGCAGTAAGAATAAACAACGAGGGAGCTCCGCTTTTAGGCTTGGCTAAATATATATGTTATATATTAACTTGGTATATTCTCTTGATGAAATTAAAGCTATTATCCTCGCAGTTATGAACGCAATTTTTGCAATTGCGTAGAGAAACATCGCATTGGTATCGTGTCGCACCGGTTTCGCGCGGTCACGGGCTCAAACCCCGTTGAAGTCCTGAATTTTTCAGGCTTGTCTACGCAACTTCAAAAATTGCATTTATAACTGCCAGGATCATAGCTTCACTTGATTTTTTATCCACAGTTCAATATATGATCCATTTCATATATCATTCCATCGTTAGTATATACTGAAGCAGTGGATAGTGTCGAAGGCGCGCTCTCATTGGCTACTCGAACTCCGAAAGCCTTTACTATAAAATTTGCAACCTCGAATATTGCGTTTTTAGCGTTATAATTGGTTTACTCAAATCTCGGTTATCGGCTCCTATACCGTATGACCTAATATGGAAACGGATTGTGTCAAGGGTTACCAAGCTGGAAACTGATTGGCTTTAATTTCCAAGTGTCCAACTGTTCAGAATGTAATGAAAATTTAACAGAACAATTATTCCATTGATGAATGGTATATGAAATGAATCATATATGAACTGCGGATATGAAATCAAGTGAAGCTATGATCTTCGCAGTTATGAACGCAATTTTTGCAATTGCGTAGAGAAGCCTGAAAAATTCAGGACTTCAACGGGGTTTGAACCCTTACCTCGCGATTCCGGTGCGACACTCTAACCAACTGAGCTATGAAGCCACTGACGTTGGGAGCTGGTCACTTGTGAGTTCTAATGGTCCCGTGAGGAATGAATCAATGATGAATGGTATATGAAATGAATCATATTTGAACTGCGGATACGAAATCAAGTGAAGCTATGATCTTCGCAGTTATGAACCATTCATCATTGATTCATTCCTCACGGAACCATTAGAACCCACAAGTGACCAGCTCCCAACGTCAGTGGCTTCATAGCTCAGTTGGTTAGAGTGTCGTACCGGAATCGCGAGGTCACGGGTTCAAACCCCGTTGAAGTCCTGAAATTTTCAGGCTTTTCTACGCAATTGCAAAAATTGCGTTCATAACTGCGAAGATCATAGCTTCACTTAATTATTCCATTCGCGCTTGTTGGATGTGAGACTGGTTATAGCCAACTCGGCCAAATGCACCTCGTTGGCTATTTACAATTTCGTATCCAACACGTGCTCAAGGAATAAATTGTGAACTAGTCACCTCCACTTCGCTGAATAGTTCTTAATTATACTTAATTGCTGTAAAGTGCTATTGATGTGTGTATTATTATTATTATTATTATTATTATTACTATTACTATTATTATTATTATTATTATTATTATTATTATTATTATTATTATTATTATTATTATTATTGCTTTGATGATCCATACGATGTTTTTGAAATTCATATTTAATCAATACATGTTTCGGATGAAACATCATCCATCGTCAGTTGACAAATGAGAAATAAACTAAAGTTGAGCAATAAATAGTGTAACAAAGTGAGATATAACATGAATAATAAAGGATGAAGGCGAGAACAGAATGAAAACACCCAACCACGAAACAAAACAGAAAAAACCAAACTGTTTAGGCTAAGAAAAGAAACTAATTAGTATGAAAGGGATAAATTAAGATGTTTGACTTGGGAATTTAAAGATGGCTGCTCCCAAAGGATATGCATGGCTTCTTTGATTTTCAATTGGAAACGTGTGGAAGCAGAGTCGAGGATTTTAAAACAGTCTTCTGAACACCGGGAGCGACAATTTTCAGAACCTCTCAAGTGCTTAAATATGTGGGAATGTTTGTCGGAGGCGAGATGTTCACGGATGCGAGTGGCGAAATGTCTATTGGTTTCACCAATATAACAGGCATTACAGCCTGCACATGAGAAACTTGTAAATGACTCGCGATCGTAAGCCCGCAGGGATAGGATCCTTCGCCCCAAACCAACTCCTAATTTTAAACGGGGTGAACACCAACTTAATTTCCAGGTCGCTGCAAAATTTGTTGACTAATTTCTTAATTCTGCGTTTTGTTATGATGGAAAAAGGACCGATGTACGGTAATTTAAAATACAAACAATTGTCCTTCCGAGCAACACTCTGAGAGGAATCGGAGGTAAAGTAACTGTTGAGAAATTTTCTAACAACATTCTCGATAACGCTAGAAGGAAACAAATTCTTCCTTAATGTTTTGGTAAGGTTGCTTATGTCCAAGTGAAAACCAGTCCAAGTATTATTAATTTTAGATACTCGGTCAACCAGAGTGCGTACTAGTCCTAATTTGTAACTGAAAGGTACAAAGCTGTAATAATTAGTGAGAAGACCGGTGTAGGTCTTCTTGTGGAAAACCGAGGAAATAATGCCCTGATTACTATGGTTATCTAAAAGCACATCTAAGAAGGGAAGCTTGTGGTTTTCTTCCTTCATCTCGGATTCGTCCAAATTCAAGAAACTTAAGGATGATCCAACTCTCCTAAGGGAGGGCCAATTACAACGGTTTCTTCGCAATCTGAAGAAGAATGATGAAATTGAGAACACCATTTATGACAAGATCTATCCATCAGGATCTCAACCAGCCAGAATTTATGGGCTTCCTAAGATCGATGCATAAGGCTCAAGATCACTCTTCGACACCTCCTTTCCGGCCCATTGTTTCTTCGATTGGAACCTATAATTACAACCTAGCTAAGTATTTATGTACATTGTTAAACCCTCACATCCCTAATGACTACTGTGCTCATGACACTTTTACTTTTGTTAGTGAAGTCACTAGACTCCATACCCTAAATAAGTTCATGGTTTCTTTCGATGTCGAAAGTCTTTTCACCAACATTCCCCTCATCGAATCTATCGACTTAGCGGTAGACTACATTATGAAGGGCAATCCAGATATTAAATTAGGACGGGAAAATCTTACTAAGTTATTTTTCTTTGCCACTGCTCGAACCCATTTTTCATTTTTGGGTAATTTTTACGATCAAATTGATGGGGTAGCCATGGGCTCCCCGCTTGCTCCTGTATTAGCTAATCTCTTTATGGGTCACCATGAGAAACGCTGGTTAGAGAATTACAATTCAGGTATCGAGTTTTACCGTAGATATGTCGACGACACCTTTGCTTTGTTTAATACCGAGCAGGATGCTTTATCTTTCTTTAGTTATATCAACAGCCAGCATCCTAACATCAAGTTTACTATGGAGAAGGAAGAAAACCACAAGCTTCCCTTCTTAGATGTGCTTTTAGATAACCATAGTAATCAGGGCATTATTTCCTCGGTTTTCCACAAGAAGACCTACACCGGTCTTCTCACTAATTATTACAGCTTTGTACCTTTCAGTTACAAATTAGGACTAGTACGCACTCTGGTTGACCGAGTATTTAAAATTAATAATACTTGGACTGGTTTTCACTTGGACATAAGCAACCTTACCAAAACATTAAGGAAGAATTTGTTTCCTTCTAGCGTTATCGAGAATGTTGTTAGAAAATTTCTCAACAGTTACTTTACCTCCGATTCCTCTCAGAGTGTTGCTCGGAAGGACAATTGTTTGTATTTTAAATTACCGTACATCGGTCCTTTTTCCATCATAACAAAACGCAGAATTAAGAAATTAGTCAACAAATTTTGCAGCGACCTGGAAATTAAGTTGGTGTTCACCCCGTTTAAAATTAGGAGTTGGTTTGGGGCGAAGGATCCTATCCCTGCGGGCTTACGATCGCGAGTCATTTACAAGTTTCTCATGTGCAGGCTGTAATGCCTGTTATATTGGTGAAACCAATAGACATTTCGCCACTCGCATCCGTGAACATCTCGCCTCCGACAAACATTCCCACATATTTAAGCACTTGAGAGGTTCTGAAAATTGTCGCTCCCGGTGTTCAGAAGACTGTTTTAAAATCCTCGACTCTGCTTCCACACGTTTCCAATTGAAAATCAAAGAAGCCATGCATATCCTTTGGGAGCAGCCATCTTTAAATTCCCAAGTCAAACATCTTAATTTATCCCTTTCATACTAATTAGTTTCTTTTCTTAGAGCGAGTTTCAATTGAGTGTCGTAAAACCAAAACCAAAGTAATTACTTTGGCCAATCAAAAAGGACTGAGACAATCTGGCAAACCAATCAAAACTCGAAGTAATTACACGTAGCCGACACAAAGCGCGGGAAAATGTGCACGCGTGAGCCACGATTGGTTTTGGTTTCACTTCTGATTGGATGAAAAAATGGCGCGAGAATTTTGAACCAGTCACTGAGTGAAGTAATCATAAACCAAAGTAATTATCTAATTACTTTCGACACTCAATTGAAAACCGCTCTAGCCTAAACAGTTTGGTTTTTTCTGTTTTGTTTCGTGGTTGGGTGTTTTCATTCTGTTCTCGCCTTCATCCTTTATTATTCATGTTATATCTCACTTTGTTACACTATTTATTGCTCAACTTTAGTTTATTTCTCATTTGTCAACTGACGATGGATGATGTTTCATCCGAAACATGTATTGATTAAATATGAATTTCAAAAACATCGTATGGATCATCAAAGCGATATCTTACTTCGTGCTGCTAAGAAGTTTTGGTATTATTATTATTATTATTATTAAAACCCTTTTTAGCATGAGTCAAAAATGTGATTTAAATATCTGTGCTGATTAACTTGGCCAGTGATTGGCAGCTATAATTAGTCTGCTATAAAAAAAAAATGCAATCAGAGACCAGCTGTCGTTTCTCTTTCCTTTGCAGTTTCCACTACAGTGAACATGAATTGTAGATGCAATGCTGTTGGATTTAAGTTTGTCAACATTATTTGGCAGCCTCTTGTACAAGAAGACAAATTTCCTTTTGAGCCTAGTTACTACAGAGTATTTTTCTGTACATCGCCCCAGTGCAGTGAGACCGTAGACCCACCAGGACACTATCAGTTAGGTTGTACTCTTAACAGCACACTTCGTCACTCTGGATCCCAGCTAAAGGAATTGGAGTGCACTATAAAAAGCCAAACTCTTTTTGATCCCTATGGATTTTCCTTTCTCGTGGAGAAGAGAAATTCGTCGGGAGTTTTCATTAGTCACAAGAAGACTTGTCGTCTTGGTTCACATGGTAAGAAACTTAACTCCAGACTGAGTAAAGTACATTGAATTTCCAGACTCTTTTCCCATACCATTAAAGGTACGTAATTAAAACGTTTGTCCACGGAAATCAAGTCCTTACACGTTATCAAGCATTCCACCACAATAAACTTGAAATGGCAGGATTCTGGTTATTATGGAAGCATCTACTGACCCTAAGGCGGGCTGGAAATTAATAAATTCACTTACCGGCAAAGGTAATAAATCTTCCCCTGTCGATGATATTCTAGTTAACGATAAAATTGTTTCTGACGATAAAGATATTTCCGAGTCATTTATTGATTTCTTTGTAAACATAGGACCAACTTTGGCCGCTGAATCAAAGAAAAGGTCCTCCAATAGCGTTAACACATATCTCAGCAACATTCAGAATAGTTTTCCAGCGTTTCGATTCTCTAATATACCAGTGGAAAATGTCGCGCTTACGCTAAAAAACGTAAAGGTGTCGGAAAGAACTGGCCTTGATAAGATTCCTGCCAAGGTCCTTAAAATCGTATCTAGTATAATTGCTCCATCTTGTACTTTTATATTTATTTTGTCACTTTCCTCTGGAATTTTTATTGATGACTGGAAAAATGCGCGTGTGTGCCCGGTCCGTCTTGATATGGAAAATTATAGACCCATTTCAATCCTGCCAATAATAAGTAAAGTTTTCGAGAAATAAGTTTTTCAACAGCTTTATCACTATTTGAAAGTTCTGTTCTCTCTAAATTCCAGTCTGGTTTCCGCCCTCTCCACTCGACTGTCTCGGCGTTGATTCAAATGTGCGATGATTGGTCTGATAATATGGATAAGGGAAAATTGACAGGTGTAGTTCTTCTTGATATTCGTAAGGCCTTCGACTCAGTTGATCATTCGATTTTACTAGAGAAAGTTAAGTTTTATGGAGTCGCTGATAGAGAATTGATGTGGTTCAAGTCTTATCTTACTGCCCGACAACAACAATGTTTAATAAATGGTTGCTTTTCTTCTCAAAGTAACTTACTCTGTGGAGTTCCCCAAGGCTCTATTCTTGGCCCTCTCCTTTTCCTTATCTACATAAATGATTTACCAAATTGTTTAAAATTCACTACCCCCTGTTTATATGCAGACGATACTCAAATCTTTACTGTCAATTCCAGCCCATCACACGTTTGACGGCAATCTTTGTTTCACATACTGACAATTCCGGGATCATGTCCTCAGTGGGCACGAACCAGTACTCGAGGTCTCAACTTGCTTAGCATCACAATCCGGGTGCCTTTAACGATCAACTTCCCGATAACACACAGCTCACCGCTTACAGGTACATACTGCGTGAGCTTGTCTCCTTTCCAATTTCCTTTGTTTACACACGCTCGTAACTCGACAAACTATTCATCTTCTTCCGAGACTTCCTCAATCTCGCGTGTTTTCATAGCTGTAGGAGTGGCAGTAATTGCTACGAATCTGGCAAAGTCATCTGAATTATTGTGTGCTGTTGATGGTTTTGCAGGTCCCGCAGTTTGGAATAAAAGAGATAACGGACAGGATTCGGCAATCGATGTTCTACTGTTTACTTTGAACTTGCAAGGTTGCAATCGCAGGATACACTGCCGGTTCAATCCGTTCGCATGGCTTTGATCTGTTAGAGGAAATAGGCTCTGGCGGCTTGTAGTCTGTGCACCGTTCGAATTCAGTTCCATACAGGTGCACATGGAAGCGTTCACAAACCCAAACAATTGCAAAGGCTTCTTTGTCTGTCTGTGAATAACGCTTTTCCACATTGCTTAGGCTCTCACACATTGCGCAACGGACGATTCTCTTCACTCCTTGCTGCTCTTGAACGAGGGCTGCGCCTAGAGCTACTGTACTTGCATCTGTTACTATTCGAGTCTTGGCATCTTTGTCGAAATATTCAAGAGTTTAAGCTCCGCAGTGAATGCCTTCCTCTGTTCATCTCCAGATTCAAAGCGGACATCTTTCTTAGTTAATCTGCGTAACGGTTTTTCGATTGTGGAAAAACCTGAGATAAATCGAGCATTGCAATTTGGTAGTCCAAGGACACTTCTGACTTCTGGGGCATTCTGTGGCTCTCTTGCATCTGTCAGTCGGACCATTGCTTTTGTCCCAAGTCCTATGAACACCATCTGGGTCATGTGAAGTGTGAATTTCTCAGCTTTCATCGTCATATTCTTCTTTTTCAATATCCCTTGGACTTGCTGCAATCTGTTGTCATGTTATTCAGTGTTTCTGCCATGAAATATAAGTGTCGTCCTAGATGTTTGCCACGTCTTCAATACTTGCTTAATGACATGTTGATACACTTCTGGGGCTGAGTTGATTTCAAACATGAGGCGTTTGCATTGATATCAGGGCGAATTAAGTTGCATATGATGATAACCCCACTTTATATCAAGCACGCTAACACTGTGCTTTGGTAGAGATTTTGGCTTCATCTGCTGGGGGTATTGCATTGGGTACTAACGTTCCGTGATGATGGCCTCATTTGCCCTTCTCATGTCTACACACAGGCGCATTTCATTATTTTGTTTTGGCACTACCACAACTGGACTGGCAATAAGCTCTTCTTCCTCGACTTTCTTTCGGAGATTAAATGGGGTGCGCCTGACTGGCTGTGCCACAGTAGGTTCTTCTGGATCCACATGCAATTTTACTTGGTATCCTCTCACTTTTCCTGCGCCTTCAAAGACGTCTGTGTAGTCATGCAAGATTCACTGAAGAGACTGGGACACCAAGTTGTAACGCGACCAACTGTACAGCGACGGCTCTGCCTAACAGGGCGCCCAAAATTTCCAACAGTTTCCCATCTGCAGCACCCCTGTTTTTATGGTCTCGTTGCATGGGGTCAATCCGCAAATACTTCCCTAAACAAAATTGTCATTTTTAATTACAAAAGAGGATTCTTCGCTTAATGCATTTTTCAGACTGCAAATTTCACTCTATTCCTCTTTTTGTCAGTTCCCGAATCTTACCAGTAAAATTGTTTGCCTCTGTGGCACATGATGCTGCTAATCAGCGTGCTCCATCCAATGTTTCCAATTTTATTGAATTCTCAACCTCGGATAATGCAATTCTCGTGCTCTGATTGGTTTGCTTAATCTCGGTTATCAGCTCATATACCGTAGTTTGACCCTATATGGTAAATGATTGCGCTAAACGTTTCTAAGCTAACTCTCTAAACTGAAAATGTTTTCGCCGGAAAGCGAAATTTCTCTCTGAATAAAGCCAAAAAAGAAAAAAATCTTTCTTTGTGGAAAGTTTGGATCAATTCCGATGTTTAGAAGTACGCGAAAAGTCAACTGAGAAATGTTTTTGTGACGAGCCTACGTCTGTCTGACCTCAAGGTATTACTCATTATCGCATCTTCATCAAATTTTTTCGATTTTCTCGCTTTTTTCGCACTTATTTCGTACTTCCAAATTTTTGCAGTTAAGGAATTTAATAAAACTATTATTCCATTCGCGCTTGTTGGATATGAGACTGGTTATTTACCATCTCATGTCCAACACGCGCTCATGGAATAATTGTTAATTATTTATCCGCTCCGAAAAGATTCACCCCTACCTTCCACGATTCACGCAAGCTGGGAAGCTCCATATCAAAATATCGAGAACAAATCAGCAGCTATTTTTGTTCAGTAGAACTGGTGCTAAAATATGGAATGGCATCCCTTCTGATTTTCGTGAGCTTGGGAAAGCACCTTTCAAACGTTCATCTGCCTCTACAGATTCTTGCAACTTAGGAGATGAATGTTGAAATGCGCTACAGTGATCTTTCTAAGCACATGCGTTTACTAAGTAGTTCCTCTAAGTCTTAAATGTAAAGGTTTTTTATGTTTCTTTACCTTTAATAGTCATGTCTTTGCTTCGCTGTCATCTCTCATTCCCTCCTCAACTCCAGAGAAGCACGAGCTCTCTTTAAGGTACAAAAAGTTGCAAAAATAGTGGAGACACTTCACCTACTTGGGGCGTTATCAATTTACCTATTATCTCTCACACTGCAGCCCCCCCCCCCTTATCAGTGTTCAAAGCAAGACAAAAAGTTGTTGCAAACTTGAAAGGGGGAGAGGGGAAGGGAAGTGGGAAAGGTTTGAATTTTAGATGCGGCGGGTATTGGAAGCTAGAAAAGGTGTTTTTTAATGAAAGTGTCTCAACAGTGTCCTTCATAAACACTACATCTCGGTTTTCCATTGCATTTACCTCGGGCAATGATTGAGGCCTTATATTATACCAAAAACTGGTTGCCCGCTAAAAGTTCTGGTTGTCTCGGACGACCCCTAATTTCGGCCATTGATTTATACTGGAAACAGCTTTTAAAACAAGAAGAACTTCTCATCTTGTTGTTACAGTTGAGTGTCCGAAGCCTCGAGATGTAAGAGTCGTCGTCAAAGGAAAGAAAAACCTATCTCTTTCATGGACGTCTCCCTGGGAAATGGGAGACTATGCTCCACTTCTGTGTTATAAAATCTTGTATTCCTCGTCAAATGGAAATACCAATGAGGTCAGTTAATTTGTTCGTTTTTGTTCCTTTTTTCCTTATCTATACAAAGCTTATAAAACTACTGTACATTTTATAGGTTCAGGTGCGATCATCTTTATGATGATGATGATCATCGTCGTCATGGTCATAGTCAATATCGTCACTTTATTAAAGTCCCCAATGTTTTTATAGAAGGGCTGAGTGCTCTGCCAATTGGGGAGATGGTAAATGAAATCAATTCCCATTAAATTAAAGAGATCAATTTTAATGTTGCTGTGTTTGGTGAGAAGGAAAAACCAAAATACCTGAAGAAAAACCACGCAGGAGAGTTGACAACCAACGGACTCAAACCACATATGACATCAAGTCCTGGAATTGCATCTGGCCACATTGGTGGAAGGCGAGTGTTCTCTCAACTGCATCAGCTATGCTTTCCAAAATAAGTTTTTGTTAGACATTCAGAGAACGCACATTTGCTTCGAAACAGGCAAAATAGCCATCATCATTATCTTTATTCGTATCACATTGTTATTTTAGGCATCCAACTTTACTATCAAAATTAAATACATTTAATAATAATAATAATAATAATAATAATAATAATAATAATGATGATGATGATGATGATGATGATGATGATGATGATAATAATAAGAAGAAGAAGAAGAAGAAGAAGAAGAATAATACTAATACTAATACTAATAATAACACAGTATTTACATAGAGCCATTTCCAGCGATGTCCAATGCCGCTTTACATTACATGTTAAAAAAGCACTAAAGAAAAACACAATATTAAGACGACTAAAATGTAACATGACTAATTTCTTAAAAATCCTCTCACAATTTACATGAAAGAAGTAAAAAGGAAATAACTAATGTAATAAAAACGCTTTTTTGAAAAGATAAGCCTTGAGTTTTTTTCTTAAAATTGTTCAAGTTTTCACACAAACCTATTGTTAACAATGGTGCTTTTTTTCTGGTTGGCCAAAGCACAACTGAAAAACTCTCTCTAGACACACTCGATTGGAGACTGAATTTCTGGCCGGACTTAGAATTTCTCAGTTTGAAATAAATGATCGACTTAAGGATACAGGCCTTAATCACACAGCGGCCATGTTAAGTCCCGAGGGATTGAAAACGTTTGTTTTTGCGCACCGAAACTCGTTCCCAAACATTTCAACTCGAGGCTCGGGGTACGAAATCTATGGCCAATATGGCTACTGCGCGAATAAGGCCCATTGGTGTAAACCAGTGAAGGTGTAATTGGTGGTAAACTCTCACGTGGAAATGATTTGTAGCTCATGATCTTTCTTAATTAAGGGAAGCTTCTCCCAGTTTGGTTGTTTGGGACTTAAACACCTCATATCTTTAGTTGTCAAAGGAAATTTTAGGGCCGCACCAAAAGTGGAGCATTCTGCAGAGCAGGGCCGTAGCCAGAAAAAAAACTATGACTGAGGCAATGCCCATGGTTAAATTCTCCTCGTAAGTATTTTATGATGAGTATATTTTAAAGGCAATACTGGAATCACGCTTTATTAAAATCACGCAAAAATGACTGAGGCAAGTGCCTCGGTTTGCCTCATACTGGCTACGGCCCTGCAGAGGAAAGTTATCTTGAATCACCTTAAGGTCCATTTTAGAGTTTTTCAATGAAAGATGTAGTAATCGGTCCATGACCTAAAAATAATTCAACATAAGGCTCCAGAAAACACCTGAAGCATCAGGAATCAGACAACTGTTTCGGTCAACTCCCAAAGTTTGCTGGGTCCAAAAAAGAATGGAAATGTCGTCTTTTGATTAAATAAAGTTGAGTTTACTGCTGGCTTGATGCTGAGTAAAATAATCTGACTCCCTCTTGCTTGTAAACTTCAGGAAATAATAAATTCCATCTCACTCTACTCTACTTACTGCCATTACTTATTTACTTAGCTATGGCGGTGTCCAACAAGAAAGCCCTGCTCCTTTGAACACCGCACACCTATTAACTGTTTACATTATGGCCTAATATAATTCTATTTCTCTTTTTTGATTATTTATCATACAAATTGTGTGTAAATGCTATGGATAGTGTGAATAAAGAATTGAATTGAATTGACTTGACTGTGCATTACGCATTTGCTTGAAAAGCACAAAGCGAATAATTATTTATCGAAAATATTTGATGACGTGCTACTATGCTTTCCTTGCAGTCTATACAGTGGGCTCCAGAGAACCAGAAGTTACATTTGTACACCATACGTGACCTCAATCCTTTCACTGAGTACACGCTCTATATCCAATGCGGTCTACCTTCATGTTACAATGGCTGGGGTAAACCAAGCGATCCTATCACTGCAACGACTGAAGAAGAAGGTTGCTCATCATTATGATATTTTTAAATGTTAAGCTAAGCGAATAAATTTAAGGATCTTACGGGAATTTGATTGTCAGTGACACGATGAGAGAACAACATGTTCAAGAATCCTACCTGACAGAAAGCTGTTTTATAAGCCCCAGTCGAGAACTTGAATGGGGACCGCCCACAACAACTTCAGCTTCAACCTCAGTAGTTAGAGGAGAAGTCAAACCTGTAGTCCAGCGTCCTTACCACTTGGCTATGCTAACTTAGTCTGGTCATTAGTCAGGAAGGACAGGACATCATATCAACACCAGTCATATCATAGAAGTCCCCAGTGGCATGTGATAGACGTGTCCGCCTTGCAATGGTGTCTGCTTAGAGAAAGACAATTATAGAGTGACATTCCTAGAAAGTTACGTTTGTTTGTTTATCTGGGTATTTCTTTGTTTCTTTTTCTAGTGCCCGCCAAAGCTCCTAGATTTCAGAACAGTTACTGGTCCGTTTCTAAGAATGACAGGAGCAAACGCGACGTGACAGTGTTGTGGGAGGTAACACTGCATGCTGGATTTGTTCTGCTTTTTTTTTTTCCTTTCTGAAGATCGCCTCTTCTGGCCGTTGAAATTATAAGACACATAATATATTTAATTATTATTCAACATATTGTGACCAAAAATGTCACATATATACACATGTCCAAATATGGTCATGGCGCGCTCACTATTCGTCGTGCGTGCTTAACATATATCCTGCAATATACGTCATTTTGTGTGTCGTGGAGAAAAATGAGAGTTTCTCCAGCTTTTTTTTTTCCAATAAACGTAGGAAATTGAGCTTTGTCATCCATGTGTTGAATAATTAAAACAATTACCGTGCTCAAATCTTGCGGAATATCGCCTGATTTTAGCCAACTCGGCCTACGGCCTCGTCGACTAAGTATCAGGCGATATTCCGTGCGATTTCGGAGGATAATTGTTAAATGCACCTTTTTGCATCCCCAGGATAGTCACTTAGAATGTTTATGCTCATGTGACCAGCAGCCATCATGATATTTGCATACTAGATCAAAAAGAAGAATTTTCATAGCAATAGAGTACTATTTCACTCCTCCAATATGGCCGCTGTTTCTTTATTTCACTCTTGCAACATGGCCGCCGTGACGTCATGTGAAAAAACCATATTGCCAACCCTAGTAGTGAAAGGCGCACCTCTGTTAACCCCCAGTGATCCCTCTGGATATGGGAGACTGGCTTTAACTTTCCTCCTTGACGGAAGTAGTGCACGTGTGAGGCGGCAAGGCGACCTGAGGAGACTTAAAATGATGATGATGATGAATGTAAATGTAGTCCGTTGATTTTTGGCTGTCAGGACACATTTGCCTATTCGTTCCTTCCTATCTCTTTTTAGGCGAATTTTTCGAATTTTCGTCTAAACCCTAGTTTCATTATTTTCATCTTTCCTCGGGAAAAAGCGTATATCTTGTAACCGTTGACTTCTTGAGATTTCTAACGTTTCGCCATTCTCGTCTGCAGAGACAGTGATTGTCTCGGTCAGCACCGAACTAAACCGCGCGGCTCAGTCATAATGGCCGTCCATTTTTTATCCGTTGGCGTCCACTACGATTGTGTGGAAAATTGAAGTCGGAAGTTCTTTCATATTTCGTGGACTGGGTGGTTTGAAGCAAGCAAGAAGTGGCCATTCTTCTTGCTGACCGAAAGAAACATTGTATTCTAGGGACTCGAATACCGTCTTGCAAACTTGGAGCAAAAGACGTTTGTTAAGGCCCGTTTAAACGGTTTCGACATTTGCTTAAACATGCATTCAACACTTTGTTGAACCAAATGTTCGGTGCGTTTGAACAAGTCGTCCAACATTGTTGAAAGCATGAAAAATGTTGAAGCTTGTCAAGCGTGTGTCGAATCAAGTTTAAATTGGTTTAAACTTTCATTCAACATCGATTCAACTTTTCTTTTGTTTTCGAAAATGTTGAATGGTGTTGAGGCCCTTTGAAGACTCTGTTCAACAATTGTAGAAGACACGTATGCTCTGTGATCGCCAAATCAATATGGCGGCACGTAGTATGTATAATTATCTGGACGAGAGAGTCTGATTTCTAGTTCTGAGTTCCTCGCAAATCAAATTTCGCGAAAGTGTTGGCGCAATGTTGTCTTTAGTTGGCGCAATGTTGGAACCGTTCAAACGGCCTCACGCACAACTTTGCTTTTGCGTCCAACATTTGCCCAACATCCGTTCAACTAATTTTTGTCAAATGTTGAAACCGTTTAAACGGGCTTTTATCGATGCCTTCACAGCTTCCTCCGACCAATACCTGGAATGGTGTTCTCAAGAGGTTTGAGATTCGTTATTGGCACGTATCAAAAAAGGAAAACGACTCCCTGTTTATACAAGTCCAAAACTCTTCAAGGGTTTTGCAAATAAAAAACGGATCAGCAAAAGAGGCGACTTTGACTGGAATGAATCGCTTTGACGATTACAAGACTGAAATCAAGATGTGTACCTCTCTAGGCTGTGGACCAAAGAGCAGTCCTTGGATTTTAAGAGGTCTGTATAGCTATTGTTTGTTTGAGAATTATAGTTTATGGTCCACGCTAGTGGAGCTGAAAGGCGTCGAAATCTATCTTTTTGCTAGTCCCTCGCAGGGTCCACTCCCTAGGCCTGTCCTATGTTGAAGGAATTTCTGTAACTAGTGACAACCTTAGTGAAAGTCATATTTTAAAGGGACGTTGTGTCACGGTAATGAAGTTCATTTTGTGTACGTCACGGTTTTATCAATTACTCGCTCCTACTCGCGATGCATCTCAACGTTAACACCGAAATTACTTTTAAACAACACCAACCAATTGCAAAGCTTCGTGACAAAAAAATCTGTGGAGCGGATTCCGAGCCACCTTACGAAATCACATATGAAATCACCCTGAATTTGACTCACTTTCCTGACACAGCCCCTATAAGAGTCTGTGACGAAGCGCTGTCTCAGAAGTCGGATCCAAAGAGGTGCAGATTATACTAAATCAGCTGAAGTAACGCAGACTGAGATTGGAAAGTTAAATCCACAAATAATTATGGTTAAAAGACTGCGTCAGCCTGCCAGTCCAATTTTAAAGTTGAAATGGCCGGCTGACAGTCACAGAACTAAATTATTTAGTTCTGAACATTGCAGTATTGGTCGAGTGAGGCCTGCATGGAGCAACTCCATCTCGACCCCGCAGCTCCTCTCTTGACTTAGGAGAAGAGCTCTGGAGAACCCTGAAACAAAGTGTCTTCTCATTGGTTTTCGTGAAGAATAATCAAAAGCGTCTCTAATTGCTGCATTCATGTTAGCACGAGGAGTGAGCAGGGGCCGTAAGGTTTTTGGCTATAAGAATCCTTACGGCGCATGTTCTCCTACTTAGAGTTTCCCAGAGCCTTGGGTCGATCCGAGGCTCAGGTGACGAGAATGGGAGCAACACAAATTTGCTATGCTCTTCGTTCTTTTTGCTCTTTATGAGTTTTTGTCTATGTTTATAACGCAGGGGATGTTAACGAGAAGAAGAAAGAGAAGATAATGGACGATGTTACAACTGCTAATTCAATGATTGGCTGGATTACTCCCCTTGTGACGGTGCTATCAGCCGCGATCATTGTTACAGTACTTGTCGTATATCTCTTCTTCAAAAGGCAATACAATGTTCTGTTTTTCTGTTTTTTTCTGTTTCTTTTTTTCATAGCTAGATAGTGTTTTCTGTAGGAGCCTACAACTCCAATACTACTGGTCTTTGTGACATATACTTCCGGTCACATGACTTATTGGCGGTTCGTTGTAGTCGGGAGCGGCCATATTTGTTTGTGCTGTGTTCTGTTTGTCAAGAAACATGATAGTCTTTGTAAAGGCATTTTAAACAGATGAAGCTAATTTTAGACGATGTTAAAAATTAATACGATTTGGCTTGCACTGGTGACCATTCTTAATTCCATGAGTAATAATTAGAATGATTTCTAATGCAAGACATGTGATTAGCTGGAAATGTCTGCTTTCGGGGGAAAATCAAGCTAAAAATAACTCGGTCTGTAAAAACGCCGTTCCACAAATACAACGAAGTTGTACGCTGCTAGTCATGGGATCCTGTCAGTTCCTGTTTTCGGTCATGTCGTGAGCACCTAGGGCCCGTGATTTTTAGTGTTCCGACAATTTTTTTGTGTTTTTCGAAAGGTCAATGACCCCTTTTTATCTCAATTTCAAAAGAAGCTGTTACAAAGTATAAAAGTTTGCAGATATTATATTCTTTTCTTTTTTTCTTTTATCTGAAAAGACTAACCTCTGAAAATATCAAAACCGATCACGGTTCCACGTTGCGGAACTCAATCGAAGCAGGCCCCAAGGAGACTGCTTAAAGGCGAGGCCAAGCAAGATTTCAGGCGGCAAATATGAATTCCCTCCTGGTGTATTACCACTGATTTGACTTCATCTGCCCCAATTCAAATAATCGAGGCCCAGGAAATAACGGCCAGCTGGTTAAACCCCTCTACTTATGAGGATTTGTTTTTGGTAACATATTTCTTTTTGTGTAACGTTTTGCAAAGTGAATTGGTGGTAGATTTATTGGCATAACCTCAATTAAAGCGACATGTTTAGTGAGCGACGAAATAGTTAAATGTAAGAAAGAATTTTCGATTTCTTGTTGTTGTTGTTTTTGTTTTTTTCAGAAAACGCAGATGTAAACGGAAACCACTAGATCAAGTACTAAACTCGGTAAGGAATACTTTAATTTTGAAGCAGAGAGACCTTTCCTCAAATATAGAATCTTTGATATGAGGAAGAATAAGTCGTGGCAGACCGAAAAAGACGTGGCGGAGAACCGCAGAAAAAGAAAGAATAGCGTTGGGTTTTATCTCATGGAACGAGGCAACAGTGGCTGCTCGTGACCGTGCGACATTTGCCCACTTTGGGTTATGGTCAAAATTGAAATTGAAAAATTGATTTGGGACAGTCAGCAAGCACGTCGCTGGGTTGTGTGAAGTTTAATCTACGATGGAAAGTCGTCTGGTTCATGTTTAGTTAATGCGGAGTCCTAAGAGGCACTTCGATCGAGAGAGACTACCAAAAAGTCCTTGAGCTATTGTGGGGGATATATTTGCCCTCCAAATGCAGTTGTTCATTTACTGAGCCCTTTGAAACTTGCGTGCATCGTGGGATTCGCGTTTTAAGAGGGATATGAGGGAAGACCGCTTTGCATTCCGTTTGTAGTAGATATTTCTACTAATTTATTGCAATTTTCCCAATTAGCTGGATCTAGAGCCACCAGAGTGTGATCACGATGAGTCTGTTTCAAGTACTCAAAATTCTTACGCCGAGATACCACGCCAGGAAAGCGATGAGAGAGATTCCCCAAGATCTGAAGAGGAACAAATGCTGTAGCGCCACCGATACGTGATTACGTGATAAAAATAACGTTATTTAACAATTATTCGCCAAAGGCGAGGTGAATATTGGTGAATACTAAAACCGAGACGAAATCGAGGTTTTTATTTTACCCCCAAACATTTGGATAATTATTGTTTTCGATTTCTCTTGGGATATCTTCATGTCCCAGGATTTACTGGCTAGTTTCGAATTGTGCAGCAACAAAAGAAAAGAGTCGAGGTTCAGGGTAATAATTTGCATTTTCCTTTGTTTTGAACAAAACAAAATGCAAATTATTCCCCTGAACCTCGACTCTGTTCTTTTGTTACTACACAATAGGCCATATTCGTATTCTCAGTATTGGACTGGAACTAGCTTGCAATTGAGGCTAACTCTTTTTAATATATTCCCCCGCATTAGCCTCCATTGCAAGCTAGTTCCAATCCAATACTGAGAATACGAATATGGTCTATTCGAAACTTGCCTATTGCAAACAGTGATAATGCATGATTTTGGGGGTAAAAGAGGTGTATTATGGGACTTCTGCAAGTAGAGAATGTAATTATACTAATAGGTATGTAGTATCACCCAACTAGTGGACTAATGCAAATCCTGCATTTTGATTGGTTACGCAACTAGAGGACTATTATTAAAGGGAACCTCCACTAAAACAACAAAATAACTTTAAACCACAGAACATAATGTTTACAATTGGAATTGCTCAATCTTTTTCCAATGAAAGCGTTTGTATTCGAGAAAAATAAATTCCAAAAACGCTTATTTTGGCTTTCAAATTTCCCGGGCACCGCCATCTTGAATAATTGTGACGTAACTTGGTTGCCCTATTGTTCTGATACAAAGAGCGATTGTTCTGGAGGTTCCCTTTAATAGTCCTCGAGTAGCGAAAAGCGTGACGCTTTCTTTCGTTTTATTCCCAAATAAATATTTCTTTAAAGGCCCACCTTCGCCCAAAAGTCATTGCGGTCGTTTGTTTTTGTTTTTCAAATGACGACTTGTCCAAATACGTGATGTGATTGGCTAACGGCACTCAGGCCAATCACGCGGAAAACATGTCAGATATTTAGGTAATTTCGTGTTACACGAAATTCAGTCACGGTGCGCAATGACTTTTGGGCAAATGTGGGCCTTTAACTTGCATTTGCTAACTTTATCGTTGCCTTTTCTGTCCGACTAGTTGGGTGATACTAAAACAATTAGACCCTTCGCTTTCAAGGGCCACGGGTCTAATTGTTAATTATTACCAATGTCATCTCGTTGGCATCCTAGATGTTGTCTGGTGAACTCGAGAACAAATGATGAATAATCTTAGGGGCACCAAACAACATGTCTTCCGAAAAACTGCCCGGCTCATCCCAAATGTTCGAATCCTTGTGAAATGTACCCCAAAGTCTGGTATACCAACAAAATTTAACTCTTTCTGATTTTATAAATTTTAATATGTCTGCATTTTACTCGGAAAAGGTCAGCTAGCATTTCTGGAGAATTCCACGAATGCTGACAGAGTTTTATAGCCCCTAAAGGTTTCCGTTATCAACACAACGTTTCCGTGCAGCTAAAAAGAATTCGAACGGATGTACTGTTTCCGTAGTAATTTGAAAAATACGTCCGCGCATCTCATACATCTTTTACAGAAGTATAGAACTGAAGTACTCAACTTGGGAAACACTGCAAGTTGTTGAATTCTCCAGTTGTTCGCGTTAAAAAGGAAGGCAAAACAGCAGACGATTCATCAAGTGCCGCGGACTGGAACTTTTGAGGTATAGCCATGATTTTATACAACAAGAGTTTTTTTGGCAAAGTTTTTGAGGGATCGAACAATACGGGTTAATTCATTTCTTTGCCGAGTTGAACTTAAAATTGAAACCTTAAACCGTTTTTGTTTACGGAAACCCGTAATCCGTACGAAAATAACAAAAACAAATTTAAGCAAATAATCACAGGGCGTCTTTTGTTTTCGTCCAAAGATCGGTAAAGTAATTTGCATAAGTCTTGAATTGATCATTGCTGTTACGGACAGCAAAGAAAGCCACGCTAAGTCACACTGCTGAAGTAGCCTCTCATAAGGAATTCAAGTGGCTCGATAGTTAAGAGCATCCGACCGCTGACCGGTGTTACGGAGGTCGTAGGTTCGAATCCTTGTCTCTTATGGACACCTGAAAAATTCAGCTAGCTCCAGTCAGTGTCTCCAATTAGTGCTCCAGCGCTAGAAGACTGGACACTTGAATAAAGTTCCTTTCCTTTCCTTTCCATCCGTTTAATGCTCTACCAACTACAATTTGTTGGGTTCAGTGAACTTCCCGTGAAATGATTCAATGGAAGAAATGTCACGATATTTTTGAAGTGCGGGCTACAGACGAAAGATTGTATTTTCAGGTGTCTATAAGAGACAATTGTGTAGATTGTCCATACAAGTGTGAGGGTCATTTTTCTCTTTTGTCTTTTACGCCGTAGCCAAGCTACTAAATTATCATTTTTCTCTCCAACGCATTTATTTATTACATCTTCAAACATCGATACTCTCATTCTATCACTTCAAGACTTAAGATTCTTTCCACATGCAGTTTAAATGCATGATTTTCATATATTATGTACTACACAATCTGCATAGTGCCTAAGGTATAGGTGTATAGACCTTATTCATAAATGGCGGCCAATTTATAATTCTTTTGTCGAAGTGCAAATTAGCCTACCAAGCCTCGATAACATACAGTGAATTGAAAAGAATTTTTGCTCTAAAATGAGGCTTGGTAGGCTAATTTGCACGTGGACAAAAGAATTGTAAATGTGACCGCCATTTATGATTACGGTCTATTTATCGATGATTGCTCAAGCTTTCGGCTAAAAGGAGTCGAACCTGTGATCCCCCGATTAATCTTCTTCTACCCAGGCCAGGAAACTAGTCCTGCGCACTGCAGATAATATAACACGCTCAATTCGTCTAGTAGGCGAACTGGAATTACTTTCTCAAATTCGTCGTCAAACGTCGCATTTTACATGTGCCGAATCTAATCCATGCAAATAAGAAATATCTCTTGTTTTCGCTCATTCGCATTATATTCGGCACATGTAAAATGCGATGTTTAAAACGGGCCTAAAAATATAGGTTATTCGAGGTTGGTGCACTTTTCTGCACATAAGATACTGAAGATATATATTTACTCTCAACGAAATAGTGTATTGCATATACTTATCAAATGAATACACAAAATACCCCTGGGATTAGATGGAAGAATGCCCATATTCGCGGTGGTATTTTCCCTGCAACACTATCCGAACGGCTATTTTAATAAGTACTAAATACAATCTGAGCGACCGTATTGTATCGGATATACAATGTCGAGCCGAAGGCGAGACATTTTATATCCGATACAATACTGGCGCGAATGTTGTATTGTGCTTATGAAATGTCAGCATTTAAGTGTTAATGTACACTAGGTATTTTTGGTGATTCAAGACATTTTAACCGTGAAAATTGAAAGAAACATTTATGTAAATGAAGAGAAAGCTGTATCAGAAATACAGATATTGATTAATAAAACATTTCTTTTGTTTTCCCATCATGAATTATTAATGAGTTTTATAAGACGTCTTTATAAAGTAGAACTAATTACCATCACAAATACTTCGCACTTAGACTCAATTTGAAGAGGAGGCAGACAAGAACTCGGAAATGGCCTATTGCGAAAATTAGTGCTGCAGCCTTTTCTTGATCCAGGATTCACTTGCATGGGTCCACTAGAATGCAAACATGGTCTTTTGCCATGCTGCATCACTTTTTCTCGGTTTATTTATTTTTTTTGTCTTTTTGTGTGCATTTGTAATTTTCTCTGCCTACCTGCACCCTTGGACATCAGATGGCTCTATTTTTTTAAGCCTTCAAAAGGATTTGGAATTAAGGTATTCAGCGTGTGTTTCTCTTGGACTGAGGTCGTAAAGGACGTTACCTGTAAGGTTGTAATAATGCAAGTTAAAGCCAATTTTCTCTTCTCAGCACGTGGCACTTACTTTCTTATCTTCTGTTTCAAACACGTGCCAGTCTTATCAGCCAAGTCCATGTAGTTAATTTGACAGCTGGGAATGTATTTACATGTGTGAAGGAACAAGATATAGTGTGGCCAAGAATATTTACCTGCCAAAAGCAGTTGAAGTGAACGGACCGGACTCAACCAATTCTTCAATTCTGTTCTGATACGAGGGGTCGTCTGAGCAAAGGTATTTTTCAACCGGTGGTAAAATCTTCCTTTCCCTCAGCAGGGAAGATCTCATCGCCAGAATTTAAAGATCCTAGAATTCAGGCCAAAATCAAACCTTTTGCATTGCTGTACATTCATGTACATGTTAAGGGTTTGCGGGACCTTGGGTCTTTGCTTGAATCTTTCTTTCTCCACATATTTACATCCCTTAATTTTTACATTTTTAGAAAATGCCTTGTTCAAAGCTTTGTGAAATGCTGAGGAGTGGCTTAACATTAATATAGATTACGCTTTGAACTGCGTAAGAACGAATTTCTCTGCTTCCTTTGTTGGATGCAGGCGATCTTCTCCGCAAGAATTTTCAAGTTATTTTCGAAACAAATGCCGGACATTTGGCGAAGTATATAGATATTCAACACATATTGACAATGTCCAAATTTGGTCAGCGCACTCACTATTTCGTCGTTTGTACTCAACGTATATCCTGCGATATATATAATTTTCTCTGTCGCGGAGAAAAATGGTAGTTTTTTCAGCTTTTTTTTTTTCCAATAAACGTAGAAAACTGTGCTTTGTCATCAATGTGTTGAATAATAAACAATTATCCTGCTCAATCTTGCGGAATATCGCCTGATTTTAGCCAACTCGGCCTACGACCTCGTCGGCTAAGTATCAGGCGATATATTCCGCTCGATTTTTCAGGATAATTGTTTAATATATGAACTCCGATAGGTGAATCAATGATAGCTCACTTTTAATTTGAATAACAAGTGAGGAATTCTAAACGATGGAAATCGCTTGTCTGAATTCAAGAGCGCTCTCTTGTTTAGCGACTGGTTGTTTTTTCCTCGCAGCTTATCCTCTTGTGACTCGAACTCTAATACCTTAGCTATAAATCTAAAGAAAAAATCTCCTCCTATGGTCTATTCCTCACGCAGAAGTCGTTAATGATCTAAAAATGTTGTTTATTTTGGCTGGCTACAAGGTTTGCACAAAGATTATATAAGTCATAAAAATTGTTTTATCGCGCCCACATGGATGATTGTCTTACACCGTCGAACTAAAAATCGAGAAAAGCCCGTGTTTTTTGTTTTGTTTGTTTGATTTTTTTTTCTCGCTCCGACCCAAGGAACCTGTCAAATTGAATCAATGACTTAATTTCAGGGCCAAGTTACTAAAATCGTTTCACTTCACTCAAATATTTTTAAATTTTTCTGAGTCATTTCCACGTGAATAGTCATGCAGACATTTACTGATTATTGTCAAAACTAGTCACTGACAGTACATAAAGGGTAAGAGAGCTATTACAAAAAGAAGAAAAGATTACAACAGAAGAACAAGTGTTATAACCCTTCCAATCCCAGGAGTGATTGGTACGTAAATTCTCCCCAAGGTTTCAATAAAAAGTCAGTCCGACAGGTATTGAGAATTAAGAATACCATCAGCTTAATTAGAGGTGTGGCCTTGATATAACACCAAATTCTCATGACTACCCAAAAAAGAAATCCATGTTACTAGTTTAGGACAATGGAAATTTCGATCGTGAAAATCAAATTGACGCGTCATTTATTTCCAACATCTGTGAATGGGCGTTTCAAACAAGGGTCACGTTTCGACAAACTTTACATTGATCTCTTTCAACAGGAAAGGAATATACGCACAATAATGACACATTTTTTTCTTCTCTTTCCCTTGTTACTGTCATATTAACCCCCTTTAGTCTATTTCAGTGTGATTCGCAGAATAGACGATGTTCGGCGAATTGTTTGATTGTTGAAGCATCAAACAATTCACCGAACATCGCCTTTGCTTAATACAATGTTGGTTGGCTTAGCTGGGACAAACAATGATTGATCACTCATCAGGCAAAGTGAACCAAGGCCTATTTATTTCCTAGTCCGCATACAGACGCTCGTAGATGGGCTCTCGTCGAGAGCTTTCGGGAAGAGAAAGGATTCGAGGCGGGCTCGCGTGCTGATGGGAGGAGTCACGTGCCACCTGGAGTTCGGTTGCAAGGGTGTTCGAATGATGGGTAAATGTGTGTTCTACATATTTTTGAAAAAAAGCCATTTACATTTGTGCCAAAACTGCTAAATGATTTTGTAAAACGACACTGGTTTGATCGTTTACCGAAGCATTAAGAAATGGAAAGTGCTGTGTTTTAAGCGCCAGTGATAAATGGGCCCTATGTAATTATAATAAATCACTTTTTCATCCTTGAGTGATGTCTCACTACCAGCTGAGAGGTTGTTGAACTAGGTAGTGTTTTCTTTAGAATTTTTTTCTTGAATTTACAAATTGAATTTGTTTCCAAATCGTCTCGACGATGTTGCAAATTGACATTATACGAGTCTTCAGTCTTCCTACCGAGAAAAATTATCAACAATTCCGCAATACTGTATATATTTTTCTCTTTTTCTAATAGCTAGTTCAATTTTTAACATATATCACGCCTATTTTCCACCATTAACTAAATTCACAGCTGGTACACCACAAATCCATCAAACTTTTATAGCTCAAGATAAATTTCTTTTTCCACTAAAATAATATTTTTTGTTTAGTAAACAAGCACCAATATTTCCACCTATCTCCTCCAACTTCTGATGTACAGACAGATTTGAAAGGGTGGGTTCATGTATTTCTTCTCTATTTTTTTAATTATCACCTGCAAGAAATGCCCTGTGATAATCAGAACTTCAATCAATTTGGATAATGAAAAAGAGCGGTAAGGGATACTTGAAATTAAAACTCAAATAAGAATTTAGATGGAGTCAACACAACATCATGGCGGGGAACAAAATTTATCTAGAGTAGTTGTTTCATGCAACCTTCTTTACAAGGAATTATCATATCTTTCGCTGCTTAAAACTGTTAATTTTTCTCGGTAGGAAGATTGAAGACTCGTACAAAGTGTATAATGTCAATTTGCAACATCGTCGAGACGATTTGAAAACAGTTTTTATCAATTAAAATGAGCCAACATTTCCTCCTTTGGGCGCGATTTTCATGATTGGAGGACACAGCTTTTTGTCTTTGCGCATTTGATATAAAGATAGATAAAGTACAAATAAATTGTTTGCCTTGCGTTTCAAAAGAAAATTGAAAAAACGAAAATTCGGTTGACAAAGGAAAATCAGCCTACGCAAAAAAAACATTTTTGAGCTGACGTTTCAAGCTAGCGTTAGCGCGTTGCAATTTTCAGACGTCATCTCGCAAATCCTTTTTACGATGGTTGATTTACCATTTTTCAACTCGTTCCGGATGAACAAACGCCGCTGATGTCGTTTTTAAAGGCTATAAAGCCTTTCAAAAAATTTATACAATGAACCGATAACGGAACTCGGCAATTTTTCGGGAGCTAGACTGCGCCAAAGGAAACTTATGCTTAGAACTCTTTTACACTGAGGCGACCTCAGTGTTTGTATAAGTATGCTGAAGTTTTTGGTGTTGTCAAAAGAAACCAATAGAGTGATAGGTGTTGAGATTAACTTGATACAATGGTATTAGAAATATTTGCCAAAGCCGGACCGGTTGTCACGTTCTAAGAAACTCGTCTAGCTTTTCGAAGTAAAGGAAAATGTTCATCCTCTGTAAAGAAAGTCCTTATTAGGAAGTTGTTGACTCTCGCGATTAATCAACAGTCTCGTTAACTATCCAACAGCCATTGAAAAACGGATGATGGCTGACAGCAATTTGTAAAGCCAAATTTAAATAAATCATTCCCTATAATTGTTCAGTTTACTTCAGAAAAGGCCAGTGAAGCAAAGGGTGCTCTTTTTACCATGCAAAGAGCAAAATTAAGATAACTCTGGCAACAAGAAAGTTCAGGAAACCCATAGGCGACATCGTGAGTTTTTTGTTACTTGCCAGTATTTAAAATTCTGATTTAGGCATGACGTGCTTAGGCTGTGCTAATGTTTTTAAAGAAAAATATCTATCGTCTACGTTTCAAGCAGTTAAGCCGGGTGCTTTTTCCTAGGTAAGATTTTTCCACCGGAAGTTTTCATTTTGTTTTAGCATGAATTTGTTTTGGGCAGACTCAGCAAAATTAAATTTAACAGGAGAAAATCCGTTTCAGATATGTCGTCCATACTTCTTTATAATTCAACTATTTTTATCTTTTATTGCCATCATTTCGGATTTGTAAATAAATTTACTTCTTAGTGAAAGATTTCCTTCAGAATGTGAGAAACAGTCGTTTACTCAAGCTCCTCATTAACTTTTAAAAGTTTGACGGGGATCTTTTTAATGTGCATTTAATTTGCCTGTGATTTAGCAGGCGATAATGACCTCGCTTTTGCATTAAACTGCAGAGACAGGCAGAAAAACAAGCATTGCTGACTTTGAATAGCAGTAAGGTTCAGTTTCAACATCAGTTTTAACTCGGGTAGGTCGCCAAATATATTTCTTTGTAATTTTTATCTTTTTTTTTTTCGTTTTGGAGACAAAGTTTACAGAGTTAAAATAACACCGCCCCCCCGACAGCCGAGATTTGAACTCTACACGGTGTTAGTTTATGTGAATCTCAAATGCAAATCCAGAGAAACTAGAATAATCGAAGGAAAGAAAACCTGACTTGTGAACGGTGTACCCGATTTACAAGACGTCACAGGAATCTCTCGCTCAATTCACTTGTCAAGGTCTCTTGGGCGTAAAGATTGAAATATCATCTGAGACAGCGGCTTGTTATGATTGTCGTGAGCCTTCAGTGCAAGACTAGACACGAACTCTGGAATAATTTACTCCCGGAATTTTCAAAAAAAATTGAACATCTCTTTAAAAAAATTTCCTTGGCGTTCATGCATTTGTAATTTTTAGTGTCTTGACGTTAATCATTGAAACAATACATGACAAGATGACATTATGAAAGATTGTCAGGAAAAGTTGCCCCTCTCATGGCATCGTTAACAGAAATTGTAAACCTCTTTGACTTTGAGGGCGTTATTTTGTATTCTGGTCACCAAAGGGTCTACTAGACAGGCTTGCGAGGCCCGCAATGTCCCTGAAATCGTTGGGTCTGGGTTATACGGCTTTGTACGTTTGACGATCTGACAACCGTGAGTAGTTTGTCACCTCATTTCTCAAAGCATTTGCTATGCCTTTTCCGCTAATTAAAACTCGACATTTGTCTATCAAGATCTATCAAATCTTGGGAGATATACAGCACCAAGGAAACTACGAGATTTTTTTTCATTTGCCAAAAGCCTGACGCAAAATATGAGACAAAAACAATTTAAAGTAGGACGATCGACAGAAAATACATTTCTTCCACTTTCTTCTAAATCTTGTTTATTCAGCTTAAATTAAGAACACACATGCCTAGAAACCGCTTTTATGTGGCTACCGAAAGAAGGAACAAACAGTATCGGGGCTGTCAAGGAACAACTGGCTTTTCTCCGATTTTACGAGTTTAAAACTAACATCATGCGGATTCCGGCGAATTCTATTGTGTACAGTGCCACAACCGGATGGAACATCCGTTCATCGGCGTAGACACAAAGCACTCTTTAATTCCAGCAGGTGCAATGCTAAGACGTTTTTAAAACAACTGGCGAAACAAATTGTTCAACTTACGGAAAATTCGAATGGGTTGCTTTTAAGTCCTATATTTACCCTATTTTCAACTTTAATTTATTTGGATTTTAAGTAAAAATGTTTTAGATTGTACATATATTTTATCCTATTCAATTTGTCTTATTCTAATCTGTAATCACACTTACCCATAAGCTTCACGCTTTAATCGCCATCGCCGGTGTCTCAGAAAATGGTTTTACTTACTTATAAAAATTAGGAGAAGCAAACGAAATAATTTTGTCATCAGTTTTCAAGATAAAAAGCAGAGTGTATTTTTTGTCGAAATCAGTTACTACAAGGACTTGAATGATGGAAAGGACCTTTAAAGCTTATAATATTGTGAGCGTTCATGATATCACTTTTTGTCTTTTTCTTCTCCGGTACCGCAGTCCGTGAATGTATGTTGCACAAATATAAAAGTATCAGCTCACACGAGGGGACATGTCGCTGCAACATATCCCTGGGACATGTCGCTGCAAAATATCCCTGGGACATGTACCCGCAACATTTTTCATGTTTGTGCACATGTTGTGATTTTCTCCCTGCCACATGTCCCCGCTACTCGTCCCTGCAACACGGTCGCGTGAGTGTGCACTACAAATTATTATTTTTTTTGTCGCTGCAACATGCCACTGCAACAAGACACCTCGTGTCTGCCCACCTTTAAGGTTTTTTCAAAACGCTTTTGGGCAATAACATAGCAGAGGTATTGTGCGAACTTCAGTCTTTTAAGAGCTTTGGTCATACAGTTTCAAAAGCTAAAATTAGGGATTTTTTTCAGTAATAGACACTGGTGTAAGTCACTTGACAGCTGACTTGAAGGATGCGAAAATAGTTAACAATTATTTTCACTTATTCCGTTTAAGGTGGCCGAACACAGTTTTCGCGCGCGCGAAACTAACTCCCACTGCATGAGACATCGACTCAGTGATTTCAGGAAGAAAATTTATTAACTGCTAATAATACAGCTCTATTTTCCTGTCTTAAAAAAATGTGCACTTTACTTTTGCGTCCTTTCCCTGCTTGGCATAAGTACGATAATCCAACGTCCCACGCCTCTGCCATTTTCAATCTCGCGTTTATAATATCAAAATTGCAGATAAGGTTAAAACTGTTTCTTTTTGATGACTAAAATTAAACTGAGCCTTATCGCCTGCCGATTACCTACGAGTACCACATTTTAGATTTGAAACTTCTGGAATGTTAAATTCTTAAAAACCCTACCCTGTTTACAGCAACCAAAAATTGCTACGAATTCCAAAGAAACCAAACATAATATTATGCAACGTTGAAGTTTCAATTGTTGAAAAACCATTTTAGCCATACTTGCCATTGAGATTCTTTTGACGCATGCGCACAGTCCAAGGCAGTCACATAAATTTGGCATTATTTGCCAGAGACAAGGTAACTATTGAACTAGAGCTTGTGGAAGGGCTTTTCTAGGTTAAAACGTACTGAAATTCGAGATTTATGAAATTAAAATTTCACTTGAATGTATGATGAGATTTTTTTTAATAACTCGGAATTCGTGGTAAAACTCAAACGTTAAAATGTCGACTACAGTGCATTATTAAAGGCACAACTCCAGGTGGCTTATTAATAGCGAAAACTACTCATAAATTAATTACGTGCGATGCAAATATCTCTGGTATAATTGATCGTTCGTGATGCCACTCGTGTATGTGCTATGTACAATAAAATGAGAAATTTAGCAACGTGCTAACGTAAAAGGTGAAAAGACAGGCTGTCGCTTGTCATAAAGCATAAAAATTTTCTCATTTTAACTGGCCTCTCTCTTTTGAGAACTTACTTGCCATCAGCAGTCAACAGGCAAGAAAATAGCTTATATCATAGAAGTGTTCTTTTTTTTTCCATTTCTGGCAAAACACAAATTTATCACATTTATTTGTACGTGATATGAATTGTGAACAAAGTGCGATCATGGATATTATTTATGATTCAAAAGGTTGCGAATAAAAACAAGAATTTGATTGACATATCGACATTTCTGGATCCGTTTCCATTTTAATTTGGCCTTTACACTATCGAGCACCCCCACCAAGATATTTATCTAACAGCGGCGTAAATTATTTTTCAAAAGTCTTTGTAAATGTCGGTGGTCTTCTCATGAAGCGCCGATCGTAATGCCCCCATTCAGCCCTCGTTACTGGTCATGTTGCGTAAACTTTTCTAGTATAACTTTCGTGTTATGAGGCGGGCTCAAATCGACGGCCACATTATGTGACATGTCATCTTGACACATGTAGGAGGGGAAGCATTTAAGTTGTTCTCCCCTTTTACGTTTGTCATTCCCGTTCCTTTTTCCCTCGACCAAATCCTCAATTTTTTCTATTTTGCTTTGCAGATTGCACGCGAAAATCCTTCAAAAATCCAGGGTAGTCTGGATTTTAAATGATTGCATGTGGTTTCTGCCTAACCGTGACTGTTGGTGAATGACCAGTACGAGATTGCGCAAGTTCTGTTCGGCGTCTTTTTATTATGCGGCGATCTTATCGAATCCTCTTGGATGATCAGCTGCATATTCTTTGAAATAGCAATAAGCACTTTTTTACGTCCATCAGGGCGTAATCCACTTGATTCAGTAGCAGTTTAAGAACATTATCATATTCATTTGGCAAAGGACTTTGACACCTTTGGACAACTGGTCGTTTCAACGTGGCCACAGTTATGATCCATTGTGAAATCAACGTTTCGTAATATCGTAGACTGATCGGTACTTCTCGTCTGTCCTTGCTGCAGCATTTATGGGGTCATCGAGCCACAGAGTGATATCATTGGATATCTATATTTAATCATTATACCGGCAAACAATCTTCAAAACCCATCGTCATTGCAAAAGAAAGCCTTAACCAACATGGCCAACACGACCGCCGGGAACTCCAGCCATCCATACCTTTGCGCAGAAATGAGTTGCATTCTAACCAAAGGAGAGAGGAATGTCATCATTGTATCGCTCTTTGCAGTGGCATTTGTTTCTCTGTCAGGAAACATTCCCATTTTGATTGTTACTCTCTTCTCTTCAAAGAGGAGAAATTCCTCGAACCTCGCGACTATCAACCTTGTAATATCAGATATTCTGATGACAGTGTTTTGCGTGCCATTTGTTACGATGGATCTTTACATGTTCGGTGATTGGGTTTTTGGTCCTGCCATGTGCTTTTTAGTCACATTTGTGCAGAATACCGCCATCCAGTCAGCTTTGTTGAATCTTTTGGCCATAACTTGCGAGAAATTCTTGGCGGTTCGCTTTCCATTCCATGTTCGTCTAAGAAAACGAATGGTTTGCCGCTTTATGCCCGTCGCGTGGATCTTAGCCATTGCAGAATCAATTTTCCACCTTAGTTACAGGAAGCATATGAAATACGAGAATGGTTTCCTCTGTGCAGACGATTTCCCTGACTTACAGGCACTTCAAAAAAAGCTAATTGTCAAGACAGTCACGTTTTTCTGTCCCTTAGCTGTAATTATAGTTCTTCACTCCATCACCGTTTGTTCCCTTCTCAAAGGCACCAAACGCACTTTTCAGTTGCGGGGAAGTGAAAGAGACACGTTTAAAAACATCCCAAGAAAACAAAGGAAACAAAGAAAGGCAACAAAAATTATCCTGGTGACGCTCATCTCCATAGTTGTTTGTTGGGGACCATTCTACGTTTTCAATGCACTGCACTTGTTTGACTTCTTGCACCAGCTTTCGCTACAAAGCAACTTTATTGGGTACGCAATTTGCGCGTGGCTGTTATATTCACACTGTTTCGTTTTTCCACTTATTTACTGTTTCTTTACACAAAAGGGAAGGGAGACAGTTGCAATTTGCTTCCTTTGTCTCCGAACCTGCCGAATGCCAGGCTATGGATCCAACACAACTTCCCTTTTAATCGACACTTCCAACAACAATAATGGCAGTTTCAGAGGATTCGGGCGACAATCCAGCTTACGAAGATGCTCCGCCTCAGCTGTCGTCGAAAGTCGTTTGTAAAGTGTGCGATGCGTTAGCAAAGGCGATAAGAACTCGCCATCTTAGAGTTAATATATATAGTGGATATTACAAGGCCGCTTGGGGATACGAATTTTATCTTCTCGTGCTGAAGGTATCTCTCACTCGTTCGCGATACTTTCAGCACTAGAAGATAAATTTCGTATCCCCAAACGGCCATGTAATGTTCTGTTTATTATATAGATATTGATGAAATGTCTAGATTTAGAACAACTTGTTTTACTCATTTTTGAAATGATGAAAAAGTGGTCACCAAACGCTAAAACACGCATGTTGTGTAACATGAAACAAGATATG
>NC_090885.1:23152962-23157962 GCF_036669925.1 Montipora capricornis | reverse complement strand
CTTCGAACAACCGGGCCATGGAAACATCTTTTATTGCGCTTGCCGGGCTATTATTTGCGGCCAGTTTATTTACTTTTGGCCACTACAGGGAACAAGGCAGAAGTCTCTGAAAAATATATATTAAAAATATATATTGTCAGAAGCACATGATCATGAGTAGGAGCTTTCCTCTCCTATAAAAGCCCTACGAGTCAACCTTTGCTCGTATCTTTCTGTTTTTAGAACGCCACGAGTTCTTCGGCTCTGCACACACTGTTTAGAATGGCCAATCAGAATAAAGTTATTGTGGAACAAAGACAAAAATAGCAAAAACAATGTATGCATATTGTGAAAATTGATGTAAATTGTTGTAAATGTGAGTTTCCTGCTGAAGGATTAGTTCTAAAAGTAGAAAGATACGCGCAAAGGTTGACTCAAGGATATAATGCATTGGGAGGCTCCTAGTCATGGGCTCCTGATATTGTAAAGGAAAGCCAAGAACTTCGTCATTTATCGTTTATTGATTAGTTTTTTCTTGTTAATTCAATCTGTGATTTATTTGATTACCACCAATTAGTCAATATCCTTTTTGGTAGACCGCACAATACGTTTTCCCCTTTTTCTTTTCCGTTACGTCAATCAGCGATTCGTGTAGTCTAGTGTTCTCAACACGTTTTTGGTCAGTTGTTCTTGAGGACGTTCGCGCTCATTGCTACTGCGCATTTTTTCGCGCATGTCACGCACACGTCATGCATCGCAGACCACGAAGGTAAACACGATGCAAAATGCGCAAACATTTCCATAAGAATGGAAAGTGAAGGCGTGTGGCATCATGGGATAGCTGTGGACCCAGGTCTTGTCGGAAATGTCACGCAATGACGTGATAGTGGGAATATACCATCGCTTTGAGAACTTCGCAGCAATTTTACTCTCTTGAATGCTGGGTGACCCCTATTTTTATTTCCGTAGATCACTTCCTTGTTTGATTTTGTCCATTTTAACAAAAAACGAAAAAAATATGTGCGTGAGAAGTTACAAATATTTCGCCTTTTATAGTCTCGTGCGACCGTAGTTTTCTTTCTTAGACTGACATATATCGTTTTTCAAAGTCTATTTCACCTCAGAAAAAGACATCAGTAATTTAGCTATATTAGTTATGTTGAATTGAGTACGTTTACCTGATCTACATTTCACTAATGTACCTTTTTTATTGCTGACAGTTGTAAGCTAAGATCGTCTTAAAATAACGCAAGCTTCTAATGGTGCATCTCATGATCTCGAAAACGAGCACGGTGACCCCCCATTTTTTTGCCTTTTTGGCAAAAGTAGATCATTACATTTCTGCGTGGCAAGTTTAAAAAAAAATCTGTACGTGGGAACATTTTGGGCGCGAACGTCCTTAAACTCTCCCGCGTTAACATCAACCAAAGTATTTCTTTGGAGATATTTCCTTCGGAGAATTTACTGGAGACCTTTATTGGAGAACTTGTAACCGTGGAGACCAGGTCAAACGTAAGTTAAACTTCACCACATTGTAAAACATTCCTTTTTTGCGGAGTATTTTTAGTTTAGTTCCTTTGTTTAGAAGTTGTGATTTCTCTTTTTTAGTTTTCACCGCATTGCTGTAAATAGCCTGATTGTCGAACAAAGCTAAAGATTGTTGAATCAAGCGACCATTTCAGTTCTGTGGTTGACCTGGCGGACTCAGTGCCACGCCATGCTACACGACACTGGGAACGCGACATATATTTCTTAGAAGTATATGATGAAGCAAAAGGTCTAGTTCTATTGAAGCAAAGTTTGGTATTGCAGATTGGCAATACCAAAAAGCCTGGATTCAGATAAATTATAGCAAAAGTACCGAAGGTATGGATTTTCTGAAAAACTGCAAAGAGAGGAAGTTTTAGGACAAATTCAAGAAGCTGAAAATACCAGAGAATACAAGTTGCCTGATGTCTTGATTGTAATGCATTTGAAAATTTAAGGACTGTAGAATTGTTCTACACTAAATCACAGAAAGGGCAAAAAGAAAAAAACTATGATCGTAATGAGGGACAGTAATTTATTTTCACTCACAAATTACTGGATTGTAACAAAGGACAATAATTTCAATACAGTAATCCGCAGAGCATTGGTATGTAATGGTGGATAATTGTCAATCATTATATAGTTACTCCGATAATTTATGGGTCACAATTGTCACTCGTTACATTAATTCCACAAATTTGTGGGTATGTCTTTTTTCCCTTGGTACAGAAGGTAATGAGTATCTATTCTTGTCTGAGCAAAGGCCACTGAATTTACATGATTAAGGTTGTTCCCCTGCGAATTGCCTTATAACCTATTTAACAGAGTTTTTCAAAGCGTTCACTTTTGCTAGTCTACCAGTTACGTGATCAGTGCTGTTTTTAACTTATTTTGAATTTTTATTTTAACTCACACAAAGTATTTTTGAGAAAAAATTAAAATTAAGAGAATTACAAGATCTTAAAACGACGTAATCACACATAACTAAAATACAGCAATTGTGCGAAAGTTTGGGACACCTAAATAGCTCAATCACATACGATTGATTAAAAAAAGGTTGATTAACAAAATCGGACGACCGCGTAGCGGGAGTCCGATTTGCTTAATCACGAGTATGATTAGTATATGTAATACTAGGACTACATGATGTCCAATTTGGAAATAATTGGATGACAAAAATTCGGAGGACAGCCAAAATTTTATGAGGCCAATTTTGAAAACATTCAAAATAGCCGAGTGTTAACTTACTAGCGATAAAGGAGGCATTCAATAAAATAAGAAAGTCCTCATTGTGGCACAACAGAGATCATGGAAGAACTAAACGTATGGAAAACTCTTTTCCTCCTCCACAGCTCTTGCTTTATTTCAAAATTCAGCTACCAGCTCTACAAACAGCTTGTCTCCCGATCAATACGAACAACCGCACGAGAATCTCACCAACTCCAGCAGTTTTCTGCGACAGATTGTCAAAACAAACCGATTTTACAACTGCAGTGTAGTTTTTAAAGGGGCTAGGTCACGCTATTTTAGGCATTTTCAGCACTGATCGAATGGTCATAGAATTAACTAAAATATCAAAATAACTGTTCAAAAATATAGAAGAACTCTAACAAAACACAGGGAAGCCAAGAAGGGACATGGATGGACAAAACTGGAGAAGTTGAAATGGTTGAATTTGGGTAAATTTGAAAAACGTAGGCCCACCTTTTCAGATTTATATCAGTCTATATCAAAATGTCATTTACAAAGCTTGAAAATCATTCTCAGTTGTTATGTCGCCGTGATTTTGCAAATGAAAGACTCTTGCTCTGCCAATTTTACGTTTAGAGCTCATAATTAACAAAATTAAACAAAATTACCTAAAATAGCGTGACCTAGCCCCTTTAACGTCGGCCAATTGGCTGCAGTGCTCCAATAAATTCAGTCTAAATAACTGAACGCTCCATGATTTTGACGTTTTGGGAAAATTAAATTCGTCTCACTCTATGAAACAGAATTGTCAAGCGTCTTTCAAACGTATAATTAATGCCTGATCACCTCGCTGTCAACTGCCTCCTTTCACTTTGAGCAATTTTGTTTGTTTTGCGAGGTGTAGGTTGAGGCGAGATAGGGTTAGGTTTTGTCCGCCTTTGTATCAATTCTGTTTTCTCACGAAAGGTGTCGTTAAGTAATAAACTTAAAAACTTATATAGCGCATGCTTCATGACAGAATGATCGCATGCGCTTTACATGAATTAAAATACCAATAAAATTTGTCAATTCCTATAAGTGAAAGGAAAATTCTTTGGTTTGATTAACAATTATGGTAAACAATTTGTCAGTTGACGTTTTTCGGGAAACGATTTGTCAGACACAAATCACTGCTGGGGATTAAAGGATACAGTCCATAACCAGCAACTGTTGTCAGAAAACGATTGAATATAAACATTACTGATTCTTAAAGTATTTACAAGGCAAACGATCGACGTGGTTCCAAAATTAACACATTAAAGTGTCATGACTGTATTCTGTCCTGAAGTTGTTGTTCTTTAGAAAGAAAGAACAAATCTTAACACGACTGTGGATTAAATAAAAAGGTCGCAAGTTATTATCACACTTTTTAATGTAAAAATTGACCCTGCGTTTCCTTGGCTTCTGTTTCGACAGGTACACCACCCGTATCCGCCGTGACCAAACCCTCAACTCCTTGCATTTCCAACGACACCAAACTAATCAACGCCCTTCTCATATTCAGTACTGCTTTTTCTATCACCGATTCAACATCAATTGCCATAACCCTTACCATGGACGCATTGAATTTTGCGCACAAGTACACTTAACAGCGGTAGCAGATGTATTGTCATCTATTACCAGTGCTAAATGAGTAATCACATTAAGCTCGAGCAATTAAAGATTTATACTACTTGTGATGCTGAAGTTATTTGGAAAACAAATTCAAATATGGCCTTTAATTGCACTCGCATTCATACGATTACCAATACATATTTAATACTTTTTTTTAACAACACCGGGAGAATTGTAAAATTGTCATAAGCCCGGTGAGATGTGTTCTCCAGTCATAGGATAAACCGGGCATTGCTTGCAACGAAAACACAAGAAAACTCTTTTTCGGTCAAGCACACAGTTCTTCAATAAATTCTCCCCCTAGTCTTTCGTGGTCTGGAGGTTATTGCCTCTGAATGAGGAGATACGGGGTTTGAATCCTACCAGGGGTTTTTCATCTGAAAAGTCTTTATCCCGAAAATGAATCAATTACATTCAACTTCATTTGCTAGCGATAATTGAGAAAATAAATTAAGAAAATATTTGGATAATAATTGTACACATAAAGGAATCTTACGGATGGGCAGGAAAACCGCGACCCGAAAAAATAAACATTATAAAATAGATAATAAATTTATAAGGCGAAAATATCTATATAAAGATATTCAAATGATGACGTGAAAAAACAAAAGGAGACTCAAAAGCCGAATCCTATCTTTGTTTGAGCCCTT
>NC_090885.1:23130462-23140462 GCF_036669925.1 Montipora capricornis | reverse complement strand
ATTGTCCACGGTTGCTCGTTCCAAACTCTGGCCGGAAGTTAGAAAATTGCCTATTTTTAAACCAAATTTTGCAGGAAAATAACCAATAGACCAAATATAATCGGCTAGCTCAGTGTTGGGCTGGTCTCCAAAATAATTAACGTCTATAAAACAAAAGAACAAAGCGAACATAAAAATACCTCATTAGCAAGGCCTAATCGGAATAACAATCGTCAGGAGCCCATTACCCGGAGCTTCCATCTGTATTGTACCCTTGAGTCAACCCTGTCCTGTATCTTTCTATTTTTAGAACTACTACATTTTGACGTATGTGACGTATGTGACTGAGAACATAAGTGAACTAGTTCACATACGTCACATACGTATGTGACGTAATAAATGGCAGCTGACCATAGGTCTGTTATAATCAACTATTGTGAAAACACCCAGTAAAGCCCCCCTGCGAGGTGCTTCTAAAAATAGAAAGATACGGGACAGGGTTGACTCAGAGGGTTAATATGGAAGATGGAGGCTCCGGGTAATGGACTCCTGCAATCGTTCGTTTGTCTTCCGCCATTTTAGTCCGGTATATGAAAGTCAGTACCCCAATGTTGTTCCCAATAGACACCCTTTGGGAATAAAACGTTTTGTTCCAGGTATTTCCATTTCATTTTAATGTTAATGCTATAATATAATGCAAATACAATACACAAATAATCTTAACCCCGAAAGAGTTGAATTGGGTACAACATTGAGTTAGCCGATTTGGTCTATTGTTTATTTGCCCGCCATGCTTAGTTTAAAAATAAACACTTTTCTGACTCTGATGGAGACAAGCCTGATACCAGATTCTTACTCTTGGGTAATGGACTCTTGCGTCAAGTAACCAATCCATCCCAAAGCAATATTCTTAATTTCGTTTGCTCCCTCGTGTGTACTATAATATGTAGCAAGCTCCCGCATCCCCCAGCTTGCTCCCTCGTGTGTACTGGTCGTGCAAAATGACCCTGGAACATGCCCCGAGATTTTTAAAAAACTTGAGTTACTTCAGGAATTGGTGTTCTTAAGCGAGTCAGGCCATTTATTTTCATGCACACTACAATTAAAATATATAAAGGTCTTATCGAACCACCGTGACTTTGATTGCTGCAGCATTTAGTTTGGGATGGCTCGTGGCAACAGCTGAATGATAAATTCAAAAAACTACGAAATCACGCTTCTAGAATTATCACTAAATCAAACTATGGCACAAGGTCTAGATATCTTATGACGCTTCGTTGGGAAGGGCGAAAAACAAGGCTAATCATGTGCAAGTGAGCTAATAAGCTCACCCCAGCGTAACTTAAGTTACTGAGTGATGCTCTTCTGTGGAGCATTCCTCCTGAGGAATTACGTACAATAAGTTCTTTAGTTCCTTAGAAGTATTCATAGATGGGTTGTAGAGAACTTTGATATATTTCTATGTAAGACTGATATTTTTAACCGCATGTAAATAAAGCTAGTCATCATTCATTCACCCCGGATATGGAAGGATTATATAAATTGCATAGAGGTTTGGTCCATTTCATTTTCTTATGAGCGTTGACTGGGAGTGGGTGATATTATGTTTACAGGGGACTTGACGTGTGCCATGTCATATCACCTGAAATCATCATTTAGTAAATCCTTTCCATATATTATTACACGTATTGGAGTACTGGATGCGCATGCGCAAGTAAAAAAAAAAGGCGATTGATAAAATGGCGAAATGTTACATTGTTAAGCCCCCGTGCTATTTATATGGTACACGTTTGAGTCGGGAACAACTACAACGGGTGCATCCGCATAAGTTACGGCTTATGTAATGGCAGGATAGATTACAACCATTTCTATTTCACCGTCAAAAATCATCATGAAGGAAAAAATAGTCGGGCTGAAATTAGGCCAATTAATCGTTTAGTGTCGCATCAGGCCTTTGTCGGGATTTCGATAAATCTTGTTTCATGACTTATGAGTTTTCTGTTGGCGTGATACCCACGAAAGTGAAAACGATCTATTGTAGCTGAAAAACAACAATGAATACAGTTAGTAACATTACCTACGAAATGAGAAGTTTGCTGGTCGTAGTTGTAAGGATCAATCTATTGTAGGTGATCGTCGTTAGATAACAGCGAGTATAATAGAGATTGATATCTATTTAATCACTTGGTGCAACAGGCTGAGGCACCAGATTTGCAAATTCAACTTGCAGATATCCGGGATTATGTTAATCTGTCTTCAAGCAAATGGTTTCAGGCCAAGGCCACATCACACCTTGACCATTTTATTTTGCTCAAGTTCTTACATTGATCAATTCAAGCAGCTAATGCATTATTATCAATTGGAGGTGATCGACATTAGCCGACAACAAGTAGAATATAAATCGCGGATATATATTTGATCAATTGCTGCAACCACGTCGAGCCAAACTTGCAAATTAAATTTCAACAAATGCAGGATTACCTAGTAAATTTAATTTCAACTAATGCAGGATTACCCAGTAAATTTAGCTTCGAACAACTGGTCTCAGGCCAATTAACAATTCAGAAACAACTACGGTGTTTTAAGTTACCTTTTTGTTGCATTAATCACCTTGTCGGTTTCACATTCGCTGTCATCCACGGACTCAAGCTTAGCTTACGGAAGGTTCTCGAAGCATGTGAATTTGCTCTTTTGCAATAACTTTGTTTCGTAATTAGAATTTTCCTGTGTTCTCACTCCCCACGTTAGTGGAAACGGTCCAAGGCCGGGTGTTTGATCAGTGGCCATGAGAATGAAATCGAACTTTCTTGCAGCCGTTCGTGAAGTTTCATTTGAAGACTGACCGTCGCCAGCCGACAGCCGAATTGGAATAGTAGCCTACGTGTGGCCGTACACGTAGGCTATTAGAATAGAGATAAATGACTGTTTAATTGCTGCAGCCATGTCTAATATAAAAATCACAGCCAAACAGATATCAGGCTGACGCCTGCAAACTTGAGGTTCAGCCCATTAAATTAAGTACATTTCGGACGCGAAGTGCGTCCATTAAACTTAACACCTCGTTTTCTCCATCGATGAATTTGCTGCTGATTTGTCCCGAGGGGTCAATTCGTATTGGTTAAGGGTTTAAAAGCTCTAAGTTTTCTTTCTGTGGTAATAGAGTTTTAGATCACTTCGGGGGTTAATGGTATTTATCGATTCCAATGAAGGAGTCCTTTCGTATCGTCAATTTGCTCTTTAATAATGACCACCTTTATTCTTTAAGAGCAGCCTAAAGCTCTTTCAAGAATTATGCAACTGCGATTGCTGTATTTCCGAGCCCGTCTTAATTTCTTATGTAATACCCTTGAACCCACGCTGAAAAGCGGAAATGAAATATAGAAGTGTCTTGCCATTAGGGGTGGTACTTACTACACTTGAAATAAAACAACAAATTACAGAAATATTACTAGTTGTGTCTATCGACACTCAACGTGATTTCTTTTATGCTATGGGATATATATTATTATATACTTTCCACCATAAACTTTTTTCTTTTGTTTTCTGTAATATTTATTTCTTGTGGCGAGATCACCTTTCGGCGAAGTTTCACAATTAAAATGAACGTTATGAACTATTAAATACGAAGTTATTAATGTTGGTAGAAGGGGCTGTAGGCGATCAAACTTTGATGCAATATGAAATGAGCCAGGCTGAAGCTGCCTTCCTTAAAATCATTGATCTTTTACTTAAAAATATTAAAAGAAAATGTAGCTGTTGAGTTTGTGGTTGTCGTGATGATGGTGATGAATACAACTGAATACAAGGTACTCGATCAGTGGACGGTTAAATAGAGGTCATGAAATTTTGAAGCTGATTACGCAAGCGCGTGAATCTCGTCTAAGTTAGTTTATAATACCGTATGATTTACTGACAACCATCGACGCCTGAGTGCTGTGAAAATCGCTCGGCCAGTCATTCAGCTCTCACATCAATGTTTTGCTACAGCTTCAACGAATCCCAAACATTTTACTGGATCAACGATTAAAGTTTGCCAAACCGTCTTTTTAAATTAAAGGCTAGTAAACTTATGGAGTATGTTGCGTTAGTTTGGTCGCATTACTGTTGAAGATAAGAACGTTATTTGTTTATAAAAAGTTCAAATAATTTGTTCCGCTTATCGTCACTCTTTCATGTCCCGACCCCATTAAATTCATTAAGGGAGAAATATTTACTGTAAGCTCGGAAAATTAAGGGGATTTTTTTGCCAATCTATGAAATGTTGCTTGATTATTCTGGGGACCGAAGAGTTCAGTACTGTTGCGTAACTATCAAGGCTGATAGTCAGTAATCAGTATTGCTATCATCCTGTCAGGAATTTTGCTTTTTTTCACATGTTAGAGATCGCCTTGCTTTATCTTTTGCGTGAACTGAAAACAGAAGATAAAGGAAGGCGATCTTAAGGTCATCCCTTCAGGAATTTAGGTATGAAACACTGTTTTGTGATAAAGTGTAGACGACTTCTATGCATTTATAATCAATGTTGAATGAACGGCCATGTGAGTACTTACTGCAAACAAAGTAACACCAATTTCAATAATGATGAAGAAACTGGTCGTTATTAATTGATACTACTTAACTTTAAGGTTATCACTCTTTTTCAGTCTTTTGAAAGAAAGTACTTTTCTCAAGACCTATAATATGATTTCAAAATCTTGAGTTATATTTCAGTCTGGGGTAGCACTGATTTCTCAGTATACTGATAAACGCTTCCTCAACTTTAAAACATTCGCCACCTCGCCGCCGACAAAGATTCACGACCTTACAGAAGTGGACTGATCGTTATCTTGATGCCCTTTTTGCCGATACTTCGGATTTAATCTAATGATGTCTAGCTTTATTTCCCTCCCATGAGTGTCACTAAGTATTTTTATAATGTATTCCAATCCCGATGTTAGATTTTTTGTTTTTACGGTAAAATGATTTCTTCTTAGTTTACTATTTTCTAAGTCTTTTTTGGTCTCAGAAGACGACTTAAATGTGCAATTACATATTCGGGTTAAGTTCACTTTAAAAATGTCTTCATTATTTTGAAATTTTCCTGTATCATTAACAACTTATGTCAGATCCATCCGGAAAATATGCTAACAGCTTTTGATCCAAGATGCAAATGATTTGGATTTATGAGCAACAAACCGCATTGAGGCCGCAAATTCAATATTAAATTCTTTATTAAAAAGAAAAAAACGACAAAAATAATTTGGGTGAGCGGCTCTTATTCCCCGCTGTAAGCTTGAAAGCTTGTTTATATATTCCCATCAAAAACCAATAGTTTTATATGAGTATGTTTCTTCCTATTGACGGCAGGTTAGGATCCATAACAATGGCTTATACTCCATGGTAATGTCTCCCACCAAAGGGTAATGGACACACCGTCAATCAATTTTTAACACCTGCCTGTCTTAATGGTGTTTAAAGATAAGAAAAAATGAAAAGTTGTTAATTAGGGGGTGAAAACTCTGAGGTCTCTGCAGTTCTTGTCAAACGCGTTTCATTGAAGCTTGTGTTCCTCCAAGGTACACACGAATTTTCGAATTGTAACTGCAAATACTCTTCGTAGCCCAGGGTAAAATGAACAATACCGTCTCTAACACGACCGGTGCAACAGATTGTCGATCAGTGAAATGCCAATTTCCATATGAGGTCAGAGTAATCATCATCTTGCTTTTCACCTTGATTTTTCTTCCATCCCTCGTCGGCAACTGTTCCTTCATGTCCATTATACTACAGCAGAAACGTCTTCGAAGGAGCTCGACGAACTTTTCTATCCTTAGCCTCAGCTTTGCGAACGTTCTGATCACGTTCATTTGCATCCCTGTCTTCGTTCTTCATGTATTTATCTTGGGCAAGTGGGTTTTTGGTTTGATAGCCTGTAAGCTTGTCGTGTTTGTGCAAAACGTTGCCACCAATGCTGCCATTTTCACCCTCGTGATAATTGGGGTCGAGAAATTCTTGGTCGTTCATTTTCCGTTCCATGTGCGTTCCCAACGAACGAAAGTTCGATACCTCGTCCTTGGGGGATGGATCATTGGAATTATTCAGTCTTCAGTTTACCTGCGCTATAGAACAGTAAGGGAGATGAATGGAGTTCCTTACTGCATTGAAGACTGGCCTTCATTTCAAACTCGGCAGCGATTTAACGTTGTTCAAGCAGTTGCCTTGCGTTTTGTTCCTCTCACGTTTATGATATGCCTCCACGTTGTCACCATCTTTAAGATCAAAGCAAGGATAAACTGTCGCCGAGGAAACGCAGAACAAGACGACATCGAATCTATCTCGCAGATGGTTCAAGTAAGCCCCCAAGCCCTCAAAACCAGAAAGAAAGCTGTTGTTATGTTGGTTGTGGTGGTCATCGTATCGGCATGGACTCTGTTTCCTCATGATGCCTATGTATGCTGGAGGATGTTGGAAAGCACCGCAAAGCCATCGTTTACAAGCAATATGATCTACATCGCAACCGTGTGGCTGGCCTTCTTCAATAGCTGCTGTCAGCCTATTATCTTCGGACTTATGAGCTCCCAATATCGCAAGGCGGCCAAAAGAGCGCTGTCTTGGAAATCATCAGCGTCCAGTAGAAATCGCTCGAGTATAACGAAGAGGAACCGACAGGTCCCGGTAATCTTGACCGCGGCCCCTTCAGGATTCACTTAGTAAGAAACCCTCATACATGGTGGAACACTCCACGTTACGGAACGCAGTTGCACTGCCTCTGAACGTCCTTTCCAATTGAGGTGCATAGTGCCAACGATAACACAGGCGACTGGCAAATGGAAGCAACAGGGCATGCAGCGTGCATGAAGATGATTAAAATTTTCAAAGTCATCTTCTTGAAACATTGGAAAGTGTCCGCAAGTTTCTTGGTATTCTAAGGTTAAAGGGGCTATGTCACGCTATTTTAGGTAATTTTGTTTAATTTTGTTAATTATGAGCTCTAAACGTCAAATTGGCAGAGCAAGAGTCTTTCATTTGCAAAATCACGGCCACATAACAACTGAGAATGATTTTCCAGCATTGTAAATGACATTTTGATATAGACTGATATAAATTTGAAAAAAGGTGGGCAGACGTTTTTCAAATTTACCCAAATTCAATCCATTTCAATCCTCTCCAGTTTTGTCCATCCATGTTCTTTCTTGCCTTCCCTGTGTTTTGTTAGAGTTCTTCTATAGTTTTGAACAGTTATTTTAATATTTTAGTTAATTCTATGACCATTCGATCAGTGCTGAAATTGCCTAAAATTGCGTGACCTAGCCCCTTTAAACAAGGAATGCAGTTGCAATCGTAATTTTAACTTGAAAAAACTTCAATGCAATTTTTTTTCTTGGAAGTTAATCTCTTGTCAGTAATACTTAATAATTATATCCTGGTTTATTTTATCAGTGGGACTGACTGAACTCTTTAACGGCCTCGGCATATCGCCGCCAGTGCCTGTCATGTTCTGTAATAATTGAAAGGTAATTTTTCTCAACGGGTAATTCTGTTTACTGCAGGAAATTATTTGTAAATTAACATTGTAGCTGAGATTTAGGGATTTATTTCTCAGCTCTTACCACTATCATTCACGAATCATATCCGCCACACTAAAGCGCCTTTAAAATAATCAATTTAAAACTACAGCTGCATAAAAAAAATTACGAGGCAAAATTATGTATAGTAATCTCTTTAAGATCATAAGGTCAAAATGAAGTTAACGTATCTATCACAGATAAAAAGCAGATTCTTCAACATACAGCTCGAAGAAATGAGACCCTTGGTGGAATGCTAACGAATTGCATAACCAATGGATAAACTAAAAGATGATTAAAAATGAACTGTCCTTTTTTGAGTTTGCAAGTTAAATTTTTTTGAGTTTGTATGTTAAATTTCCACAATTCTTAGCATCAGACAACTGTATGAACAGCAAATTTTATTGAATTTCCCTGCCTTATGTCATAACTTATGAGAAGGACCTTAATTCTTACCGTTGTAATTTCATAACATAATTTTGGAACCGCCGAAAGAGCCATTATCCTTCCAATGCAAATATCTGTGGCGATGAATAGGGTTCAGTCAAAAAATGACACAGTTCATTGTCATATGTCTTTTGCATGACATCACGGTGACGGCGACTAACTTATACTTGGTCTAGTTGAGCTTTCAATTTGTCTTTATTTGTTAACGAGATAAAATTGCGAAGTAGACTTCATTTGACATGCATGATTTTCTCATTTTGGTTTGCCCGGCGACAAATTTCAACATGGCTGTAAATATAAGGAAATGTTTCCGTCGAGAATGACTTGATTCCCGACTCTTTTACTGGTTGTCGTCTAGTTACTCTGACTGATATAATGTCTGTTAATTTAAAAAATTATGAAACTAATAAATTGGCGACAAGCATCGTCAGAGGGTTTCAAAGCGTCATTTTTGATAAGACGCTACCTGAGCTGATTTTGTAAGAATCGAATCAAAACGATGTCGAATCGGTCTGATGATTCCTAACCTGGTAACTGTAGGGGCACAAATGCCTTTCTCTGGCCGCTTATGTAACAAAATCACGTTTTCAATTCTTATGTAACAAAATGTCGAACCAAATTATGTCATCAGACGCCATTCAGGCATCGAAGACGATGACTAAGTTATAAATGATCTATAAATAAGACATCTATAGGTCCCGCATCATTATTCAGCGAACAATCGCCAGCAAAACTGGCAATACTTTTCTATTTGATTGAGTTATCCACCCTTTATCAACCAGGATCTAGAATAACATTCAATCTTGACACAGAAACTCGATTGCGCAATGTTTTGTTTTACCGAACTCATAAACAATAAAACAAATGAAACAAACAGTACCCAAAATTTAAGAAACTGTTTAGTTCTCACGAAAGATTTTACCAGCAAATAATCTTATGTGTTTTTGAGACTAGGAATCCGATTCGGAGAAAGTTTATATTTTTCTCTAAAATAACTAGACATAACGTGCTCACATATGACATTAGCTTTTGTTAGTATGGGTTTTTTTTTACCACAATGGCATACAGGAAACACCCACATATAAGAACCTGTTAGGCTAAAAATTTTAATTTATACCCCCCTTACATAAGAACCACTTTAGCCTAAAAAATTAAAGAGGCTCTTATTTTAGAAAATGACCTTGAAATTTTAAACTGCACAGATCTTGTTTAAAACTTTTTTTTCCATGGTTGTGATTGAAAGATAAAGTTATCAGCATCCTCATCAGAGGAAATCAGTCATACCATGTGTATCATAGCGTAGATATGATATTTTGTGCAAATAAAAGAACGAATTTAAGAACCTAGATAGCCTAAAGCTACTTTAAATACCATTCTCCAAAAGAACCTATTTAGTCTAACTTGGAAAAATCTAGGTTTTTATATGTGGATGTTTTATATACATATTTATTAAATTCTCAACCTCGGATAATGCAATTCTCGTGCTCTGATTGGTTCATTCAATCTCGGTTATCAGCTCATATACCTTAGTTTGACCTTATATGGTAAATGATTGCGCTTAGCGTTGCTAAACTAAAAACATTTACGCCAGAAAGCGAAATTTTTTTCGGTATAAAGCAAAAGAAAAACGTTTTTGTGGAAAGTTTAGATCACTTTCGAAGCTTAGAGATACGCGAAAAGGTAAGAAATGTTTTTGTGATGAGCCTGCGTCTGTCTGACCACGAGGTATTACACAACATCGCATCTTCATCAACTTTTTTCGATTTCGCTAGGATTTTATCGCTTTTTTCGCTCGTATTTCGTACTTCTAAATTTTTGGAGTTTAAGGAATTTAATAAAACAATTATTCCATTCGCGCTTGTTGGATATGAGAGTGGTTATAGCCAACTCGGCGCTACGCGCCTCGTTGGCTATTTACCATCTCATATCCAACGCGCGCTCATGGCCGGAATAATATATATATATATATAAACCAAACCAAACCAAACCTATATATATATATATATATAGCGAACTACTAGCAGATCCAT
>NC_090885.1:23125462-23127962 GCF_036669925.1 Montipora capricornis | reverse complement strand
ACATTGTTCTGTCGTACACGCCAATCGTAAGTCATGTCGTAAGTCTGTCGTAAGCTTGTCGCATGTGACAAAAATCGTACGGTGTAAATCAGCTTTAAGTCATGTCGTAGGCCTGTCGTAAGCTTGTCGCATCCGACAAAAATCGTACCGTGTAAATCACGGCTTCAATGGAACAATATGCTCTTTTCAAAGTTCGATTCAGGGCACTGTTAAACAAAGTTTTTTTTTTTGTTTTATTATGATTCTTTGCCTCAGTCGCAATTATTCAACTTTTTAAAGAAACAATGAATATACGTCACTTTACGCTTTTCCCACTCAATCAATCACACTCGACCATGAAATGATTAAATTTTACCTAATTTTCCGCACAAATTAAAAACATTGGTTTTCACACATGGGTCCAAAGTAATTGTTTTGTGGTCACCCTGCCATTGCAAAGTCGGACAAAGTAATGTGAGCGCCGTTTGAGAGCTTTTGCGATTTTGGCCAGCGGTTGGAAACTTGAGACGCGGTGAAAAGGGGCTGAAAGCCGGATTCCTTCGAGTAAATCGAGGACAAGTAAAGGCACAGTTTATTAAGCCAAAGCCCATATAATCCCATTAACAGGGCCTCCGACATAACTGTCGACAAGAATTTGATATTTATAGAATTTTTTGCACTGTTAGTAAATGTTCAATATCGTCTGTAACTGGTCAATGTGTTCTACAATGACGGTCTGAATTGCAATGAGAACGGTGAAGTTTTTTTCGAAGTTCGGTGTTAAAGCGTCTATTTTTAAAATATAACCTGCTTGTTTAAGTGACTGTTGACGTCACTTCCAACGTTGGCATAAGCCAATACATATTAATGACATACGAAGCATTCCATATGGAAATAAATTCGAGAAACAAGCAGAAAAGTTGCTTCGCTTATCCTCTTCCCCCATTAAGTCCCATTCCTGTTTGTTTGTGCTCAGTTTTTTCTATGTCGTTTGAGGGAGATATGATGTTTCTTATCACCCTTGGCAGGCTTGGGTGTACGGTGGCGTTTACCGTAATTGACAGGTGGCTGCTGTCTGTACATAGTGTTACAGCAGGCGGGACTGCATCCTGCGGCTGCACAGGTTGGGGGACAAGGAGGAGGGCACGGGGCTGGGAGAGCAAGAGGAGGAGGTATTGGGGGTGGAGGCGGAGGTGGTGGAATGTAAAAGGTCTGTTGGTAGCCTTGCTGACAACAGGAACTGTAGCAGGAAGGGGCACAAGCAGATGGACAAGGAATCGGGCACACGGGTGGGGCTGGCGCTTTGTAACAAGCTGAAACATTACAAAAAAACGAAAAAACACAGAATTAGTTAACTGACATGTGAAAAAACATTTGCGGTTGTTGTCTTTGGAACGTGGATCTTTGAAGCTGAACATAAATACATTTGCAAATTTCAATTCTATTTTGTTCATCTTTATGTTCTTTTCTCAACAGGTCAAATTGTAGCTTCTTACTACCTGCAACATTCACAGCATGTTTACAACTATTATAGAATGAAGAGGAGCACGAGCAAAGTTAAAGTCAGGCAAACTGATGTAAATTCATATATAATGAAACATTGTAATAACCACTTAAAACTGTTGAGCAACATAAAATAAATACAGCGAAAGAAAAGAGAGTAATGAATGGACACAACTTGAAAAGATTGAAACGGATTCCAGTCCGACGTTTTTCAAGTTCGCCTGGAAAAGCGACATTTTTGCTAAGAATCTACATTACCGCTTTCGAGTTTTAACTGTCATTAACTGAAGATTTTCGCGAAACACCCTAAATAACATGACAGAGCTCCTTTAACATCACCGTTCATTGAATGTACAGAAAAATGGTAAATGCTCCTCAAACCTTTGGAGCTAGGATTTTCATTCTTCATTTAGGAAACTGCACGATCTTTCTAGTACAATAGGCCAATACTGCTCTTTCCTAATCAGAATCCAGCAATTTTGTTGAGTTTAACACTCGGCGTTTTGCTTCCAACTGTATGGAACGACCTCAATTGATGGTTTGCATGTGACGTCACGGCGGCCATGTTTGTGTACAGAACAATGCTGTAAAATGTCTTTTGGGAATTTGAATCCATTATTATGCAAAACGCTTGGGGCCATTTTCTATTGTTTTGAACACCAACATGGCCATCACGTGGATGCAGATCTTAGAATTAGCTGAATAGATGTTGCACTGTCGCACCTGCTTGACCAAGTTTCGGGGCAACTTGAACAGGAGTTAGTTTGCCCAGCTGACCAGTCGTTATAGCTTGTGTCAAGTTAGGAAGATGAGATCCGTTGTTGCTGAATTCCAGACAAAAGTGGACGATGGTTTTGCCGTCAGGAGCTTTACTATTTAAGGAAAAAGAAATCGAGGCTTATCTTGTTGTTTTTATTCATTGTGTATTCCTTTGGTTTTCCAAGTTGGAAATAATAACCGTTTCACACAACAAAAAGAAACAAAGGAAGTTTCTGTATTTTACGGATTATCTAGAGCA
>NC_090885.1:23070462-23120462 GCF_036669925.1 Montipora capricornis | reverse complement strand
GGTACCCGATTTAGGGTTGCTTGCTTTGTTTTACTGATTTGTCGCGATATTTTTTTTCACTGTGCGAACTTGATTTCGCCGAAGAGGAATTCCTATGTCAGATAGGCTGGGAGAGTGTCACATCCTTGGATGAAACTATTCCTCTCTGATTCATGAAAAATTAAGAACCTCGCAAAGATCCACGGCTAAAACATTTGACGGGAGAAGACGGGAGAAGGGGAAGGGAACAAAAATGGACATCTTAAAAATGGTTTCAATGGTCGAAAGCGATGGTTGTCAAATGAAATTACATGTCTCAGTGATGATTAACTCAACGTTTTAATCAAATGATTATAAAAATGGGCAGGTCAAAACAAAATGGCTAAACGATTATGACTGTGTTACTTCGTTGCTCGCTGCATATTCAATGAACCAGTTGTGTCTCCGTGTTGACGAAGGTTAAAAGCAATTTTTCCTGGAACGGTTGTTTTGACGAACTTTTATTACACTATGCATATCATGTCCGACAACCGCTATTTAAATATATTGAATTTCTCAGTGGCTGCAAAGGTTCATAAAATGCTTTCACACCGCGAAGCAAAGCTCGTGAGTTTCAGAATCAGAACCGGAAAAAAATACTTAATCTCTATCAAACATCTGAGGCCATATCGTCAAGAACTGTTAAGTACCCAACGATTTCCTTACAAAAAAAATAAAAACCTTTGACCCTGAAATAGCTTAAAACATGTGTATAGATAATGAACAATACTTACGGCGCTGCGAAGATCCCGATTCTTACGGATTTCACAATAAATTTTACAACTGTGACTTATTTACACTAGCATAAATTTAGATACTGACTCAACCAGAATGGACTATGTAATCAACAAATTATTTAGTTGTTAACCCGGAGGCGATGGACGCATGCGCAGATGAACTTTTACAGATGACCTGAACTCAATTAATTAGATCATTCTGTTGGGGATGCCAAGTCAATAATCACAGGTTATTGTCATTTTGGATTTGAGCTTGGTAATCTTGTAAAAATCAATTCACTGTTACCCTGGTACCTTTGATTTGTTTATCATGCTCTTTCAGTGATTTTAGGTGTTGCTTTATTTTCAGAGTTTTTAAGCAAGTGACCGTGGACAATAACCCTAGCCTGCAGGTGTACGTTGAATCAACTGGCTTGATTTGGTTTACGTAATTACAAGCTGAAAATTAAAAGTAAACTCTCATTGTACCCGAAGAAGGCTGGTTTGGCTAGCTGAGAGTTTACTTTTAGTATTCAGCTTGTAATTACGCCGATCAGATCAAGCCAGTTGATCCAACGGCAGATCTATTGTCCAATTCTGAGAGTTTACTCCCCTTTTACCTGAAGAGGGTTGGTTTGGCCAGTCGATATACAGTAGACTACTAAATAATGAAATCTACGTTGTATCGGCTCTTGCGCAAAATATTTACTTTTTCAGCTTTGTTATCATCTGTTTGAAGTACAAGTGTTGAGCAAGACAACATGAGTGCAAAAACGTTACACTACTCGCGTGTTGTGGTGGATCAAGACTTAATTTTGGTCAGACACTTCCTGAAATATTACAATCAAAATAGTGTCAAGTTACTCGACATCGTTCTCTAAGACATTTCTGGTGGCCCCAGTGCAGGACTGGTGACCACCACGCTCGTGCTTCTTGACCACTCGAGGGTATGGGTTTGTTCGGCCATTTGTTAGAATGTCAGTCATATCACAAGCGTGGGCAATCTTTAAAGTGCATCATATTGCAGACGCGGTATCCACTCATCACATAGCAGGAAAACATCCCGCCAAAGCTAAATTTAGTAATCTAACTGTTAGGAAAGTACTGAGGTGTGATTAAGGACGGTGCCTACTAATTCAGAGGTATTTTTGCTTGGTTTACTAGATATACGTGGGGAAAAAACGATCTTAACAAGCGTTATTGAAATCTAAAATGAAAATTGGGGGTAACAACGCATTTCGCATTTTTTTGTAAAAAGCTTTGAAATACAATGCAACGTATGGCGTTTTTTTCCAAATTGAAGCTTAATTATCTCTGAAAAATGCATGGCTACCCCCAATTTTATTTTTGGATACCAAAAGCACTTGCAAAGTTCTGCTTTCTCCGCAGAGTTTTGAACCGCGCAAAAATATCCTTGTATTTATAAGCATCACCCATAGGAAATCCTAGTATCTCGAGATGCGCAGAACGTATGCGCAATAACAATAGCAGGCACCGTCCTTAAGTATTGATTAGTATTATTATCTGGTTCACTGCCTGTCAGGGACGAGAATCGTACTTTACTGATAGACGGAATGACGCATTTTTCAAAGATGATTAATCAACAATATTTGTAAAAAGCTTTGAAATACAAAGCAACGTATGGCGTTTTTCCAAATTGAAGATTAATTATCTCTGAAAAATGCATGGCTACCCCCAATTTTCTCTTTGGATACCAAAAGCACTTGCAAAGTTCTGCTTTCTCCGCATAGTTTTGAACCGCGCAAAAATATCCCTGTATTGATAAGCATCACCCATAGGAAATCCGATTATCTCGAGATGCGCAGAACGTATACGCAATAACAATAGCAAAAACAAAAACAAAAAAAACAATAGCAGGCACCGTCCTTAAGTATTGATTAATATTATTATCTGGTTCACTGCCTGTCAGGGACGAGAATCGTACTTTACGGATAGATGGAGTGAAGGACTGAATTCGTTTCAGCCTCGTTTTTGAGGCAAGTGCAAGTGGGGAGGTTTGTAACGTTAATACTTTTCACTGACTCCCCGGAAAGTAAAACCAAGAGAATGTACAGTAAGAGAGCAAATCTCTGTGCACTTTAAAAATTTGATTGCGTTCACGTGACGAATGTTATTTTCTCTGTTGTATACCAATGACCGCGTACTCCCCGAGTCCACTTTCACACCAACTGATCAATCAGGGACCGTCCTTGAAAGAAACAAGCGCAATAGATTTTAAGTTATTTTCATCGGATAAAAGCCAATTATGGGAAATGCGCTTTATTACTTCGTATTCCCTCAGTTAAACCCATTGCGACCATTTCTATCCTCAAAATGACTTAGGGTGCATGACTTGAACCCGTTGATGATTTGCCTTTTCATGCACGGGTCCTGAAAAGTATGTTAATTTTTATTTGTTAGCATCACGTTTTCTAACCATGTTTGTCACAAATGTTGTTGTTTTTTTTCGTAAACACCTTTCCATTTTACATTCTTTATCTCTGTTGTTTCTACTTCACTTTGCATCCATCAGTTTTCCTAACAAGGTAAATGCGTCCTGGTGCACAGTTTGCTACTCTCCTGTTAGAGTTTTGTGGACAAACTATGTTTACTTAAAAAGCTAAGGTTTCTGCCAAGAAAAATGCTTCAGGATTTTTATTTGAGGGTTATTTCGCCCAGCGTGAACTATGGCCTTTTTTTTATGGGGCGCCTGTTGAAATTCCGATATTCTAGATTCCTTAGAAAGGCTGCATTGTAGAGCTGCTAGAATTATTTTCAATTTACCGAAAGATATGGCATCTCATGATGTTTTAGAGCATGCAGAGGGGTTCACTATTCGTTTTTTACTATAAAATAGCTATTTTTAAATGCATGCATAAAGCTTATGATGGAAGACTGCCTAGCACCCTAATTAACTGTATTGCGAAGAAACGCGATCTGTCATACTCAATTAGAGCACGCGACTCTTTACTGGTACCACGTTTTAGCACACGGTTTATGAAGGACTCCGTCGCATATAGAGGCACTGTCCTTTGGAATATGCTGTCTTCTAAATACATTGACTTTGCTGACACAAGCCATTGTAACCTTGCAAAAAAGCTCAAAACTTCAGATCCTTTTAAGGCCGCTAAATTTAACGTATCAGTGAAGCCTCGACCGCTAGGTTTGAATTTGAAGATTTTGTATATAAATAAAGGCAACCTACCTACCTACCTACCTACAGTTTTTTTAAGAGTTATAAAAATGTATAGGTTTCCATGGCATTTCACGTTGGTTACCATAACAAGCTACTATGATTAGCTCTTGTGGTCCTCAACCCGCGATTCCCGGGCATAAGTAAAGATAAAGGGGTTTTATAGTTTGCAAGCAAAATGCAGTGCTGAGTCAATAGGTAAGTCAACACACAAATGGGTTTATCAACTGAGTTGATATGATGGTAAATTGACCACCGTAAAGATATCCGACTGTCACATTTTCGCTGACTTCTTGAGCGTTAGCCCTTTGCCATTCGCCCTGACAAAGGGCTAACGCTCGAAACTGTCAGCTTTCGATTTTCTTTACGGTGATCGATTTACCATATAAACTCAGCTGAGAAACCCATTTCTGACTTTAGTAAGGATATGTTAACTGACCAAATTGTCTAATCTTCAACCAACATTACAGTGAATTCACGTTTTATTCATCTGGCAAATCATGAAAATCATTTTCTTCATGGAACAAATCCTCCCATTTAGTAGAGGACTCACCGCTTAGAAGTTCATTCTGCAATAAAGAAAATTACTCGTTGTGAGGGATAACAAGTTTAATAAAATTGTACATTATGCAGATGATTGTATTCATAGGTCAAGACTAATTTAATGTAACACAGGGGCAAGAGACTGAAATCTTTCTAAAAAAAAGTGGTAAAAAGCAAATTTCCCAGAAACCTTCCCTGAAAAGACGCCATCTTGCCACAAGTCTGATTAAGACAACAGTAAGTGAGGGAGGAGGCGCGGTGGCCTCATGGTTAGTGCGCTCGACTCCGGATCGAGTGGTCCGGGTTCGGGTCCTGGCTGGGGACATTGTGTTGTGTTCTTGGGAAAGACACTTTACTCCCACGGTGCCTCTCTCCACCCAGGTGTATAAATGGGTACCGGCGAATTTAATGCTGGGGGTAACCCTGCGATGGACTGGCATCCCATCCAGGGGTGAGTAGAAATACTCCTAGTCGCTTCATGCCACAGAAACCGGAGATAAGCGTCGGCCTGATGGGCCTTCTAGGCTCGTAAGCAGACTTTACCTTTTACCAAGTGAGAATGGGTGTTTTGACATCGGTTTAAGATCTCTTGAGATTCCGAAAAATGCGTCCTGGAGATCACAGTTTTAAACTATACGTCTTTTTGGAGGGACTTGTTAGTCGTGAGAATATGTGTTTGTTTCCAAAGTAGATAATAGGCCTTATTCACGATAGCCGCCATGTTTGTTTTCAAATTGTCATGCAAATTAGCCATCTGTTATGCTGGGGGAGCAAACATTGGAAAAAAGCCAAATTGCGGAAATCGACTCGTCGAAATATCGAAATAGCATTGCTAAAAGTACATTTTCGAATTAACAATTAAGTACCTTTTATAATAATTTTATATCTTTTGATTGCCTTTGACATTTTGACTTTCTACTTCGCTTTCTGCTCATTTGTCACTAAAGGAACATCAAAGTAACTTGTGTAATCATTCTATTTTACTAATTAGGTGATAAACATTCAATGAACGTGAAGCAAATCATCTGTGTGGCTCAGATGTTCGTTATAACCTCTTGATCTTGTGCTGTTTTTTCACCTCAGAAGTGTGTAGCTAATTTGCATGATAATAGCAAATCCAACATGGCGGCCATCGTGAAAAACATGCAGCTATATCCAGGAATCGCACCGGTCTCACTTCACATATATGAAGTAAGTTCTACACTTCGATTTATTTCGATGTTTAAAAGACTTTCAATGACAATTTTGGAAGAGGTAAGAGCACGAATTCGATCTCAGATCGCTTGCGTCAAAGCATTCCTAAATGGCCACTAGTCTACTGAAAAAGGCGATGCACGAATTTGTTAATTTTAAAGTATTTACCTGAGATAGCGGTTACAATATATTGAAATCTAACCAAATAAAAGTGGGTGCTTAGACTTAAATCTTTAGAACAACATCGTCAAAAAATGAGTGTTTAAAATTAATTTTGCGGATCAGCGTTGGTTGAAATGAATGCTCAGACGCGAATACTATCGATGTGTATTTACATGTAATTATTGTGAAATGTCCACAATCATTCTCTCTGTGCCAACATCCAATCACAGCCTGGTGCAATTCCTGTATTTAGCCGTTACTGTGAATCAGGTCTATTTCGAAACACTTGCTGGTTACTTTGTGTAGTCGTCACAAAGCTCCCACAACCTCTCATCCTTACAAAACTCTTACCAACACACTTCCTTTGAAGTTCCGATACGGGGACGGTGTTGCCACATACATTTTCTCAGGGCAGAAAAGAATGCTGATTCGATTTTGTTTATTGACTACATAGGAAATCCCTCTATTTGCTCTCTTTTAGTTGTTCTCTACACAGCAGTTTTCTCTGTTTGCTCAGACTCAGTTGAACAAAACCTTGGCGCGGAAGGTACCTCGGTGTATACTATTTCAACACTTCGGCGACGATTTCGGTTTACCACAATGTAACTTACCAAGGACCAATCATTATTATGTGGGTTTCCATCTGGAATGTGTGGGATTTTCTCCCTTTCATCGAAATGTGCTCGACGTTGCTTCCCGATTCCGAATTTTTTCGTGACAGAACGGCCGTATCTCCTTCCCCAGGGACTTAAGAGATGTGCCTCCTGGACAAGCAATACTAGGATAGCAACGGTGAATGTAACAGCCACACAGAAACGGGTACGCTTCGTCATGCCTGCAAAATTGAAGGAAATCAGTGTGAGGTCAGCGGTATTATCATCGCAGTAAGTGCAAAGTCTACTCCTAGCTAAACTATGGATGTATACAAATCATGGACCTCAGGTCCATGGACCACCCCTGTGGACTACCCCTGTGGACCGTCCCTCATTTTGTAAATTCAATGCGTTTTACAAGCAGAAAAATCTTCAGAGAAAAGAGAGAAGTGATCCTAGCACTTAAGTGGAAAATTTAAGCAGGAGCCCATGACTAGGAATGAAAACTCCCATACTAAGCCTATGTCACAGTATTTTTACAGACCAGCAGCCCATGCACGATATACTTTTAGACTACCTTTTCTGCAAAGACAATTCAGGTTAGATGACGCTATATGACGCCAAGTTACTTTCTTGTGATTGGTCATCGGGCTCCTGCAGGAGCCACCTATTTGGTGGCTCCAAAGGGATTCGTCTATAGCCCGCTTTTCAAAAATAAGTTCATTTCATTCATCCAGTCCTTCATCGGAACAAATAAGCCCAAAACATTGACCTGCTCTCAACTGAGTGTCTTCAAAGCTCAGTTGGTAGAGCATTGCACCAGCATCGCAGAGATCATGGGTTCGAATCCCATTGGAGCCACCTGAATTTTTTATGTGGCTATAAGGGAAAATTGCTTGAATTGTCCAGAGAAGTTTGAGGATCATTGAGGATCATTTCCCTCTTTCGTCTAAACATTTTCCTTCTTGTAACTTTGCAAAATGAGGGGTGGTCTACAAGAGTAGTCCATGGACCGGGTCCATGAAGGGGTCCACGGACCTGGTGTCCCCGTTCTGTATACGTCCGCTCAACTATATAGCCTAATCCTAGCCCCCGACTGCAAGTATAAGGTTATTAGAGAGGCCATTGTTATAGTACTTTGCGTTTGCAAGAAATATTTGAAGAGGTGTTTCAAAAGGGACTTAAACTGGCCATGAGTGCGATTGCGCTGTACGCTGCGCGACCAACTGAGCTCAGAGGCGTATCCAGGAAGGGGGGGGGGAGGGTGGGTCCTGGGGTTCCCGTGACCCCCCTTTGTGGCAGTCAAGTGTAAAAATACCACGCAGACATATGTGATAACAGACTTCAACAACGGTTTCCTAGCCAGCCAAAATACGTCAGTGAGACCTCACGCCGGGAAGATCGATTGCTTGATTTTCTGAAAAGCTGCCCTGTGTGAGGGAGACCAGTGAAAATCAGAGGTTTTTTAGCAAGTTTATCAAGGGGTCAGACATAGCAGACAGGTTTGGAATGAAAGGATCCATGTAAGTTGCCATGCCAGGGAAGGACTTGAGGTCCTCGATATCCTGTGGCTCCGGAATCGCTCTGACAACTTCCACCTTTTCTGGGTCAGGAAGAACCCGTTTAGCATCAAAAACCACCTTCGTTAATCTTTAATCATGCACTTGTCCAGGTTGAAAACAAGCCCATGTTGCGGTGCAACAAGGATCACGTTGTGTAAATTGACATCATGTTCTTCCCCAGTAAAGCCATGTACTGCCATGCCATCGGCAATACCAACTGTTCCAGGGCATTTCTCCAGGATGAAGTCCATCCTCTGTTGAAAAATGTGGGTATTCGCCCTCGAATTTCCCAATTCCTTCAAACCGTTTTGGGTATAACAGCTGAAGGTCACGTTTACTCTTAATTGCTGGAAAAGACTTTCTGTGAGAACCTGTGTGTATTTCACAATGTAACTCGAACAGATGTAGCTGGCATGAGGTGGGTAATCCTCAGATGGCAGGGGCTCTATCATCAGCAACATAAAAGGTTGCGTCAGTTTTCCCGCCACCATAAGAACACTTCATAGAGCACACTCCATGTTGTTGCATTTGTTTGCCATTTTATGCAGTAAGTTTGGTCTGGCTGGGTGTTGTACCTGTTGGAAGGCCATCCTCATCCATTTGACCTGGAAACATGTTCTTATAAATTCGCAAAAGCAGCTCATTTCCCTGTGCACCACTATCTACCTTCACTTTTAGCATAGGGTTGGGATGATCAATATGTAGTTTATATAGATCTACCTGGATTTTGGCAAAAGCCGCATCTCTTACTGGTTTAAAATTATATTAGAACTGTCAACCTGAATTGACTCAGTTTTGCCAAAAAACGTAGAGTAATTTTTGTTTTCCTTGATATATCCTTTTGTATGTGCTTGTGTTTTTTCTCTGTGGTCTTAAATTTTAATGCGCTGGCAATGCTAAGACAACGTTTCCAGAAAGGCCATGTTAAATTTTGAAAAATTTTAATGACCGTCAAAGTAGTCTGCAAATCCACTCGGCTATGGCCTCGTGGATCCACTGCTACTTTGACAATGTTATGAGGAGATTCACGATCAAATTTAACAGGACAGACGCATGAAAAACTGTCATCAATTTGTTAAACTGATTGCAATTTGCCTTATATATTGCCATTATCAAGTTGTTCTGCATGTGCATTTTCCATCATTGGCGTCACTGGAAACATTATCCAATGATTGACTACCTTCAAGAAATGTGCCTTCATTGTGCTTGGTTTTAATTTATAGACTCGTAAACTCGTATTTGATTTATCCTCGTTTAATTCGTTTAAGCCCCTATTTGCAACATCGCGTATCGAACTCCACTGTTCTGAAGCGTTTCTTCGCCGCTATTATTTAAAGGACTATTGATCAAATTAAAACTGCCAATCACAAAACTAAACAAACAAAACAGTTTAGTGTCTAATTTCACTTCGTTATATAATAGAAAGCGAGAGTGTAGCACGTGCAAGTAAATCGTTTTCTACACTCCCCAAAGTTTATTCACGCGGTGAGAAACTTTCAGTGCCTCTGATTATTAAAATATACAAATATACAATGAATTAAACAACGTTCATGATTTCTCTCCGATGGGGGGGGGGGGGGGGGGCTCCATACAAAAAGGGGAGGGATGCTCCTCTCTCTTAGGGGTGTAAATTTCGGATTTTGGTCTCACTTATGTTGTTCTGAGCAAAATGCAATGATAGATAGCCTTGAAGGTTGCAGGTGAAGAGATATAAATTAAAGTGTATATTTACGCTATTATATTTGTTCACGTAGGTGAAAGTATTAGATGATAATGCCATCATCATGAAAAGTCACTGTATTTTTTCATTTATCGGTGTTTTAATATGGGGTAGAAACATAGCACTTTACATTACACTCTAATCAGTTAAGTCTGTTCACATATAAGTGCTACACGGCCAACGTTTGTAAAAACGTAACCCTTCCTTTTACATGTACATGTTCATTGCCGTGACTTTAACATCTTCAGTTCCCACGGCCTGCTCCCGTCTGACCTTGTAGCTCAGTCGGTAGAGCAGCAGTGATCTAGCTCGTGGGATCAATTCCCACCGTGGTCAGAGTTTTTCTCTTTCCTTCTGTGGGCCCATTTCCATCAGTAGGGCTAACGCTCACATGGTTCATATGGGGTAGAAACATAGCACTTTAAATTACACTCTAATAACTTAAGTCTGTTCACATATAAGTGCTACACTGCCAACGTTTGTAGAAACGTAAACCTCCCTTGTGTTTTAATATGGTCTCTTTTAGGGGTCAAAAAACGCCTGGGTCACGCCCAGATTGGTCTTCTTTAGGGGTTTAATTTAAACCTTCCGACGAGCATACCTCCCCTTTTTATCTGGGAGGCACTGACGGAATGTTACCACTTAATGCTTGCATAAATCCAGCGATTGGTTTAGGTTCTTGCGACTCTCTCCGACAGTTGCATCGCTTCTTTTCTTCTGGCAGATAATGACCTTTTCGACATATTTCTCCGATTCCTCATTTTCGGTTGGAATTTGTTCCACGTCGCACAGAGTCAGAACTTCTTGATCGATGTCGCAGTTACGAAAACAAGGAATGACCTAAAATGAGCTACAACGATATCTGAAATGACCTAAAATGATCTAAAATGAGCTACATCGGTACCTAAAATGATCTAAAATGATCTGAAATGATCCAAAATGAGTAGGTCATTTTAGGACATTTTAGATCATTTTAAATACCATTGTGGCTCATTTTAGGTCGTTTTAGATCATTTTAGGTCATTTTAGATATCGTTGTAGCTCATTCCGGTCATTTTATGTAGCCCATTTTAGGTCATTTGAAATCATTTTAGGTCATTTTAGATATCGTTGTAGCTCATTTAGGTCATTTTATGTAGCTCATTTTAGGTCATTTGAAATCATTTTAGGTCATTTTATGTCATTTTAGATCACTTTAGGTCATTCCTCGTTTTAGTAATCGACTTAAGATGTTTAATTGATGAATTCGTTCGTTATTGATTTCATCTTGCAAAATGTCGTCAGTTTAATCTTCCCCACGATTTTGGTAACAATGGAGCGTTGTGTTCCCCGTATCGCTCGTATTATCGCTCGCTTTCCTTTCTTCGTTACTCGTGTTGATCGTTTTCGTTTAAGAGCTCGCTGCCCCACGTCGCCGGCGCCATTTTATAAACTCGTACTTGATTTATCCTCCTTTAATTCGTTTAAGTCCCTCTTTACAACATCGCGCATCGAACTCGACTGTTCTGACACGTCCCTACGCTATGATTTAAAGGACTATTGATCAAAACTGTACAAATAAAAACGTTAAAATGTTGCCTTTTTCATCTGACCTAGACTTCATGTATTTCTTTCTCTATGCACTTTTATTTTGCTTATCTTCAACAGTATTTCTTCTTTTTCTACATTCTCTCATATATTCATTGGATTTTCTCCTTGAATTTACATCTTTAGATAAATGTGAAAGTAACTGTTTTCGATGTTACTGCAGTAATACTATTGCTTTGAGTTGTGCTTGATGTGAAGTCAAATAGCACAAATGGAAGTTCACTTATGTGACCAATATGAATAGTTCTAGGTTCGATAAATGCAGACATGTGAAATGCTTCAATAATATTGAACTCTGCAAAATGTGGGTCTGATTCTGTGATGTGTATTCTCAAACTAATATTGTCTGCAACTGCTTGTATAATAAGGGCATCACACCATCATGGTTCCCTGTCTTGACATATTTATTTAATATTCTGCCCATGAATTCCTGATATTGGTTTCTATGAATCTTTCAGGGTGTTCTGTCATATAGATTGAACCCCAGAAGCTCTAATATGCAAGTGAAATGCTGAATCACCGTACAGTTGATGAGAAACGGCTCGAAAAAACAATCACTACCACCAACAAAGCCGAGAGATCTCAATCCTTGTCTATTCAACCGGTCTGCTTTCCAATAATGCTACATAATAACATTATATGAACATTCTGTTGTAGCAGTACATTGGCTGTTTGCATTTTCCACAGAGCCTGGAGTTAGTTCAATATCCCCAGACATCAAAAGCTACACGATTTTGTTCATGTTTTTTGTTGTAATATGTAGTGTTACGTCTAAAATGTTTGTTGAAAAAGCATCCGTTCCGGTTAACATAGTTTACATGCGACATCTTACAAACTGTCACAAAATCATACAATTTAGGAGCCGATTAACATGAGCTAGGCCAGCCTGGTCTGTTGGGCTGGTCGGGTTTGCCGGGATGAGTTTCAGCCCGGTATTACATGAGGTGAGACAGCCCGGCTTGGGTTACTGATTTAGAATACGTCGTGTGAAAAAATATAACGACAACAAGAAGAAGTGGAGAGACGTTTGTCTCGCTAAATTGTTATGAAAATTCACCATTCTTCAATTTAAAAAAGCCTTAAGGTGTGCTATCTTATACATCGGGTCTTAGTTATCCCACAAAGGGGCTCAATCATCCGCAAAAGAGGCTCTTTTATCCTCCGAAGAGGCTCATGTTTTCCCTTTTCACTGTCTTGTCAGCGCGTCATGTCGAAATAGCTCCCGTGAAAATCGGCTTAAAATATGAGCAACAGGCCTGACAAGAGATTTCACGAGATCATTAAGAAAGTCAAGTTGATAAATAATGTCGGTAAATTTTCTGAAATGAAGTATGGTACTTACTTGATTACAACGTCAGCTCTCTCACGAGACAAAATTTCCAATGAAGACCAGTAGGCAACCAGCGACTTTCCTTCGCATGCTTCGGGCTGATTCTCGGTGAAACGAAGTGGCAAAGAGGATGTCCAAACTTAGGTGATGATTGGCTCCGAACATATCCATTGTTATTTATTTACTTTCGGAAAAGTTGCATGATGACAATAGTGGCTAGCGCAGGTGCACTAGCCACAACAAACCATATCGTTGAGACTGGAACAGAGTAATTTATATTAAGCGGAACTTACTCCATCTATGCAGAATACATGTATTTTGTAGGCTTGTCCCTCCCCCCTCACTCACTGCCAAAAATTGTCACTTTCACTAAGAAACAGCGCGGACGGTCGACATGACAAATCGGTAAGTACCCTGGTGTGAGAGAGAGTGTTGCTTTTACATCCTTCTCAAATCAGAATCATACGCGCAACCCAAATGAGCGATCATCAAAGGGACCGGTGCTGTTGTTAGGGGATTCGATGATAAGAGGAATACAGCAACGTAAGTTTGCCCCAAATCGCTATGTAAATAAACAGATTATTTCTGGGGCAACGAGGGAAACAAGGCAATACATCAACCACATGCAGGAAAGAAATGATTATGATTACATTGTAATCCATTCCGGTAAAAATGATGTTGGCAATCTGACCGCAAATGAAATAAGAATAAACATGGAAAACTGCCTCTTCAATCTAAAGCATAGATGGCCGAATAGTACGATAGCAATTTCAGGACTGACCTACGTCCCACGGGACAACAGTAAAAATCAGCTTATTGATGAAATCAACTGTCACTACGAAAGCATTTGCCGCAGAGCTAGGTGTGACTTTTATCGATAACAAAAGAGTAACGTGCGACAACTACGGAAACTTAATTGAGCAAGTATTCTACGATGACGTTCACCTGAACAACAAAATCGGTACAAAGAAACTTGTAACAAACATCAAATACCACCTAGGACTTAGGGGCAGAAACCTCGAAAGCTTCCCAAGGAATCGACGTGGTTTTTCCCGCGTTCAAAGCGGTCCTCACAGAGAACAGCCCTATCAAGAATGCGGAAGAAGGAACTTTTACAATAATCAACCATTACAAGCGCTCAACCTAATTCCAGAGTATCTAAGAGACAGCGAGATGATGATGAGATAAGTAAGCCCTTTCCATTTTATTTTCCCATTCCGTGTGTCACGTCATTTGCGAATAGGGTTTTGAATGGTTTTAACAGAAGCATTGTAGGAAATAAGCTAAAAACAAACGATTTCTTTAGCATAATTAACAAGCATGACATTTTTGTACTTGTCGAAACACATGCAATTTATGGAACAGAGATGAATATAAGTAAATATATTTAAACATTTTATCAAGTGTAGGAATCAATCGGGAAACCGATCCTCCGGGGGGCTATCTGTATATAAATAAATCAAAAACTCGCTAAAGGAGTCACCTACACCCCGTCCGAAAACAAAAACATAACATGGTGTAAACTTGATAAAACTTACTTCAACTTTCAAAAGGATATATGTCTAGGAACAGTTTATTTAAGCCCACCAAACTATGAAAGAAGTAGCAGCGAAGATTGTGACATAGTTGCACAGGGCGATTATAATGCACGAACGGGTGACATTCAGGAAACAGTCTTGGATGATGACAACACTTTCCTGAATGTCCCTGAGGACTATGAGAATGACGAACAATGCTTAAGACGGTCACAAGATTCAGGTACCGTGAACGCTAGGAGGAGAAATTTGTTAGAAACATGCACAGCGTTAAATTTACGAATCCTCAATGGCAGGATTGTTGGTGACCTGGAAGGTAAAAAGACCTGCTTTCACTATAACGGTAGCTGCAGTGTCGTTGATTATGTCATAGGATCAAAAAGTATTCTAAGGAATGTGCAATACCTTATTGTTAACCCTTTAATGCCACATTTATCGGATCACTGTCACCTATCATTTGCGATAAAGGCTAATTTTATTAACCGAGACTCTCTTGAAACATCAGCCGAACTCATCTTGACCGAATATAATAGGCTTTTCTGGAATATCAAGTCTAAGGACAGACTCAAGGATGGTCTCGAATCACAAACAGTTCAATAAAGGTTAGAGGCAGCTGTAAAACATGATAGCATCGATACTGCGTCTGACTTAGTAAGTGAAACTTTAGTGGAATCATGCAAAAAAGCCGGATTGAAAGCGAGAAGCAGCAAAATTAAATTCAAATCTCAAAACAAATGGTTCAATCAGGAATGCGAAACAGAAAAAGGAAACTTGCAATCCCTCGGGGAGTAAATTTCTAAAAACCCTAATAATTCAGAACTGAGACAACTACTGCGCGACGAAAAGAAGATGTTCAAACAAACCTGTAAACGGAAGAAACGGTAATGTATTAGCAAAGGCATATCTAATATCGATATGCAGAACTCTAAAGAGACCTGGCGACAAATAGGAAAAATATTTAACTTAGGAAAAAGAAAAACACATGAAACTGAAACTTTGAGTACGGAACAGTTTTATATATACTTTAAGCAACAGAATGCAACCCCTCTCAATAATATACTAGATCCAGAGACGAATATGGAGACTCACAGTAACGAAAGAGTGGAAGGCCCACTTGATTATCCAATAGCTGATGAAGAGTTCGAAGCTGCAGTTAATAAACTGAAGGCAAACAAATCTCCAGGTATCGATAATATATTAAATGAAGTAATAAAAATCGGAAAGGACGCCATGCATTAAAGGGCATTTAGTAAATTTATTTAACCGAATCTTAGATACTGACAAAGACCCTGTTCTTTGGAGTTTTGGCCTCATTGTGCCTATTCACAAAAAGTTGAAAATCACCGAGGTATCACTTTGTTTTCTGCGTTAGGCAAGCTTGTTACATCAATCCTCAACAATCGACTGTACGACTACATAGTTCAAAAGGGAATCTTGAAAGCTGAACAAGGTGGTTTCAGAAAAATGCACGGCACAGTTGATAGCATCTTCACATTAAAAATGCTTATTGACAAATACGTGAAATCTAAGCCACAGAAACACCGAAATTTACTCTTTTCATGCTTCGTCGACTTTAGAAAAGCCTTCGACTGTATACCTTGGCCAAAGCTATTCGACAAGCTGCGAAAAGAAGGTGTGCACGGGCGTTTCCTTGACGTTTTAATATCCATGTACTCAAATGATAAGTCGGCAATTAAAATTGATAAAAAATTAACCGAAGCCTTTACTTGTTTTGCCGGGGTAAAGCAAGGCTGCATGATGTCACCTACTCTTTTTAATTTCGATCTAAGTGATTTACCAAAATTCCTAAATACGGCAAGTCCAATCGACATTATGCTAGGTGATAGATCTATAAATTGTCTCTTATATGCGGACGATCTAGTGATCTTCTCTAGATCAGCAAAAAACCTTCGAAAATCCTTAATAAGCTGGAATCTTTCTGTGAAAATGCCGATTTAAGTGTAAACATGTTTAGACAAGACAAAAATTATGATTTTTAACAATTGTGGTAAGTCTTTAAACAACTACTTGTTCAGATACGGCGCTGATGAACTGGAAAATGTCAAATTGTATAAATATCTTGGACTCATAATGAGTCCTTTTGGAAACCGGTTTTAATCTCGCTAAACAAGAGTTGAAGAAAGTTGCACTTAAAGCACTCTATAAATTACGAAAAGAGATGGGAAACCACTTCAGAGAAAATATAAAATTAACAAATACTGCAACAACAATGCCTGCAGGGCTGAAACAGTACGGTTCCGAATGTCAATTGATGCTCAATGTAATGACATTCAATGGAAGGAAAATAAGGCTTTCTGGAGCAAAAAAATCAAAGGCTCATTGGAACAGATAGGATTAGGAGACCTCTGGATGAAAGCACACTATGTAGACATAGGAATTGTAAACATTATCAGGCAACGACTCAAGGATATCGAACTACAAAGATGGCTAGGTGAAATAAATAACGACACCAGAAAAGATGCTAACCAAAGCAACAAAATGAGAACCTGCCGGTTATTCAAAATGATAGACAATTACAAATGTGAAGACTACCTACATCAGGTCACCAATACACGACACAGAATAGCCCTAACAAAACTGCGACTTAGCAACAAAATTAGCCATAGAGACAGGACGTTATTCGAGACCGCTCAAGAAACCTGCAGAAAGAATCTGCCCAATTTGTAAATTAAATAGAAATGGAGGACGAATACCATTTTCTAAATATATGCCCTGCTTACCAGGAAAAACGATGTTCGTTTCTAGACTATTTGGAAAAAGAATATAGAATAAAAATAAACAGAATGTCACCTAATAAAATATTCATGTTTCTGATAAACGCCCCTAGCGGAAATGTTAAAATACAAAAACTAATAGCAAAACATATATTCGAATGCTTTGAAATAAGGAAAAGGGAAGACGGATAAAAGTAAATACTCCAAGACTTAATTAATTAATAACTTTTTAGCCATGTATACTTTTGTTGTTTGTAATTCTTAGTTATTTGGAAATTGTGGTCGATATACTATTTATTGTATAAGACTCCAAATAAAAATGTCTGTCTGTCTGTCTGTCTTTGAAAAATCCTAGTTATGCCCCTGGAGCTGATATCAAGTCAGTTAGGATTTAGTCCAAGTTTAGTATTTACCTTAACTATATAAAAGGTGAAAGCTCTACTAAGACTCTTAGCAGATCGAAGAGCCCAAAGGATGCTAGCCACCACGAAATGGAAACTCGTATTAACTAGATCCTGACTAGATCTTAGTGTTTGCCTCGGAAGTAAAATTGTCTGCCGTTAGACTGATTAAAATATTATATGTCTCAATCCCTGCAGGACAGAAAGAGCTTACTGCTTCCAAAAGTCGTACTTAAAGAGCATTTATCATCCCCATAAAAAGCAGAAGGATATAACTGAATTCGGGTCATTAAGTAGAATATATTACTAATTTTCTGGCATTTTCTAATGTCTCTAAATTACTCGGCGTTTCTTTAACTACTCACTTCTCCTCGTAGTTTCTAATGACACCGTTTTTCCTTTTTAGCGATTGATAGCTAGGAAAAGGTTAGCAACGTGTAAAGTGCTTGTTTTTCTTATTCAACTTAAGGCGTTTGACTGTCACAGCCAGCTGCAAAATCCGACCTTTCTGTTGCATTATATCAAGGTGGTCACATGATCAGTGCTCGTAGATATCCACCGTTCTGTGTACCTTCAGTTTCCTTGAATAAATAAGGATGTTGATATTTAAGAGATAACATGATAATGTTTGTGCTGTTGCAGAATGAGACTGGAAATTATCCTTCCAGGTGATTTCCTTAAACTGTTAGAGATTCATTGTGCATGATATTTATTTTCAGTTTCTTTCATTAATAAGCAAACTTATCTTTTCTTCAACTATCATGGTTTCAAGACATATCAATCTTCCGTTTCTCGGATCATGAAGAGAGGTTCAGGAATCAGGACTCCCCAAATCTGTACCTTAGTTACAGGGAAAAAGAATAATAGTTTTGGGTCACCAATTAACGACAAGAGATGTTAACGCTAATAAACATTTCAAATTATGGGAGCATTGTTGGTCTTGCGTGTGGAACAAAGGACCTACAATCAATCTTTATATCTTGTTTTCAACGATTTACAACAACTCTTAATAAACTCAAAATAAAGGTATAGTTTTCATAACCCAGAGGACCGAAAAGACCCACACTGAGCAAGATTTTATCAAGCTCTTTCATTTCTGGATTTAAGGTGATTCCTTTGTTATGCACCACGCATCTCGTACTGCGCATAACATTGCGTCTTCGGAAATGGCGGGGTTTTACGCCGGCCATCTGAAGAAAGGCAAAAAAGGCCGCTTTTGCTGTTCAAGAGATTTTAAGTGCAATCATGACAACTCTTCTCGGTTACGAAGCTGTTGTTTTGGAACTCGCCCCTTTGCCATCCGTTTATCATCCTGTTGAGAAGAAGTTGTAGTATTTACCTATAAATGACCTGAAAACTGCATTTGGAGCCTGACACTGAGTGCATGGTGATAGCGGTCCAATTTGCTTACATTTCTTTGCAAGATTGAACAATTTGAAATCACTTTACTTAAAGATTATAGCCCGGAAAAACAAGCAGGTTCACGTTTTCGGTAATATTCAATAGCTTTTGCTACATAACAACAGTTTTTCCGGTTGATCTAGTTTCGATGCTTTTCGCAAAATTCGGTAAAAACACTTAGCATAGGGGTATACAATGCGAAAACAAGCTTGGTGACCCCATCTTTTTATTGCATTTTTTAAATGTCCTGTGTATGAATATCAATTGTGCCAAGTTTGAAAAAAATCGGGATAGTACGTCATTTTCAAGGGAATTACCTTAAATGTCTTGTTTATGGCAAACGTCTCAACTGTTTGCCCCTCGTCGCGTTACGTTTCTTTGCTTGCAGATGAAAATAGTCCGTTTGCCTCATTCACTTTCATTATTCTATGCTAACGAGGTCACGTATGTGATACAAACACCATGCACCTGTCTGTTAACTCTCAAATGTTGAGGAAATCAAAACTTGACGAACATTTCAAAGTCGTGCTCCTCGATTGTCGGTGCAATGTTTTCATTAAACGTAACAGTCGCGACGGTTCTAGCCAGTCAGTTTATACCGCTTAGGACGTCTGGGTCCGAAAAGGGAATACGGTTCCTTTAGGCACCTCAGTGGGAATTTTTGGAAATTCAAACCGGAACTTTTGCCTAAACGGATCGCGCCCACACCATCTTACTGAAATGAAATGCCCATAGAACAAACCATACCCGGAAATAAGTTTCGAAAGAAAGCGTGTCGCGAGTCACCTTTTCATTTCAGTGAAAAACCGAAATACTCGCCAAATTCATCAAGAATCCAATTTAATTTGTTCAACCCCAAGATCTACCACATCTTTATGATTTTAGATAACATCCGTTACTTTATCATTTTAAATTAAATGGTTTGGCAACCATTTGAAATATTGTCTGCTTGGATATACCTCCCTTGGTCAACTTGTAAATTTTGATATTAGAACTGGACGTCAGTTAAGTTTGTACGGAAACTGTCCTCGCTTTGCCGAATTATACAGCAAAACTCTTAACAAATTTAAAGTCATTCCATAACTTATGGACTAAGCAAATACCGAAAATGTGTCGTGTTTCATAGACTCTTCAACAACTTTGACTCAACGTTTTCGCATTAAAAGGGGAGGTTGTTACATTGTGTAAATGTAGAAATTGTCGATTTCCTAGTTTCAGGTTTTCACGCCCAATAGTAACTGAAACCACATCGTTCCTATCTGCCTGACTTAATAAGCTGTAAAAATTTTATTCCTCGTTGATTTCCCGTTGTGGGATTAGCTTCCGTGTCTCGCATTCAAGCTTTTGTGGACATCAATGTACAGTATAAAAACGCAAATCACTTATAACTCGGTCGTCAAAACAACCTTGAAACCTGAGAAGGCCTAAAGAGTTCTAGGAAAGGCTTATAAATCAGTTTGTGTTTTACCAATGTGTTTTTCATAGAGGACTCATAAATTACCTCTTATATCTTAGTACATGTTAGTAATCGCTACAGGAAGGAGATTGAACAAAATCTCCAGTCAGAATCTGAATCTGCATGTGATAGAATCTGTTTATCTTTATCCTTTTGTCGCGGATCGATTCAGTTACTGATACTGTACCACGAAAACGTTAATGAAAGTCTCTGTACACTGAAAGGTTAAGTTGCAAGAAGACCATAATCTACGGTTTTGTAAAAGAGATTGTTCTTCAGGTTATTCTCTTATGATCTGGTTATTCTTTAGATTTGGAAAATAGATCGAATAAAACCAAAACCTAAATCAATATAAGGCGGTGTACGTAGGCGATGGCTAGAGTGGTATGAACTTTCTGTCTCAGCCCATTGGCCCCCAAATCACTTCGATCGAGCGCTCTGTCTTATCAAAAATAGGATTACAAGCTGTTGCACATTTGTTAACAAATTATAACAGGACAAGGTTATGCGAGTCCACTTCCATTTTAACTGAAGACAGGCCAGTAAACTATCATGCTATAAAAGCTAGAGAATATCATTTTAATGAAGTCTCATTTCTCGACCAAGTGATATGGAACGTTCACTCATAGGTGATAATGGAAAACGAAAAGCAGGTTGCGTCCTGTTTAATCTTTGTATTTCACATTTAATGGCTACAGCTGATAACAAAATGGCCCACCCTTTCTTATTTTATATCCTCTGTATAATTCCAAGGCTTTTTTTCCTATTTAAGTTGCATACGGCAAAACAAGACAGGAAAACCACTCCAACTTTCATCCCGGCTAATGGCCTGCATATGTTTACTCCCACGGGAGAACTTCGTCATTTGCAACTTGCAATACACTAATTGCTTGGTTTCCTGTGATGTCACGGTGTTATTGTTTGTCTGATTTTGTCTTCAGCTTTCCGATGTAAAACGTGTAAAACGCTGTTTGAAACAAGAAAGATCAGGATCTAAGACCAAAATCAGGGTCCATAATTAAAAAAAAAAGAAACAAAACTGAATGATAAGAAAAAAAGACACGAGGCCTGAATCTTTGTTTTTAGGTCCTTTAAAGGCGCCTCAGACACGACAGAGGAAAAATGGCACGGTCCCGATAAAAACTGGAACGGTTCCATTCATTTTTGTAAAGAAACAAGGCGCGTTTACACGACAGAGGAAAGATGGCACGGGTCCGATAAAAAGTGGAACGGTTCCAATCATTTTTGTAAAGAAACAGTGAACTTTTATCCGGCACACGACAGAGGAAAAATGGCACGGGTCCGATAAAAAGTGGAACGGTTCCAATCATTTTTGTAAAGAAACAGTGAACTTTTATCCGGCACACGACAGAGGAAAACGGCACACGACAGAGGAAAATGGCACACGACAGAGGAAAAATGGCTCACGACAGAGGAAAATGGCACGGGTCCGATAAAAGTGGAACGGTTCCATTGATTTTTGTAAAGAAACAGTGAACTTTTACCCGTTCCGCTACAATAGGCGCCTATGGTCCCGTAGCGGAACGGATAAAAGTTCACTGTTTCTTTACAAAAATGATTGTAATCGTTCCACTTTTTATCGGACCCGAGCCATCTTTCCTCTGTCGTGTAAACGCGCCTTGTTTCTTTACAAAAATGAATGGAACCGTTCCAGTTTTTATCGGAACCGTGCCATTTTTCCTCTGTCGTGTAAATGCGCCTTAAGTCGCTCTCTTAACGCGATGAAGATTCCACTTACAGTCGTCAAAAAATCTCTGAAGAAATTTTAGTACCGATATATTAAAAACATAGCAATTCGTTAAACTTGATATGCAAATAGCTACTAAAAAAGAATCTTCGTCCATAAAAATTGCGATCCTTATCTACTATTGAATATTGGAAAATATAGCTGAAAGGGGAAATGAAATCAGATCTGTTCACAAGACAAGCTCATTCTGTAGAAAGGTCACTGAAACATAAGCGTTCGTGTCCCGACGAATGGTCTGTCACCATGTCAATCAAATGAAACTGAAAATTAACCGTTTTGAGTGTTCCTGATTATTTTATCCGGCTGTCTTTTTTTTTTTTTTTTCCATCAGCGTACTATCGAATGCGTTTCTATTTTGGATATATGAGAGAAAAACAAACAAACAAACAAAAAGAAAATGCAGTGCGAAAAGATTCGAGTAGCACGGGGCAGAAAATGTTAGAGGGGATGGAGTTAATATTAACAAATCTTCCTCCCACGAGGAAAGAAAGCATCTCTTGTGAAAGAGGTTGAAATCTCTGAGGGAAAAGCCAATGTTCATATTTCGGACTAAAGTATAAAAAAGTGTTTTACTAGGTCATTACCTTCCTTATACTTTTTTTTTGTTTTGAAAACTCGAAAATATGACACGGCAAGACAAAACGATTCGGAAGTAAAAAAGGGGCCGGCCTTCGAGTTAAATGTGGTTTCTCATATGAATAACTTCAATGAGTGGCCAGAAATTTGAAATCTGAACCTCAGCTCTGTCATTCCACTTTAAGCCACGCATTGTCATGGTCCGATGGTTGGCAGAGAAAAAAGGAATCTCAGGCAAAACAAAGTGGAAGGCAAGAGTTTGTCCCGCTTTGCTTGCCCCTTTCGTATCAACCGAGAAAATGAGTATGACCAAATTGACCATCTGAAAAATGAGAAAAGTGTCCTTAAACTTATAAGCCATAGATTTTTTATTTATTACCGATTTTTTTTTTAAATTTGGTTTAATTTGTTCTTATAGTATTCAGAGGAAGAAATAAACAATGAACAAACTCCGACTGACTTTCAGGTTAATGTTGGGTGGGATATACAGCGCAAAGACTTTCGGCTTTCCCACAAGAAATTGCAAGTTTGCTTTTTTCTTGTTTACCAGGTTAAAACAGGCAGACGCCCACACCTTCGTCTTTATCTGGCCGCTGAGCGAATAAAATGGAAGTTTATTCAGGAGTAGAGTTTAATTGGATCTGTTCATCGCGTATTTTTTGCAAGGGAGAAAATGAACATATATAGAAAACTCAATTAAGTCTTACGAAAAGAACAAACACTAAATCCCAATCTCATTTCCTTTGCAGCAGTACTTACGCTGAAGAATTGACAAAAGGCTAAAGATGAGATCGTAGTAGAGACTCGTTTTTATTGTATTTTAATCTCAGATCCGGTGTTCTTTGTGAGGTATTTTCTTTATTGGGACAATGTTATTTACGCTTCAGCCTAAATTGCTGCAGCGACTTCTACATAACATAATTGCGATTTTAGGAGACAAACTTTAAGGCACATTCATTCTTCCGAGAGAAAACGAATCCTCAGACTTTGCCGAACAAACTTGGTAAGTAAGATTTTTTTTTCATAAATTCTTGATGTTAGAGTTAAGGTTATGCTGATTCCGACTGATTGCATCGCAGATCTTCAACGATACAGTCAGGCCTTGTTGATCTTCTAGTCTACCGGGACGAAAAATCAAAACTTCTGGTATATTCTTTTGATGATTTAAATGTTTGCCCTAAATTTAACCTGCATTCAAGTCCCTGGAGCTTAGAGTAAATGCAATTACTGCGCCGGTTTAAAAATGGCACGCAGGGTTTCCATGTTGCACTTCTTATTTTAATTTCTTTCGAGGAACTCACAAGAGGTTCATCCTTCATCGCTAAGGAAACGAAACTTGAAATCATAATGTCAAGCATGGACGAAAAAGTGTCTTGTCAACTGGTAACCGCATGCGTGCAGTGTACTTCACACTAAAATTTTGTCAAATGAAATCAGAACTCCAATGACCTGCCGAATTTGTGGTTTGAGTTAGTAACTTGTGTTAAAAGATACAAACTTGCTCCTACATTATAAATATAAAGCGCAACACAAGTTCACATATAATCGCACATAACTCTTCAATGCTTCCTTTTTTTAAGAAATTTGAGCCGGAAATGAAACGCAGACTGTTATCAGCTATTCTGTTTGCCATCCTCCTCGTAACATCAACTCTCATTCACTGCGCGGAAAGTATCAAGAGCCTGCGGTTTGGTCGCTCAGAGATAAGCAAAAGAAACCTGAAATATCGATTCAGGACCCACCAACAGTCGGACGCGGGACAGTCACCTAGCAGCGAAAGAACAACTGGATATGTCGGTGATTATTCACATGGTAAATTATACGGGCGCATGCGCGAAATGCACTGGATTAGCAGCAGGGCCAGAAAATAAAGGAACTCCATAAATCCTTTTTGGCAAAAAGTCACCCTCTCCCGGCAAATGTAACTTAGGTTAGCGCTTTGCAACGCGTTTGGAAAGACTATACGACATCCACCGCTCATTTAACAGGATTCTACTGGAATTAAATTCAATCGCAACCCAAATGGTTTTTGCTGAAATTTGTCGGATTGTTTTAAAATTAGAGGGGTGATATTCTGTGTTTTCCATTTTAAATAATTCATGAAACCAAGCTCTTTTACTTACAGACACGTATTGTTGTTACGTTTTTACCAGAACTTAAATGGGCCTCTTCATGGAATCTCGTTAGTTTTTGAACCACTTGTTTTAAGAAAAACTTAGCAACGGAAGAGATTTAATTCTATTTGGTTCCGAAACGTAAGTTAAAAGAGCCAGAGAATGTGAAGAACTTTCCGAAGGCCAACATGGAGAACGGCTGTTGTTTTCCTTAACATCAATATTGGACCACTTGTTTTAAGAACAGCAATATTGCACCAATATTGAACCAATATTGAACCAATATTAGACCACCTGTTTTAAGAAAAACTTAGCAACGGAAGAGATTTTAATTGTATTTGGTTCTGAAACGTAAGTTAAAAGAGCCAGAGAATGTGACGAACTTTCCGAAGTCCATCATGGAGAACGGCTGTTGTTCCAGTGCCTTCTGTTCGATCTTTCAAAGTCACAAACCATTTCATGGAAAGTTGACGGTTTGCCCTCTTGACTCCTCTGGGTTTACCTACAGTAGCTATAGTCCACTGAAACTAAATATTTTTCTGGGCAAACAACAATCGTGGAAGTTATAATAAGCGGCAGACTACTTGAATGAAGGTACCCATAATATTTTTATTCCCCTCGCCTGAAATCCGGCCAGGATACCGTGCCTAAGCTGCATGAAAATGGCAGAACATGTTGAAACAATCGCAAATCTTCTTAAATAAACTTAACTCTCATTTTTTTCAGAGGGCGATCAACAAGAACCTTGCCACATAAGTTAAAGCTTTAATTGAACCAGCAAATAAGAAGAAATTTTTGAACATTTAATCAATGTATTTGCTGATTGTGCGACACAATAGAAAGTGTGAAACATTATATTCCATGGAAAAGTGAAATAAATGGCTTGCTTCATGTTTCTGTAATGATATCATGAAACTATTGGTATCACTGTGGCTTGCTTTGCTAGTTGTTCGTGTCACAGACCAACCACCCCAACTTCACGCGTGACTAGTGTTTCATCAAGACTGAAGCTTTCTTACCACGGAACTACATGGCATAAAGATATTTCTGCTCCCCCTGAAATATTTTTTGGGGCAGTGGTGAGCGTTTCGGTCATTGCTTCGGACTCCCGCCACCAGGGTCGCTGCTTCACGACCTTGCTCAGTCATAGCGTTGTTTACATAGAAAAGACACTCTCTCTCTCCCCTCCTCCCTCTCCCTCTCTCCCATTCTCCCTCTCTCCCTCTCTCTCCCTCTCTCTCTCTCTCTCCCCCTCTCTCTGGACCTCGGTTTACAAGTGGATACCTGCTACATACTGCTGGGGGTCAGTATAATTCCGGCGATGGACTTGCGTTCCTTCAAGGGGGGAGGGGAGAGGGGGGAGTTACAATACCACAATATACAATGCAGAAACCTAGAGTGGGGAGTGCACGAAACGATGACCGAAGGGGGTCATGGATTTTACACTGCTTGGTGTTGTGTATGAGCTCAATGAAATGCCACGGAGGAAATCTTCTTCCATACCGTTATTAGGGATAACGTTAACAAGAGGAATTAGCGCCTTTTTTCATTCTATTGGCAACGCTCAATCGTAAGCCCTCGTCGTGTGCTTTTGATGAAGTACTGGCGAATAGTTTCAATGCTTTCTTTTCAGAGGAAGTTCGAAATACACTATGCTCTGCCATAGTTGATCCCAGTGCGAGGACAATCCACGAGGATATATACAAGGACTAAGTGGGAGAAACAAGGAACCGTTTACGAATATTGAAAGACCTTGAAATATCAAATCAGAATATAAGATGTCAGATTTTCAACATCAGAGGAGCACAAGCACAAACGCCGGGTTATTTTTTAAGTCAAATCCGGTGTCAGGTTGAAACCAATTTTTCTTACTAGAGGTTAAATTGGTGATCCTCATTTTACCTGGGCTGAATATGCAATGCTCTTTACCTAGTTTAAATCAGCTATCAAAACATGAAACCACCTTTACTTTCCATCCAGCTCTTTGTTAACATCTCACCGGTTTCTGTAATCATACGCATTCATTGTCTCAACATTACAACATAGTAATGGGACAAAGAACTCAGTGTACTATGCTTCCAGGTCTATAGTCCCAATTCAACTACGAACGTACTAATTGATCTCCATGAAAGAAGGGTAGGCTGTAATGGTAAACCCCATACAGTTCAGTCTTTTCATTATTTACTTTTGAATAATTAAAAGTCATCATTGAGATCCATATATAATAACCAAAACTAATCCTAAGCTGACCCTTATTTTTCTTTAGGCTTAATTTAGGCTCCAAAAAAAAGTTTATTCAATACATCTGAGTGCATATTCAACCTAGGTAACTGAAAATGAGAATCACCAATTTAACCTAGGTAAAAACAGATTCAACCTGCGACCGGATTTTACCTGCAACATACAATAATAATAATAATAATAATAATCATAATAATAATAATAATAATAATAATAATAATAATAATAATAATTTACATACATATATAAAGCACCTTTCTTTTGTACTTCCTAGACACTGTCTCTCGCACCCTTACGTGCTGATATAACTGAAAACTGTCCTGACCTTATTTCATGCTTTTATCGTGTAGGTTGGGTAACGGGAACATCTTAAACTTTTACCAAAGCTTGTACCAAAATACCTCATTTTAAAACTTCAAACTGTGGCACACGTCTAATTTTGTTTAGTATCACCCAACTAGTGGACTAATGCAAATCCTGCATTTTGATTGGCTACGCTACTAGCAATTAGACCTAAAACAATTAGACCCTTCGCCCTCAAGGGCCACGGGTCAATAGCCCATTCGGCTTCCCCTCGTGGGCTATTGACGCGTAGCCCTTGCGGGCTATGTGTCGAATTGTTAAGTATATTACGGAAGAATGACTATCTGACCGCATCGTGGATTGAGCTTCATAAGCTACCCATGTCTTTACGACAAGTTGTTAAATTGTCTTGAACCAAGTTATATAACCGATCTATGGCAAAGATATGGACTTTTATATTACGGACAAGGAGATATTCATCTACGAGTCTTTTAAAGTGCACCTAACCTCCAAATGTTTTCTTTAGCAAAAGTCAAATGTCGAGCAAGTATTTTCCTTTGCTTCTTTATATTTTACTTTTTAATACGCCTCATAAGTTATGTAACAGAACAATACTGGGAATCGCTTCCTCCAATGCCGAGGCATTGATAGGCATGGGCCTATTCTATACATTCTTTCAATGAATTTTATAAACCACTTTGCATTATAGTTTTGAAAGTACTTTGGCAATGTAAATTAGTTCTTGACGTCATTGAAGGAATATACCCATGACTCTCACTAGCTCGGCCATGGGACAAAAGAATCATGCCAGCTTTGTTACTCTCTAGTACCTCGTTAGGCTTATTGAAAGTAAAATTTAGAGAAACAAAGGTAAAATATTTGTTATACTTGTTGTGGGAGGCGCGGTTGCCTCATGGTTAGTGCGCTGGACTCCGCATCGAGTGGTTCGGGTTCGGGACCTGGCCGGGTACATTGTGCTGTGTTCTTGGGCAAGACACTTTACATTTATGCACATCTCTCCACACAGGTGTATAAATGGGTACCGGCGTAATGCTGGGGGTAGCCCTGCGATGGACTAGCATCCCATCCAGGGGGGAGTAGAAATACTCTTAGTCGCTTCATGCTACGGAAACCGGAGATAAGCGCCGGCCTGATGGGCCTTCCGGCTCGTAAGCAGTGACTTTTTCACTTTTGCAGAGACCTTACGATACGGCGTTTCCGTTTTACGGGTATGAATAGGTTACCCCTAGTCGTATTCGTAAAAACGGCGAACAAAATTACATTAAGTTACCATTGATTCGAGATCGGGAATTTTACAATTTCTTCTGGGACATGAAGATGTCCCAAGAGTAATCGAAAACAATGCCTATGCAAATTTCTTGGGGGTAAAAGAGGTGTATTATGGGATTTGTGCAAGTAGAGAAAAAGCAGAGAAAAACTGGGATAATTTTGACAGCAACCAAGGTAAGGTTGGTGATAGGGGCGAATAAATTCGTTTTATTTTTTCTCTGAAAAATCTTATAGAGCAAACTTTTGGATGTTTTTTTCCTCTTCTACCAGGATAAAACGTGGATGACATGTCCTTTCTATCCCTCTCTAAAAGCTTTGCGCTACGTTTTCATGATACTGCTTGAGGTTTTTCCTTTTAACCATCCAAAACCCATGTAGGTTTCGTTAAGAGTCCCTATTGAGAGCAAACAAATTGATATAAAATGGGATTGAGAATGGCTGATAAATTGTGATCCCTTACATAATTTGCAAATCTTTCGATGTTCAATATGTTTTGACTTTTACCCCGCCATTTGCTTCAGATTTTGCGAAGTGTGTTCAACCATTGATACTTCTCACCGAAGACTGTGACCGTGTACCTACTCGTTTATTCATTTTCCTTCATCCATAACTTATTGAGCTGTTTTTACTGTTATTAGAGCTGAATAAAAAGTTTACAACGCACCCGGAGAAAACAAAGTGTTAACTGACTTTTACCCCGGAAAAATGGCTGAGTTACCAGGAACTTTGAAGATGTCATTACCAAATATGGGCAAAGATGGCGTCTTATCCGTACCTGTATTGTTGCACTATACTGGATTACAATAGAGTACACTTGATTCCAAAATCACAGTGTTTAAATTGCTCTGAATTATAAACTGAAAATAAAACGCTTGAACAAGAAGAAATGGGTGTTGTCTTCGAATTAATTCGGTATACTAGAAGAAATCGCATCTTGGGTTCTCAGAGCCAATTGAATACACACTCATACGTCACTGGTTCGAGTACTGTGCTGCAAATTCGGGTTCGTTGTTAGGCTCATCATTTCTGAAAGAAAACAAAGCATGAAAGCAATTAGCAGGAAAACATAGTTTTTTATCAAAATTCTCTAAACATTTACACTGTTTCTTTCGGTGTCCGGCCGCAAGAGAGGCTGACAAGGTCGTGTAACGGGAAACATAGATATGAATGCCCCAATGAGTGCCCTGACCTTAAAACTGGACCATAATCAGGGAGACCAAAAGTTTAATACTTTTTCACCAGAAAGGGTCTCAAACAAGCGTCTCAATTTTGATTGTCAGAGAGCAAATTGACCCAAAACAGACGAGAAAGTTAAAATAAATTTTAGTTCGTTCAGTTTGATTACAGAGATTTCAATATGAAATGTACTCTGAATAAAAAACTTTAGTTTCCACAGAAACTGTGGTGCTGTGTAGGTCGGAAAGTGAAACACGGAAATTGGTTTATTCACACGTAACACGAGAATTTCCATAAAGCTCATTTGTATAAATCTATGCGCTTTATTTTCATGTGTGAAAAAAGCCTATACAGTCAGTCAGAATGGCGTACAGCTGTTTCACTTGTGGAAGTACTACCACTCAACGATAGCGTAAACGCCTTTCCGAGCCAATCAGAATCGTGCATCGTTTACATTCAAATAGCTTTTCAGATTTGGCCTCTTTTTTAACGACGCCCGCTCTCGCCTCTCCTCGCCCTTTTTCCCCTTCCTCCTTGCGTTAAGAAAACTATTTCAATGAAAATTCTCGTCTTACACCTGCAGTAAACAGCTCACGTCATAGAGATTGCTTTGTACGGGGTTATATTCGCTCGTTGTTTGTGTCAAAAGCCCTCACTAGCTCGTACCTCGCTTGTTCGGGTTTGCACACAAACAACTCGTGAATTCAACCCCGTACGCCGCACTTTCTAGGACGTAAATTACATTTATCAACTGGGTTGATACGACTAACACTCGAAACGTCAGCTTTCAAAATTTCTTTACGGTTGTCAATTCACCATATCAAACAGGTATTCTGATGATTGGTTGGTAGATTCCCAGTAGGCCAATCAAACGCGGCATCCTCTTGATGGAGTACTACAGTTCGAATACACTAAAGAGCGGCTAGGTTAATATCGCAACTAAACGAAACCCACAGCTTTTTTGTCGTCCGTCTGAAAATCATCTTCTTTAGAGACAGAAATTGCCAAGAAAGTTGAAAATTATGAGAGGGTGAACGTGAACGGCACTTTGCAAGACAAAGGAGCAAATGATGATTTTTGTTTCACAGACGTTTTGGCAAGTAATAGCACTTACTGAGACTACACCAGCTCTTTGTTTTTCCTTTTTTTTTTTTTTCATGAATTGCTCGAGAACTATTTGAGAAAAATAATGAGGCAGAATGAGCTTTCTGTTAATTGTACAATTACCTGTACGAACTAGTGAGTGAAAAAATTCTGACTATTACCCGTATGTTCTCGCACTCCACGATGGCTCCTCCCATTCATGATTGAATTCGGGTATTTTTCTCTTGATGTATGCCTTGCCTCTTTCGGTTGAGCCCGAAGCAGTTCTGGTCTTAAAGCTGCGTCCAAAGCGCATAACTTTTCGAAACGCGCCATTTTCGACAATGAGAAACGTGGTAAGCAAAACCAGCATAATCATAATTCTTGCAGAGGTGGAGCTCTTCATTTTTGCCAAGCTAAACTGCGCAAAAATAAACAATAACCTTAGGATAATCATTGCATTCATGACAGCAACTTTACTTCGTAGACAGCTGAGAGCTGTTCACTTACGAAATGCAAACATTTAATTATGCGGCCCTATTTAGTAGACTTATATGAACGAGGGATCTAGATCTCAGAGAATGGATCCAAAAGGATTTCCTTATAAATAAAGAAAGTTGAGAGAAACCACAGAGATCATCGTTCATAACGATGTATCATTGCCCAGAAAAAAACTATTAACAGGTACTTTCTGTCCTGAGCGAGATTTTACCATTTTCGATTTCACAGACTCCACGAAGAAAACAAATTTCTTTCGGTATTTAGGCCGTTGCTTATCTCGCAATTCTGATTCTTACGAAACTTGCCCGGTCGACTGTGTCACTCTTCAAGCTAGGATAAGCTAAAACTACTTTTATACCATTTGTAGCATGAGTTGTTGACAAACTATGACTAACCTAAAACTATGTACTTTCCGTTGGCTTGTAGCATATAGTAGAGACTTGAATAGGTGCGTGCCGGTAAGTTGCTTAACAAACTTGACTGCGAAATTGGCTACTGGTGTTGCCTTTAAATGTTGCCGTTGCTGTCTGCCGAGCTTTTACTGATATCCTACAGTTATTTGGGACAGAAAAGCGGAAGCCAGTAGGTCCCTAAAAGCATATATCCCAACATGCTTTTACACATGTAAGTGATAGCTATCTCTCAAGCAAGCTAATCAAAACGTTTCCAACTGTGTACGCCGGGATGTCTTCCTACTCACAACACTCGGAATATTCATTTGTCCCTTTCTCTTTCTTTTAATGTTCCGATACAAGTCAGATAACAGAGAAAACACTTTAGATTTAGTGAAGTGCTCATTAAGTTTGAGTTTCGAATATCTTTAGTTTCGTTTAGATATAGCCAGCTTAACATTCACATTCAGCTTCAAAAGTCTTTACATAATTTCACAGATATTCTCACTTATTTCGGTTTCGTTGATTTTTATCCTTTTGCGAAAGAAGATACGTTTTTCTCAGGCTTTTTCTTAATGTTCAAACCATTTATCTAATTGAACTTCGGTAAACAAAGGAGGAAAGAGGAAACAAATAAATCGATGCCGCCTACTTAGATTTTGAGGGAACAAATTAATTAGACTCCGCTGGTAGAGATACGAAGTAAATCTATGAAATCCTTTTGTACTTAAGCTTCCAACTTCGGCTTTACTTCTGAAAAAAAGGATTCCTTTTTTGGTAAAGATGTTTACTAGTGAAACTATCCTATGATAGTAAAAACACTTATAAATTGTGTGGTATGTCAAAGATATCCCTCGGATCACGACGGCCAATTCACAAAGGAAATGTAACTGCATAACCGTTGAAAAATGTTTTCGTTTCAGATTGCCTTCTGCTTCATTAGTAACACAAAGGGAAGTTCAGATTCATTGGCTATTCAGAGGAGAAAAACTTACAGCTGGGACAGGGCATTTAATTTTTGCAGGGAGGCGGACAATTATCAGAAGAAATTACGTAGGACAAGACAAGTAAAAGTACAAGAAAATAAAAGATCTCGTAGTACTATTAGTTTACCCGAAGAACTGAAAAATGCAAGCAAGATCAATACCAGCTAACGTTAATGATGAAATCAAATGGTCCATTCCTAAAGAGAAAACTGAAGTAGGCATCCTATGTTATGAAAATTTCTGTGGAGATAAGATCAAATTTTAATAAGCGTGGGCGTCAGTAAAAGTTACCTAAGTCGGGTAGATGAACCAGTTCTCTGTGTGAATCGTCGTAGTGTATTTGGTGCGAAATAAGGACTACCAGGACTACCAGGCTACTGGCTACGCTTTTTTTTTTCAAGTTGAGTAACCACCTGAAGAGAACAGGACTATAATACATCACGTCTGAGGAAAAAAATGTCTGGTGCTCACAAAGTGTGATATTTGCTCCGATGTTTCAGTTTGACGTGAACTGTCGCCGTCTTTGCATTATGCTTGTCAGTTTCCGCCGAGTTAATTTGTCAATGTGAAAGACACCAGGTTAATTTCCGTCTCTCAATTTTCTACCAACACTTTGGACTCACTTAGCAAATGGAAACGTAATGAGGAAATAGTAAACACCATCAAGTGAACTTTGATGCACATCCTTTAAAATGTTCGTGTTTTAACATGAAACCATCACTTAAATTTACTTTAATTTAATTTCTATGAATGTGTTTCCTAAACGCTTTTAAAATTTCTTAAATTGGTCAAAAGATCAGTCTGTTTTTCTTATTCAAATTCTTGCATGTCTCGTCGAGTGAAACGTTCAATTGATCTTCTTTTTGTAATTTCTTGTCGTTCAGCTCTCAAAGTATGTCTCTTTTAACGAAAGAAACGAAATCCTCATTGGTTTCCCAGAAATATTCTATTTTGCAATGTTCTACATCTGTCAGAGAACTAACGTAATTTCTTCACTTCGAGATAAAATATTCAATCACTTTTCCATTCATTGGCCATTTTTTCTAAATATATCTGTAACGTTTCTCTGTTTGTAATCATACTAAACGATGTATAGAAACACACTGACGACTAGCTACTCCTTAGCTAACTAAACAAACCTTATGTTGCCAGCGCATAAATGGCTCAGTTCCTGCCTATGCACTTGGCCTAAGTTATTATGTAAATTGTGTATCAGAATTTCACAGCAGGATTCACTGGGGATATGATATTTGGGGGGAAGAAGAACCATGATTTTAGCATTTGTAAAGCATATTCCCATTTACATGTCATGAAAATACCGCCTGGAAAGGAGTCGACATTTTCATTTTCAGGGGTTACTTCGAAGCTTTGTAAGTATTGTGGATCTTTTTCCTTTATCATGGTCTTGACAATAACACGGCTTCTCGTGCGGTGGGTCAAATGCAGTCCTCCATGCAACCGATTTATTAAAAATGCAGGTAAATAATCATTGTTCCGATCATCCCTTTCTCTTCGTCCTCACGACCCTTACCAAGTCGCGAGAATTGGTTAGACCAGTCCTTGGGCGAGTGGGCCCTGTATTCATAATGGCTGCGGTCGGGAACTTACATTGGCGATGATGATTCGTATTTGCGCAGACCGACTCAGGCAGCCTTAACCCACTGAAAACAGCCCAAAGTGGGCAACACTCTCACACGTTCAATCAGTATTTCGCATGCTGTTTCGCTGGATCACGATTGGTTACGTTTATGTAAAACAAGTTATCAACGGCTTGGAGTATTCATCAGGGTCACAAACAGTTCAGCGATATTTCAATAGGACGAAAATTTCCTATTGTAAGCTGTACAGCGCTGTTGTGCGCACAGGCATGTACGTCATCGCAGGATTGGGATCAAAAGTACTAAAATGCACTCGGCAGTCAAAACATTCTAGACAAGAAGGACATTGTCACTGATTTATCTTCGAAATCATGGGCAAAATCCGTTTTAAACGAACTTAGTACTATAACTAATATTGAACAAGAAGAGCCCGGCTCATTGAGGAACCAATCAATGCAAATGACAACCCATTATGTACACACATACATACACAAACTTTATTTCAACTCGAATTTCGGAGTAGTTACAATTAAGAGCTAGTATCTTCGAGACGTTACATTTTAAGGTAAAATCACAACACAGACGGATACATAACTAAATAATGGTATTTAAAGATATACATTGATTAAAAAGAAAAGCGGCTATAAAAAAAATGAGTCCCTGCATTCTCCTTTTAAAACCTGTAAACGCCGTGGTGCGGATAAGACCAGGTAGCGCATTTCACAACTTAGCTGATAAGCAAGAAGAAGTTCATAACTGGTTGTTCAAAGTTTACTGAGGGACAAAATGTAATTTCCGCGAAGATCATAAGAAGAAGACCAATGAAAACGTATTTTTCATATAAGCAGGAAAGCCGTTAAACTGAAACAGACTTTTATACAATAATATGCATGAGGAAATTTTGAATGCCCGTATTGCATAGAGATGGAGAGGTTGACTTTAGTGAGAAGACCATCCAACGATGAAAGGTAGTAATCTGCAAGTATAAATCTAATAGAATATATCTGAAACTATTGGATCGATGTGGAAATAATAAAGGTGATGGTCGGCTGCATTATAGTTAAGCTTGAACCTCTCAACATGGAAGAAGAGATTGTGGATAAAAATGTTAAATAGCATTGGTCCTAAGACACTACCCTTTGGGACACCACGCCTGACTCTTTCCGGCCCAGCTGGAGCAGATGTCCCCAACCTTAACTCTCTAAAATCTGCCTGAGAGATAGTTCCCCAGTAAAGCGCGACTTGCATCGTTCATACTGTAAGCTTTAAGCTTGAAGAGAAGATGTGGATAATGAACTACATCAAGCACTTTGGAGAGATCCACAGAGACAATCGCAACAAGCTCACCCCTATCACGTATCGTCCTCCACTCTTCTGTCAACCTCGGCAAGGAATCTCATAACTATGAAGCTTCATGTAGCCACTGATATAATCCGACAAGATTCCATCATAAAATTCTGGACTGGAAGCTGGAACAGCATGGTTGGGTTTTTCTACGGTTAGTAAACACAGTTTATTAATATCTATTTTAAAAAATGACTCAGTTTGCATAAGACTGAAAGTCTACTAGTACTCGTAACTTTCTTCACCTTCGATTCAAAGACGTTGACAGGACATCTCGCTGACTATTTTAGTTGTGATGGTATGGGTATCGTATACTTTATTTAGATCCAGAAGACACGACAACCCCAACAACATTAAACTAGTTTCCATGGACCGGAGGGCGTGTCTTTACAAATATATTATATAAAAATGTAAGTACATGTATATACAAGTAAATATGTGTATATTAAAAAAGCGACTACAAGATAACATATATGGATAAGACTTCTTGAATCTGCTTAAAAAGCTAAGACTAACGGTTCTACATTTATTTTCATGCAAGCAAGAGTAAAGCTAAATAGTACGGAATTTAATTTATAATTATAACCCTGAAAACCCTGAATACTATACTACGTAAAAATGGAGGCCATTCGATATTGATGCGCAAGACTAAAAGAATGTAGCATGGCATGGCCCAATCACCAGGGGCACCCAACGAATCTGTTCCTCACATTATCTGTTCCCCAGAGGAATCTTGCTGGCTGGCAAAAATACAGGTGTTTCCATGAGCTGGCTGGGAAATTTTGTTATTGATAGAGGTTTTGCCTGGGAATTACTGACTTTCTCTAGTATTTCAACCCGAGCTGGCTGTAGAAACTCTGAAGACTGAGGACGACTTAAAAAAAAAAGAAAAAAAAAAGAACCCCTTCCCTCTCCCAGACAGTAGTCACAAACATACGACTTCTGGTCAGAGTGATTGCGCTTGCGGAAAAAAAATACTTGTTTCGTCCCGGTTTTGTCGCTTTTGTTCGGTCGTTTCGGATCGAGGGATTTGAAAGCGCGCGGAATTCCTGGCTGGGAAATAAATTTGATCAGCTGGCTGGGAAACCAACCAATTTTATCTAGCTGGCTGGGAAATTTCTTGTGTGCCTTGCTGGGAAAAAGGAATAGATAATGTTTTCCCAGCAACACTGAGAAACACCTGGAAATGCCTTAATAACATTTATTTTCATTAACTGGGGTATAATAATACATTTTACAACAAATTGGTCGTTGGGTGCCCCTGAATCACGTTTTGAGATCGTTTTTAAATATATTTAGTGAATTCATTTGAAAGTTGGTTCCAAATCATATCACCGCCTTATTTAAAACTTCTTTTTAGAAACTCTCCCTCTTCGGTTTAGGAAGTGTCAGATCAGTTACACTATTTCGCAGGTGGTAGTTCATCTGACTAGTATTCCTTATGACGAAAGAGTTTCTTAGGTTGAGTGCGGGGTCAACATTCAATACTTTGTACATCAAAATTGATTTGGCACGGAACCGTCTCTTATCCAGGGAATCCCAGGATAGGGCCTCAATCAAGTCGGCAGAACGAATATCATAACTGGCACTAGTAAGAACTCTGGCAGCACGAGATTGAAATCTCCGAAGCTTATCCTTAATAACTTTCCGCAGTTGTCCCATGCATAACGAAGAACAATATTTAAAATATGGTTGTACTAGGCTCTTATATACCTTCTCGAGTGAATTCGAAGAAACAAATGGCCTAATATGTCTCATCGCTCCAATTACCGCATTAGCCTTCTTTCAGATCATGCATGTCAATACGGCTGCAAGTTTGTACTCTCCGCAACAAGACTTGTGACCAGCTTTTTCATGTTGGTATCTTTTAGTTTGCTTCTCTTCCATGTAAAATAATAAAGATGAAAAGTTGAAACTTTCGTGCTGCCTTTTTTTCTGCTGGCTTTGTTTCTTTTGGACGGAAATGATCGCAGGGCAAATAGCGACGCAGACGGGGGTTATCGCGTGATAACTGTACACCACGTGATGCAAAGCAACCAATAAAATCGCGCTTTTTGGTATGTTAAGTGTGAGAGAGCCAAATCATTTACGCATGCGCTGACTAAACGTTTGAAGTGGAAATCGCGCCAGGGCGTCGTACCTGACGATTAAGCTCAGGATTTCGACGCACGCGTCGCTTTCGTGACGCAATTGGTCCTTCGCTGCGTTCACATACCTAGTTTTGACAGGTTGTATTTACTCCAAATTTCGTACATCCCTAGCCTCTTTTTCCATCCTCTTTTTCCACAGGGGGGCCTCAAACGGATACGAAATGGAATCATTTTGGTAGGCTTTGTTGAATGCCGCGATTTTCACCGATCGCTGTGAAATTTGGCGTGTTTACTGGGGAGATATGGCCCCAGTTTCCCTGAAAATCTCGGCTCTCTAGCTTTCATGACGCCTACATGACAGCCATTCTAATTCAGGCAATTTGTAGCCATGAGAAGCAAAAAAAAAGCACTGCAGGCATCGTATAAAGAAAAGGATTTAGGTTCATTTGATGGAATTTAAAGCCTGAAAAGGTAAGATTATTTTCGCAGCCGTAAACTCGCCACGTGTTGTTGTCATTACACAGGATTGTGTTTTTCGCTCATATATTCGCTTGTTCTTGCTCCAAATCTTACATATTTACCTTAATTTCATGTCCAGCGAATTATTTTATCCTCTGGGATGAATGTTCCGTCGAAAAATCGGTGATTTGGGTGATGTTTGGCCAACAGAGGTCAATTTTTATTCGTAATGCGATCGCTTCCGTTGCCGTTTGCAACGGGTCGCAAATTTGACACTTTTATTGCATTATCATATTACGCATTGATCGCTAATCCGATTACTCCAAAAAATCCAAAAATATTCGTGCCTCATATCAGTTTTTTGTCAAATTTTGGTCCAAGAAAGCTGATAAAATGAGGAACATTTTTGTTGGTCATTAAAAAATTCGTAATTGACGTTGAAATGACCAAATTTGTGTGGAAAACTGATTTTAATGCTATTTTTTTTGTTAAGATTTTTCTTTCAACTTTGTTTTTTATAAAATGTTGTAGTTCTATGTAAAGAAGTTATATTATGTTTTTGGAAAGCTTATTTTCGTAGCTTTAAAATGATATATTTCTTTCTCCCTGACTGAAAATACTTTTTGAGAAAAAAAAAAACATTTTTTTGTGATGGCTGACTTCGCACGGCCATATTTGGAAAGTACCGTGTGGAAAAAGAGTTAATTAAATTAAAGGCCCACCGTCAACCGACAGGCTTTTCGACGGTTTGTTTTTGTTATGGAAATTCGTATTTCTTATCGCAGCGATCTAATTGGATGAATCTCGGATTCGGGTGGAATCGAATTTTCATATATGAAAATTGTTCCGAGGCACGCAATGCCTGTCGGTTGAAGGTGGCCCTTTAAGATGTAGGGCTCATTTTTTCCTGGGTGCACCTACTGAAAAGGACCCTCAATCTCTTAGAAAAATTTGGTGTGAAATTTGGTAGGGTGCTTTCCCGTGCTGAAAAAAAGACAAAAATCTGAATTTTGGAAGCTTATTTCATATAAGTTTGATAAGGCCATTCTTAAATGATTCTCCGGGGTAAGCCTGACGCTAAAGTGGTCAGTGAACTTGTCAATGAAGCAAAATGTTACCATTTCTCACCATTTTCTTTGTGTTTCGAGGCTTTCCGTTTTCCAGTGTCTTTTCAAATTTCACGCTTGGAGCGTGATTAAGGTGCCTGATGTACACACATGTGCAGTGGCAGATGTTGGTGAGTTGCACAGTTAGCCAACTAGCCAATCCTGTAAAATACTTTCTTAAAACGTTTTAGGCAATTAAAACAGAAAGCTTAAGAATGCTCTCAAGACCGTGAAAATGTAATATATCTGTGAATTTCAGTGCAGAGGTAACTGCTACTGAGAAACAACTAAGGCGTTTTCCACTGACAAAAATCCCGAAAATGTGTCCACTTTTCATCAAGTTAGATTTTTTCCCGACGTTTTGCCTGTTCCAAACGTCGTGCTACTGCCGTGCCGAACTCAAATGAATTTGGCTTGGCAGTGGCACGACGATGGCACGGCAGCGGTTTCAAATGTCGAACCTAACAAAGTCGCACCAAATTCAAATGACAAAACAAACCATCCATCCAGCGTAATAGTATGCAAATAATGCAAAATACATTAAATTAATTTATGAATTGAGTTCGGCGCAACAATAGCACGCAGTTTGAAACCAAGTCGTGCTACTGCCGTGCGGCACGGCAAGTCCTGCCGTGCTAAGTAGTCGCGCCGAACCTAGGTCAGCCGTGCCGCGCTTAATGGTTTCAAACGGCGTGCTATACTGCCGTGCAGATCGAAATGACATTTCATTTGAGTTCGGCACTGCAATAGCACGACGTTTGGAACAGGCCGTAAAATACAACTTTGTAAAAGACCCCACCAAGTTTTGTACAGACTCGGCATCATCATAAAATTGACGGACGATTATGGTGAAATTGCATTCATTATTTTGTCTTTATGCAGATCCAACGAACAGTTTGGAGGAGAGGCAACGGTATTGCCAATCTGTTACAGTGATTCAAAGCTCTGTCGGTATTAAGGTTCTCTTATTAACAGTCGACGGATAATTAATTGTCAAAACGTCTTGTTCAATTCCCTCCATAGTTTTAGCTATACAGGGGCGTATCCGACCCTGATAGATCAGGGGAACTAAGTGCAGTTAAGGATGGTGCCTACTAATTCAAAGGTATTTTTGCCCCGATTTACGATTATGCAGGAAAGGTAGATCTTAACAAGTGTTATTGAAATCCAAAAACAAAATTGTGGGTAACCACGCATTTTTCAAAGATAATTCATGAACAATATTTTTAAAAAGCTCTAGAATACAAAGCAATGTATGGCGTTCTTTCTCAATTTGAAGCTCAATTATCTCTAAAGAATGCACAGTTACCCCCAATTTTCTTTTTGGATACCAAGAGTACTCACGAAGATCTACTTTATCAGCATAATTTTAAACCGCGCAAAAATATCCCTGCAGTAGTAGGCATCGGCGATAGGAAATTTGAGTATCTGCAGATGCGCAGAACGTATGCGCAATAACAATAGCAGTCACCGTCGTTAATTAGTACCTTGTCCTTATGGGCAATTTCTTTCGTATACAAATTAAAAGCTTTTCTTTTCGTTTAAAGGGAAAGTGTTCAGCGTTAACACAGGGAAAACTGCCGCGTTGGCTTAGAATCGTTTAAATATTGCAAAAAAGTGCTGGAAGGAGAATATTGAAGTAAATCCGGATTGTTGCTTTGCGCTGTTGCGTTAATCACCGTAAATTAGAGAGAGAGAGAGTCCGGGATAACCTGACTTCTAGAGCGGGAAAACGAACATAAATCCCATTTAAAAATTCTGCCGCGTAATTTGGGAGTGACACAAAAAACCAACTGAATAACTGTTAACCTTTTTCAAAATGATGCAGCACACAAAAATATCTCCAGGCCCTACCCGTACGAGTTGTTTCATCTTCAAGCAGCCCCAACCGACGCAGAATTTCGGGCATTTGGTGAAGGAGGATTTAAAGAGTTGAGCTTAATTAATGTTCATTTCGTATACATGCATATATCAAAGACAATTTTGGAGCTTGATTGAAATTTTCATGCCTTCAGAATTATTAATCAAGTCAACGGTTGAAAAACACACTTAATAACTAAAACTACAGTAACTGCTTTCATCACGAAAAGTTCTCCGCTCTTATACCGTAGTCAGGGATAACTTTAGACCGAGGGTGATAAACTAAACTTTTCCTTAATTAAACCGGTCACTTTAATACGTAAACATGTACAGAGACCTTGATGAATTATTTTAAAATCAAGCATAATCAACACCAGCCATTAACAACTCGGCAAAGTAAGGGTAAAATTTTGCCGTTAAACTTCGGACACCAATGTTAACAGTTTTCTTCCCTTTTTAAGCTTTTGCAGTCATTTAGTCAAGAAACATTAGTTGCCATTTTTTCCGGAGGACAATGACTGCATTCTCTTATGCAGTCCCCCTCCCACAAATAAACAAACTCGACTTTATGATATCTTAAATACATGTAAGAGAAAGGCCAACAAAATATTCCCAACTTTGGGACAACCTCAAAAATAATAGCCTTCCGTGATAGAACTCCTGAAACTTTTTTGTTTCATAATATTCAATCCCTTTAATTAGAAGAGAATCTCTTGTTTACTGCCGGGAATTGAATTCAGGTTTCCGTTGATTCTCTTTCAAGGGAACTAAAAATTACATGCTCACGACTGGAAAGCTTTGCCATGGACCAAGGTATTAGTTCAGAGCGTTTTCGAGTGTATTACTAAGCTCGCTTGGCATGCAAGCGAACACGTGCAACGTTTAGAACGCTTCATCGATATCAGTGTCGTCGTTTTCATCTTCATCCTCCTCATTTACATCATCATCGAGGTCATCATCCTCGTCATCGAGTGTTGACGTGGCCGATTTCTTGAAAGAAGGGCCAGTCTTTATTTTGTTGCCTATCAATGAGCGACAACAGAACGTGTTGCAAGCTGGTGCACACTGCGGTGGGCACGGCATAGGACACTGTGGAGGCGGAAGTGGTGCAGGGGGTGGTGGTGGAGGGGGTACAGGTGCAGGCGCCGGGCAAACTGTGGGATATGATGTAGATGGTATCATGGCACACGTAGCCATTCCACAAGGAGACGTACAGGGGTACATGGAGCTACTGCAAGCCGGAGGGTAGCATTCTAAAGGAAATACACAGCAAAAATGCCAAATTAAGTACAACAAGATATAATTATTTTGCAATATAGGTGAATTCCAGCTTGCTATGATAGGAGGAGAGCCCATGACCTTGTCGATCACCACAGGAAATTTGATAACAGACCACAGGTTGGCTTTTTTTTTCAAAATCGTCTTTCATTTCTCACTCCGTCTTTCTTTAGAGATTCTTCAACTGCAAATACGCTATGTTTTCGTTTTTCAATGAACTCGGTCAAAAGCAAAGGGTTTCGGTCAAGAACCCAGGCTTCAAGTTAAACACTAACCGTAGTTCTTTGAAACCTGTTATTTCAAGAGACCGGTAAAGGAAGCAGTTTCGTTGTGTTAAGGATTACTATAAGTCCCATGTGCAACCTTTATTTTGTGTACCTATTATTTCTTAAAACCAAGAGAATCATTTTATTTTGTCTTGTTAAAACCTATCACAAGAACCGTTGTAATATCCGCGTCTTAACCTACAACTATTAGTACAAATATTAGACTTAATAAAATCACCAAAATTAACGGCCTTAAGATTTGGCCGCTTGTGATTGTCATGTAGGACATGGCACATTACAACATCTTTACCGCCAAAAGGGGGGGGGGGAATAACTGACGGAACAGACGCCTGTTTCCGACGCCACCACCAACGGTGGGTCGTTTTAAGACATGATTTCGGCTCAGCTTTTTCTTGTGGACGAAACAAATTAAAAAATGGAAAGACAATACATTCAATCAATCCGGCTGGTAAAGATAAATGAAATCCTTGATTTAGCTTCATTATCAGTCAGCCTCAATTGAAATCTAACGCGACTTTATTTGTCGAGCTGACCAGGACGTTTTGCGCTTCCGTTCGTTTAATAAAATGCGTTTATGTCAGGGCACAAAGCTGCAAGTAATTTTAACGTACCTGCTTTTATGATATTACTGACACCAAGACCATCCACCAGTTTCTTTAAGTGGAGTCCTTGGCAAGTAAACTGAAGCATCATGAACACCGTGGAAGAGCTATTTCAGATGACATAGTGAAAAAAAGGACGGTTGAACATCTGGCAAACGGCATATTAGCAAGCCTTTCGACCAGTCTCAGTAAAAAGAGATTACCGATGCACTAATTGATCATGCTGGACAAGGAAGATTTAAGAATACGAATCAAGAGATCAGCTTCGACAAATCAAGAGAATGATTATTGCGAGGAACGTCTCAAATAAAATTTTGGTGTGACAATAAGGTAGTGGCTGGAAGACCTGGCCCCATTTGCTCAAAGACCGGATATCTTTATTCGGTTGATAACCCACCATATATCTGACGGTTTAATCCTGCGCAAAAATTTCATTTATTGCTCAAGAAACCGCTCATATGCGCTCTCTAGACATATCAAGTAAGGTAAAGGCTTGTGCACAAACCCTGCCGAACGTTTCAGTAATATTGTGGAGTATATTTCATACCCTGCATAGTGACGAATCCACTGGATACAGTTATACGACCTAAAACAACTGGGGCCTGTGAGACAAAGACTGATAACTTTCAGTTCGGTTTTTTAATTTTAGCAATCGTCGTTTGTTTTCAGTGAGTGAAAACACTAGCTAGCAGTGAAGGTCTCCCAGGGGTTTTTGGGAACAAGAGAACATGGCTAGTTTGAACTGAGGAACAGGGGAACAAATACAAAATGTCTTAGGGAACAAGGGGACATAAACCATTTAGGGATCACAAAGCCGAAAACAAGTTTTTAAAGGTAACAAGAAACAAGGACCCCCTGGGAGGCCCTTAGCAGTTCTGCAGCTTTCTGATAACAGTCAGAGAACGCTTTTCTACAGCGTGCAATATTTTTTTCTGTAAAAGTTACATGGAACTTAAGTGAAAAGTGGCCAAAGTGCAAACGCTCAAGGCAACTACTTACCTTGCATTTACGGTTTTTAGACATGTCATGCAGGAATAACCTTTATAAATACTCTTGATCTACACAAAAGACAAAAAAATTTAACAACTTTAATATCAAGTTATCTGGGAGTCACCTTAATCCAGGGGTTTCATAAGAAGCCAGCCACGGGCGGCATACCGCCGTCTATGTTGTCAGAAATGTGCCTCTCATCGCCGGCTAATCTGATTTGATTTTCACTCAAACCCATGTAAAAGACAAGAGTGACCGCCGCTTACATAGATTAGCACAGGCATCTACTTCAAAAGTTATAGAAACCCCGGCGTTAATCTGAATCTTACACCACTTTCACGATACTTTTGAACATAACAGAAGTTTTGCACTTCAATTTCCTTTGTTTGTTTATTTGCTTTACAGATTCCCCGGTTACCTTTGCCTCAAGGGCAGCTTGAGGTGAAAGCGTTGGCGCGGGAGTGGCTGGGGTTCCTGCGGTGGGCTGAGTGGCCTTGCCTAGCACGGTGGGTCTTGTAGTCACTTTACCTGGGGTTGGTACCCCTGGATTTCCTGAGCTAAGAGCAGAAGCTTTTATGGCTACCAAGTAACTCTGACCTAGTAATGATACAAGAAAGTTCAAATTTAAAAACTCCTTGGATAATTTTGCGATCAAACAATGGGTCCTTTGTTGGTTTTACCAATACGAAGACCATATTCACTCAATCCAGCTAGCAAGGAATAGATCACTTTCAGTATATTAAAATTCAGCTTGAAAGAGAGGTTTAGAGGACAAAGACAAAGGGAAGTGGATGATATGTCGACATTTTTCACATGCATTCCAACGTGTTTCTATTGTTCTTGTCCTCTCTGCCTCGCTATCAGACTGAATATCGATATTTGGCCTATTCTTTTATTCAATCCAAAGTTAAAAACACAGAATTCTCGATATACAATGGAATGAGGCCCTTCCGTTTACGGTATTGTTTATTTGTAAAACGGCTACTGCTAGATTTTTGCGGAAACAAAAAACATTCATCAGCAGCATTACGTTCCGCGCACGATTCTCCATTTAGCACGTGCAACCCTCGTGCAGCTGCTTGCCTTCGGGCCAGTCAAATCCCATTAATTAAAAACTTTGGCCACAAGCATATCAAAAACGCAAGGCCCTGAGTTTCGAGTTTATAATGTTCCCCCGCACCAACACGACGAAGATGGGCTCCTTTGAAACAGCAGCACCAAAATAGCGCCTAACACAGGTGTAACTTTTTAAGAGTGAAAATCCCTGAAAATGTTTTTTTTTTCTTACAGCTTAGGGCACTTAGTTGGGCACCAGATCCTGTTGGTTTAGTTGTAGGTGCTGGTTTTGTCGTCGGCGGAGGTTTCGTTGTTGGAATCGCTGCAGAAAGTTAAAAGACAAAAAATTAAGACGTTGGCTCTAAGTATTCATCCATCCAGATTTTCACAGTGTCATAAATAGAAGGCAAAAAATACTTAGCATGAAAAAAAAAAAAGTTAACGAGAATAATTAGTACATGGTGAAATTAACAGGCAAAGGACTTGAAACTGTAGTGTCGAGGATTGTCATTTTAAAAAAGTGTTAAATTTTCGGACATTGCGGTATGGGGCGAGGGAAGGAGACTGTTCTTGTAACCGCGCTTTGTAAGGAAATAATTGAAAGCAGGAATCAATTGCTATACAGGCTTAGGAATCACGCGAGGATGAGTCCTTCTGGGTACAGCGCTTCACGCACGATGACACGATCGATATACCAGTAGAGAGAAGCCTGCTTCAAACGTCACGCTTCTTCTGTGTCGAATTTGAACAGAGTAACTGATGAGATTGTAATGTAAAGTGCTAGGTTTCTACCCCACATGAAACATGTGAGCGCTACTAATGGAAATGGGCCCACACAAGAACAGAGAAAAACTCTGACCAGGGTGGGAATTGAACCCACGACCTTCGGGCTGTTCTACCGACTGAGCTACAAGGTGGGAACTGAAGACGTTGAAGTCACGGCAATGAACATGTACGAGTACAAGGAAGGATTACGTTTTTGCAAACGTTGGCCGTGTAGGACTTATATTTGAACAGAAATGAATTTGATCTGGCAGTGGCACGACAATAGCATGGCCGCAGTGGTTTCAAACGTCGAATATAATTCAGTCGCGCCAAATTCAAAATAAAGAAAACGACAAACACACCTTCCATCCATCGGTAAGCTACAGCATGCGCAGAAGAGTCATTTTCAGGAGTTATGAATTGTATTCGGCACGGCAGAACCGCAACGTATGAAACCATCCAGTGCCTGTGCAGTGTGGCAAGACAGAATCTGTCGAATTTGGTTGCCGTGTCGAACTAAATTCGAGCTGCCACAGTGAGTTGTTTCAAACATCGCGCTACTTCCGTGAAAACGTCAAATTTAACTCGAATTTAGCTCGACTCGGCAGTAGCGCGACGTTTAAAACTGGCCTAAGCCAGGGCCGTCCAATTCTCTCATCCTTACATACCTTCTAACTTGTAAACGTAATTAGCAGCATCTGCATTGCCAACACAGTCTTGGTTAGCCTGACACTGCTGCAAAGTCCCGTTCTTACAACTCGTGGAAGTTCCCAGTCTTGCGTAGGTTGCGGAAACAGACTTGCCAGAATAGCATGCGCCTTTAAAAGAAAAGTTTTACGGAAATTTTAACAATCATTATCTACAGCCCGAATTACACACTTTCGCGGCTTTGGGAGCACGAGGTTACCACTTCGATCCTCGGTGACTTCAACGTCTGTTTCGACTTTCCTCTGATCCGAGTAGCTACCTATAGCTTTAAATAACCGCAAAATGGAGCAATGACCGAGGATGGGGGGGGGGGGGGGGTGGTATAGGGGGCACCGTCGGCTTCCCTTGATACCATCCTGGTAGCTGAAGGAACTACCGACGTTACATGAAGTGACTTTACTTTTTTTTCTTGACTTTTAATTTCTGTATTGTAAGCACGTCCATATATTCATTTAATAATACCAGATGTAATAATACACATTTTAAGTAATGAGTGTTTAGGTCATTAAGTAGTAACCGAAACCCATAAGGGTTGAAACGTGTAACGACCCCTTGTGTGCTGGGAAACAAGCTTCTGAATATTCAATTTGCTAAGCACCATATTTGGAACAGCAAGAGCGAGGGGTTTCCAAATATGGTACTTAGCACTGAAACATTCAACCAATCAGTTCGCACTGAATATTCGGAAGCTGTGAACGCGCGTTACACGTTTCAACCCTTATGGGTTTCTGGTAGTAAATTGTTGGTTTTCAGTCACGTGATCAACAGCCATGTTTTTCAATGAAAACAAAAGAAAACGTTTGCATAATTTTAGTTGAATTCCCAGAGGATTTGGTCGGGGCACCAACATGACCGCCGTTTCTTTGTTTAGGGGCTCCAACATGGCGGTCGTGACGTCATGTAAAAAGCAAGAATATATCTAATTGCATCAATCACGTTATTGATACAATCAGATATATTTATTACTTAATGTCAATTTTTGTTTTATGCCGTTTTTTTTTTTATGTTTTATTTTTGATATGGTAGTAACCAACTCGAAAGCGAATGTCTAGTCTGGCTACCGCGCACATATCTTTTTGTTTATTTTTAAGTTTCAAATGTATTATATTTATTTTGTATTAAAAGTGCTAATGTAGTATTAACTGCCTTGTAATCGATGTAAATACTGCATAATAATTTACTAACATTTAGTCTTTTTTTTTTCCTGATGTGTACACAAATGCTGCAAATGCTCATCTTCCAAATTTCAACAGGATCACTCGGGCGTGGGCATACAGACAATAGGCCATTTCCGAGTTGCTGTTTGTTTCAGTTTCGAAGTGAGTCTTTGTGCTCAACTATTGTCAGGGAAATAAGTTTGATTTGCATAAGAATACGCAACTCATTTCCATTTAAATGGTTGTGCACCAGGACTCGCTTTGAAAGCGAGGCAATCAGTAACTCGGAAATAGGCTATTAACGTCGCGACGTGTTCCCCAAACGCCAGTCCTCAAGCTGCACTTACCCTCACCAAAATATAACGTTACGTTACGTTGCACTTACATCGTTGCTAAAAATAGGTAGCAAATGCTTACACTTAAAGGGGCACTGTCATGCTAAATTTGCTGTTTTTAGGTCAAAACTGGGTAAAAATCTAAATTAGTACTTTAGTTCACACGTGCAACATTCCTGACAACCCGCTGAAAAGATATGAAATGTATTTATGGAACAAAGAGCTATTCATATTTAATTTTTGGCGACTTTCTGAAAACATCGTCTCCAAACTTTAAAAAATAGGCACGCATTGCGTACGTTTGGTTGTGCAGTAACATGACACAGCGCTTTATTCCATAACTGTCAACTGAGCTGCGTTTTGTTTCCATGAGATTCAAGTTGTCCTTGCGTAATATTAAGCTCTGATAGTGCACAATATTGCTTTGGTATCGTAAATCATTATAGTGCTATGATAGATGTCTTAGGTAAACAAGTAGCCCCTGAGAAGACATTTAGTTAGAGTAAAATACTAAACCGAGAAATATTGAAGAAAATTGAAGGGAATCGAGAAATATTGAGACATAAAGTTTGCTTCAATTTCTTTTTTGCAGCAAGTTTAAGCGTGTAATCTGCACATCTGCCAGATTTCCACGACAAAAATTCACTGACGTTGAGTCCTGTCCGGCGGGGTTAGCATCTGGATGGGCGACCTTTAAATATACGACTTCAACAGTTACCATCAGCGAAAAACATTTCTGGAGATTTTTGCAACGATCAGTTTTTCTATTGTATATTTGGCTGCACAAATAAATCGCAAAATCGAAAGTGGCATCGATTTCAGCGTCCGCCTGTCATCAAGTTAATACCTTGCGTGTTACTACCAACTCAAGAAACAAAGGATACATCTGTAACAAAAAGACAAGACACCGGGTTTTTTTCTTTCTTTCAAGGGTTATAAAGTTCGACAAGAAATGTTCGAATTCAACACAAAAATCACTGAGGTGAACCATTGGACCATTGGACCGTTGTTTCTGCAAAGTCAAAAATTCACTCTCCTAAACGAGTTTGATATTCATCTGCGCCACAAATTCCTGTCGATCTTGGGGCTCATCTGTTGAAATTCTTCCAAAAGACCTGTTTATTTTCATGATTCATGCACGCGCAGCGGATCTATTTGCCACCAAGGACTTACACTCACTCACTCACTCACTCACTCACTCACTCTTACAACCCAGTGCAAAAGTGCACTACCACAACAACTAGCCAGTTTTTTTAAGTTTCAATCCTTTTCCATCCTCTCCATCCTTGGCCCCAAACAACAAAAGAATAGCTTCAGTGCACTTTAATGGTTATTGGTAACAAAACTACAGCATTATTTTTCGGTCTTCATTGATGCAAAGTGTGTGAAATTTGACTAAAATGGGGTGACACCGCCCCAGGGCGAGCATCAAATTATATTACCTGCATTTCTGCACTTAATATAATGTGGTCTTTTTTATTCAGTTTATAAGAACCGTTTTTAAAAGAACGTTAATTCAGGCTGACATCAACCAAATTTTTAAGAACATTCTAATAACATACCCAGGCTGAGAATCAGTTAAGAACGTCTTTATTTTGCTCATTTGTTCGGTGTTTTTTGTTTTTGTTTTTTTCTTTCGGGAGAAGTATAAATAAAGATAATTAATGTATATATAAAAGTGTAGCCTAACAGGACAATTAAATACTTAGGGAAGTTTTAAACATCAGCATTGTGCTTGGTTTTCGTATTGCATGATACATAAAAGAACATTGAAGATACATTGGTGTTT
>NC_090885.1:23060462-23065462 GCF_036669925.1 Montipora capricornis | reverse complement strand
TGCCAATGGTCGAGAGAGTACACTACTGGAAGATTTCAATACGCGAACAGGACAAGAGTATAAGCCATGTGATTTGTTAGTAGGGAGAAGCAGAATTTCAGTTTCGAATTCCATGGGAGTGACTGGCGCGAAGAAGAATGAACTAGATGAATTAGCAGCAGGGAGATAATCACCGAAATGATGATTAGCAGGAGGAACAGATGCCGCAAGTGTTTGACCCACGGAAGAAAAGAATTCATTGAGCACATTAGGGCTCGCAACAATAGGCTTACATCTTCTTTTATTTCGGCCGATGAGATGATTAATCCCGATCCAAGTTTTTCTAACATTTGTCATATGATTATTGAAATATGAATGATAGTACGACTTCTTACTGCAGCGAACAAGTGTAAGTAATTTATTGCGATAGTGTTTATATTTTTCATAATTTCCAGATGCAAATAGAGAATTTTTTACCTGTATTGACTTACGTATCCCCCTAGTGATCCAGGGTTTAGAAAATTGCTTGGCTTTGCGCTTTGATAAAGGTCGAAGGGGCGCATGTTTGTTTACTATTTTGTTAACGCTGTTAAAGAATTTAGAAAAACCAGCATCTGCACTATCTCCACAGTTTCTCATGGCCAAATCCCAGTTGATCTCGGATAATTCTGAATGAATTTTTTCCTCCGTGTCTCTTGAAAATTTCCGATACATAGTTCTTCGGGGTAACTCCTTTACTTTGAAAGACTTAATAATGCAAAATTGAGAATAATGATCGCTTATATCCGAGATTATATTACCGCTCGTGATTTCCCTACCGATTTGGTTCACGAAGATATTATCAATTAGAGTGGCTGACTTACTGTTGACCCTAGTTGGTTTATCAATTGTAGGAATAAAAGAAAAACTTTGCAGCGAAAGTAAGAAGTCTTTAGTAAAGTTGCAGGTTTCGGCATTGAGGAGGTTTATGTTGAAGTCTCCCATAACATAGATAGGCTTGCCAGATGTACTAAGTTTTTCTAAGGTTTCATCAAAATATGTCTGAAAGCTCTCAGGGGAGTTGTGCTGCCTATAAATTACACCACAGATAATGTTACTTTTCATTTCAAATTGTAATTCAACCCACAGGGCTTGAAAAGCGCGTGACGAGATTTTTTCAATGACTCTATACTTAACATTTTCATCAATAAACATTCCAACACCTCCAGCAGCAAGAGGTGTCGGGGCGAATTCAAAACTATAGCCAGAAATACTTGGATGATAATCAGACTGATCATTTTCAGTGATTCTAGTTTCAGTTATTCCTATAATATTAAAAGGATATCCAAGCTCATTAAGTAGATGAGTCTGCAGATTTTCAAAATTGCGCTTTAAGCTTCGAACATTCGTATGGAACAAGGAAAACAAATCATTGGTATCGTGAGAACTATTTTTCATCGCGTTAAAACTAAGAGGCGAGAAATACCGACTGTGAATTTTTATATCTGCGAGATTTTGGTCCGGGTTGATATTACTAGCTGTGTTTAGACTGAATAAATCAAGGTCATGAAAACTGGAGAGCTTTTCTAGGTATTTTTTGGTTGGAAGAGAAGTAGTGTTGAGATTGTTAAATTGGCCGTGGAGCGGTACAAAATGGTTGACACCAAAATACGACTTCATGAAGTTTTCAGGATAGCCAATAGCTTTAGGTCGTTGATAACACGTCGTTCCTAACTCTGTCTTTGTGCAGTTGTTGATGGATGCATTTAGCGCGGTCCATTTAACTGACTTAATAACAGCTCTTTTGAGGCTGTGTGAATGGAAATCTAAATACTTGCTCGTACGTGTGGCCTTGCTGTATACACCCACCTCGATCTTTCCTTCTTCATTCAAAGTACAGTGTTGTTGGTGTCCAGGAAGGTTATCATGTGCTCTTCTTGCCCATGGTTATTGTAGGCATCTCTAGTGTAAACTGAATGTTGGTATTTATCGAGTTTAGGTGACTGAAAAACCTCAACACCGTCTGTCTTGGTGCACGAGTTCGAATCGTAGACATAGCGGCGCCACTATTTTGGTTTGACTAGCGAAGTTTCTAATGCTTTTTTCCTCAACGCCTTGCATTACAAGCTCTGAGATAATCGCGCTGACTGGAGATCCCGTGGCACACCCCGATACCTAAGGACCGTACCTAAGTGAGTTGCAGAACGTCCTCATTTACATATATCGGGGAGAGTAAAATAAGCTGGAAGTCTCGGGGGGCTAAACACAAGCCTGAAACGAATGGGAAGGTCGGCTCCGCGGTAAAACAATATGCCGAAACCACTTGCCACGACATACACCCAAATTATCCGAGCATTTTGGAAACAGGAGTGAAAACCAATGTCAAAAGGCTTCTTCTAGAGTCGTTACATTCGTTCCTGGACATTTAGAAGTTTAGTTTTAATGTTTTTAGATCTGTTTTAAACCCTCTTGTTAAAATTTTAAACGAAAATTGCATCCCATTGGTTAATTCCTCCAAGTGTACAATTGCTGTTTACATTTTGGGGTAATACATGTACTCGTTGATGTAAATGGTTTCGAGCGGCCAACCATGAGATGCTGTTCCATTCGCCACATAAAATGATCGATGATTTTTAACGGAAACTTCTTGTCGAATGAAAAGCGCCTCAGAATGGCAACCGTTAAGTTACTTTTATTCACTCTATGTCACTAAACCAAATCAAAAAGGGTGTCTTACCAGCAATTGAATACTGTCCTACATTGTGGAAGAGAGAAAAATTACAAGACAATCAGTAAAGTTGCTTTTTACAAGCCATTTCGATACAAGGCGTAAGGCTATGGTTGGTCAATTCACCAGGCCATTCTTGAGCACAGCGCGCTACTTGTCCGCTCGATTCCTAACCAACAAATGAATGCGAACTGACTGCATCGCATTCGAACGACAAAAGCCATAATTAAAGTATGAAAGCCAATGCCCGTTAGAGTACTTTATTTTATCTCCCAGATGACACGCGCGCTGATCATCCGATTAGCGGCCCAATTGAAAAGCTTGGTGCTATCGCTCAATGTAAAGAGAATATAGAGACAATAAATATTTTGCTAGTCTCATTTTATGCAGTCCGAAGTGTCAGCCGTTTCCTCGCCCAAAGGGGGGCGAGGCGGGCCGCGCTTCCTTTGCGGGTTTGGGCGAGGATACGGCTGACACTTCAGACTACATTTTATGAGGGTGTAGATTAATATACGGGTCCTTGTTTTGCCAGTTTAATTTAAAACACGACACGCAGTTAACAGTACCGCCCCCGAACCATGTGATTTCCATTAGAAAGAACATGTAACAGCGTTAAGATTGAGCCTCGCCTTTATTCAAAGGCCTGGACACTCAGCAAACAGTCAAAAATGGTTTTTTGCTATTTTTTAATGCAGCTATCCGCGCTATCCGCCGGATAAATCACTATCCAGTGGATTATTCATAGCGAAAGCAATTACGCTATCCAATGGCTATTGATTTATCCGGTGGATAGCGTTATCCACCTTTTCAACAACCGTGAGGCCTGTTGGTTGACCAATAAAGTGTCGACCTCGAAATGACCACGCCGTATTACACAGAACCAAAAATATTTCAAGTAAATCTTCGTCGAAATATTACCAAATCTATGAGGGGATTCGCTCTCTTTTCTCATATTCTCTTGACGTTGGCCAACCAACCACTGGCAAAACGACCAGTTACGATCGTTCCTCCTTTGTTGTTTCACTGCGGACAAGATTTAGTTTCGTTTTCTGTGATAAAAAGATGATGTGTGATATTCTGCAGGAGCCAATCGAACTATTCATTTTACGATCCTTTTCAAAAAGATACTGAGCATTCAGCCTGGAGAAAGCACAGATATCCTTTCTATCAACACTCTGTCAACGCATTCAATACCAAGAAGTCCCTCTCCCTTCTCTTCTCCCTTTCTTTATCAAACGTCTGTGACACGATCGCGATACTTTGCAAAGATTGGAAAGTGAGGGGGGGGGGGGGGGGGGTTAAAGAGTCTCAATTGTTGTCTCGGATTAAAGGTTCTCGTCCGTTTAAGGCATTTCCGGATGATACTTCATGTAGTAATTTGCCACCCTACGGTATATGGTGAGCTAACTCACTTTTGGACACTGCGGCTTTGAGAAAAAAGATTCTCCTTTCAGAAATTCCAATAAGTTTTTATTTTCTTGACGCCTAGCTTTATGGCAAAATATTGCATGTGGACGTCATAACTGGTACCATAAGTAAAATGATGAGTGACACTTACCGAAAGCACAGTCCGTTCCTGGAAGGAAAAAAAGCAAACAGGTTTTCGAGGTTAGACTAACTTGACGAAAAAATAAATTAGCTCGAGAGAATTACCTCAAGAGTATTCTCGTAAATGACTTACCTAAAAAGACAACAATGGTGGTTATAGCTAGAATACACGCTAACGGGTGCTTCATGTTTGTAGTCCAAATCACCCTATACGAAAGTATAAATAACACAATCGAAACCATTGACATTGCTGACATTTAAATTTGCCAGTTAACTTGATCCAATGAAATTTAAAGTTAATGAGAATATTTAGCCACTCAATATTCAATTATGCCTCCACAAGGGTTTAACTCTCTTCAAGAAGACCAGGATAAATTTTAGTTTGTTTTTTTTATTAATCCCTGATCCAACCGGCTTTGGTAGGAAATTCCATTCTTTTTTTCCTGATGCGATTATGAACACGAGAAAAAAGGCTTCTTTATGGTTTTGCTTCTTATATTTACAATGCTTTTCAGAGTTGAGACCTTTGGTATTACATCTAATATAACCTTATTTTGAAAGACATTTCAGGATTGAGTTTTAACTTTTCGATGAGATGATGTAAATCGTGCGTAGATCATTAATGTCAAGAAGTATCTTCTCGATGATCAACCCAAAAGCTTATATTAAGATAAAACGATCACAGATAGGAATTAAATATATATATTTTTTAATTGTACTTACCGTTTGGATTAAGGACTCGATGACTTCCCAACGACCTTATTGT
>NC_090885.1:23047962-23055462 GCF_036669925.1 Montipora capricornis | reverse complement strand
TCGAACGTTTCGTCGACGGTCTCTTTCGGTCGTCCACAAAACTCACTTCTTTCGCTTTTGCGCAGACTTAAATTCTAATTTCCAATAATTCTGCAATATTACTTTCAGAGCTCCTCTATGTGTACGCGTGCACATAAGCATTGAGGTTCTAATAAGGATAAAGGCGTTTTAAACCTCCCAGCATTTTGCGCGCCCACGTAAAACGTCTGTCACCGATCGCGGCATAAAAATAGGAAACTTATAGAGCTTTTATGAAATTGCCTGTAAAAGATTACCTCCAAAGCTTCATCTTTTTAATAGAATAAGCTTTTAGGTTAACAATCGTCTTCTGAAGTAGATATCTTTAGATTTTCAAGCATAGTATTTAAACCATACCAACTCGCTCTATCCCAAACACAACGAAACCGGATTCTTTCGTCTTTACAGCACATCTTTCCACCAAGTCGTTGAGGTAGAAGGAATCCATGATGTCCTTGGCATATTTTGTGCCACTATACAAAAAAGATGACGTATCAAGGTCTGTAAAAAGAAGCTCTGGAAGAGGTCTTGCGTCCTCCTGTTGATTATCTTTGTAACATCCCAATTTCTTGAAACCCACATCTGCTGACCCTGTCCATGAAAACATAATAGGACTTTAAGATCTACGATGGTGACGTCGACGAAAACGTCACCTAAAAATGTTAACTATATAGTGTCAAAAGTCTTTCTAAATCATTCCATCTCATTCACGTCGTCCAATGTGGGCGAACTGTGCTAATAATTTTTTTTACCACAATTGCTTGAAATCTCGGAATCTGATTGGCTAGACATTGCTGTACGCGTCATGCTCGCGTCAATTTGTCACGCAATGTATTACCCAATCAGGAATGCCCATTTTGGTAAATAAACCAATCATATTGCGAGAAAGTTATAGACAACCCTTGCTCTTTCTTTGTGTCATGATTTCGGTCACGTTCTGAAATAAACACTTTCTTTGGCGTTGAATATTGTGGTAAAAAAAGAATCGAAACTGACAACGCTGAACCACTTTCGATTTGTTATAAAGAGACCTTAAGATACCCCGAAATCGGTGTACGGGTAACGGGGTAGAAACCAGTTTACCCGTAGAAGAATTGCGAGTAGCTACAGATGGAGAAACTAGTGAGTTTTTAACATCGCCGTATTTTCTAAACAGAGAACATTCGTAAGGAAGAATTTTGGATATACTTGATAGACTTTATTAAACAATTTAGTTAACTTATTCTTGAGGAAAACCACCGCGGCTGCCATCTTTGTAATTAATCGTTACCAATCCCCGTTAATTCTACGGGTATCTTAATCAAAATGGCTACGCGCATGAACATTTTAAATGTACGGGTACACTAACCGTACCCGTACACCGGTATACGTATATCTTAAGGTCTCTATTAAATTGATTCGAACGGTTTCAGATTCGAAAGGTTTCAGAGGTTCACATTGTATGCTCAAGTTGTCGTCAAAACCTCAAATTTTGTAATTCCACGTTCTTGTTTCACAGAGACTGAGAACCAACCACAAAGGTATGTTCCAAAATGTGTGCCACACGTGCAACATGATTATTTTTCCTCTTTTAACCGAGGGAATTATTGTTTTGAGGCGTTGTCGTTGCCGTGGCAGTGGTCGATTCTTAAACTCCCTAATATTGATAACAACAGGAAAAGAATTGTTTGAGTTCTCCTAAGAGTTGTTTTGGTACGAATTATGGGACGACATCTTGGATAGCGAGAGTAACAGAGGCCTGAAGCGAGTCAAAAAAATAGCACTCGGTGAGAGGAGGATAATATGAAATCGTAGTGGGGAAGTTCTCCGCCCCCTCCCTCATCCCTTGTCCCAATCCTCTACCGGTTGTGTGCTTTCAAAACGGCGGCCCATTACGAACGTTGAATCTTGAGCAAGCGTCTGTCTCCCAAAGAACGCCCGCTCTGCAGGCTGCCCTAAAAGCGATCGGAGCTGTGTCCTTCCGATTAGCAATATAAGCCAATCTATTCGTCAAGTTCTTCTCGCCTTTCAACATGATGGCTTCATGTCGGCAAGCGACTCACAGAATAGAGTGCGACCGCGATCATGACCTAAAAGACTTCTCGGTTCTTCGCATGCGCACTAAGAAAAATGTCTTCCTCCAAAACCTAATGTTAAGAGCAAAGAACTCGAAGACGCAGTCACAATAGGAGTTGTCAGAGGCACCCATCGAATTAGTTAAACTCAACGCCTTTAAAGGACAGTTCAATTCCACGTTATGGGTAATGGCAGTTTAAAGAAACATTTTATCAGCTAAAACAATTGAATCTGTCGGAATCCTCGTCTAATATGCTATTTTACAGTTGTTTACTCAGTGACCTAGCCTATGAATGGCTGCGAGGCTGCAGGTGACCTTGTCTTGATACAGACCTATAATCATGATAACTGCCTTTATTATGTAGATTGTGTTGTTGTAATATTAATTCTAATATAAGAAGTCTACCTTGACATTAGAAAAGCTCAAAGGTTTGTATCAAAACTGTTTAAATTAATCTTAGGACAGGTAACTTGGCGACAACTGTAAAATGGTCTACTGAAGTAGCAAGGTACCCGACCAAAATCTTTAGTCTTTGCGGTGTTTTTAGGTGAATTTTCAGCAAGGTGATGTTTTCGACACACCTTGAAAAGTCTAAAAGATCGCCAAGCTAAAATTTCGAAATTTGTAGGCAGGAATGATTCCACCCGACAGATACTTCTTGACATCTCCCGCACGGCGATTGCAATAACGGTGAGAATAACGAACAACAACTAACTAATAACGTTAAATCAAAGCGCGCAACTGTCTTATCATTCCAGGTGGCTGCAAAACGAATTGAAATACCTTTGTCCTTAATCAAAGCAAAAAGGAGGTAAATGAACTTCAAAACAGGTAAAAAGGAGAAGTGCACCATCCTTACGCTTGTCTACAGCAGTCCTGGCAATGAAATGAGAAGAATATATATGGGTTATTGACTAAGCGTGAGATCAAGATGGCTGGATATTGCCAAGTTCTTCTTTTAGGTGTTTATGAAACGAGACAAAGTCGAGGTCCATAAACACGCATAATACGAACGAGGCCAATATTCAGCCATCTTGACCGAACAAGCTTGGTCAATAAAGGATTTATTATATGGGATAAAACACCAAAAAAATGATCTTTGAACTTGCGGGAACAAGCAGGAAATCCCGAGCGGGCAAGATAATCTTGCCCGTTTGGGTAGCCAATGTCATCGCGGGATTTGGTTCATCTTGCCAGCTCACGGAGCTTGTCATATAACAATTTATTGTACATTTAATGACTCATGAATAAAGCGCATTTACACGTGGGTATGTATACTAAATGCATCCTACAACAATGAGCAGCGAAAGAGATAATTTCGAATCAAACAGGACAGGCCAAAAACCCTAAACTGGCAAAACGTCCTGTAACCAAATAATTACTTACACAAGTGTTGAATCGAACTGAGGATTACCGACTGGGTATGAGAGAGCTACCTGAGATCAGAACGGGATTTTAGCCCTATCCACTTAGCCACGGCGGGGTCATCTACTCGCTGACAACATCGCGTACAGCTACGACTCATAAAGATTCATCAACGGCACACAAAAGGTATTACCCCATGTTGTTGATGATCGGATAAGAAAATGAATCATTTTTTCCTAGGGAAGAAGCTTTAAGCAATTGTGCGCTCAACATATCTGAGTGTTATTAAGTTAAAAATACCCAGACGTGGTTACATGTGGAGGATGAGACAGAGGTTCCTTTGTTGTAACTGGTATTACACAACAAGCACCATTACAAGCGAGCCAGCTTAAAACGATGATCTAGATCCTTCCCACCAAAGTTCGCAATTATTGTACGGTAAACGATACTTTTCCCTCACTACATTAAAAGATACATATTTATTACGTACCTCTTGATTTGTCTTGGAAGGAGCTAGATGGTCAAATGACAAACAATTTAATCACGTTTTAATCAATTTTTTTAAGCTAAACAATTTTTTTTCTGGCTCTTTGATAAACTGGAATTTTGTAACAACTGGTCTTTCCATACTTACCTCACAAGTGATCACCTCGAAATGATGGACTTATAACAAAAGAGAAAATTTCGATTATGACGAAGAAGAATCCAGAGAATTTTATGCATGAACTGTCAATAAGTTGATTTTTAAAGTTTTTCGTATTTAGTGGCACCCTAAAGCTTTCGTTTGAACATCTCATCAGGTATAAATGACTTGTTTTTAATTTTCTAATCACCAGATGGAAGAGTTTTTGATAGGGAATAGGGAGGGGTGTAAGTAAGCAGAGGTTCTCGTGTTCCCCTGCCTAATCACTCTTCTCACATGGCGTTCTTGTCAACCGTCGCCTTTTCCCGTGTTACTCTTACTTCCTCAAGCGTTTCCATTTATTTTCCACTTCCTTACAAATCGCTTTTGACAGTTTTCACTCTCTTAATATCGCCTCCCCCTCCCTCCCTCCCTCATTTTACTTCCTGAACTTAGTCCTTACAAAAGTGAAGTTGTGGAAAATTGAGACAATACCCCGCTTGAGACCTTGAACACATTACGAGCACCGACTGTGTTTTAGATACGCAGCCAAGTTAGGCGTGAAATGCCCGCTGTTAAACATCCCGTATTTTTTAAACTATAACAGTTGAGTGAATAACCCTAAAATCATTGTGTTTCAAGAAAAAAAAAAGGGCTGATTACTGCTTGTGGTATACGATTTGACAGTGATATAACTTTATAAAGATGCGTTAAAATGCAGGTCAGCTAAGAATGTTTCGCATTTTTAAGAACGTTCAATTGTAGAATTAAGAATCATGTTTGATTGTTTCCAAACTGTCCACTGAGTTTATTACATTCAATTACTCACAAGATCTGCCTGCTCATTGAAGCTAAATACGTTGCATTTATACAGCGATAACCGTGAGCACTTTTTTAGAAAGACAAAGATAGAGTAAAATATGTTTTCTCTGTTAGATATGAGTCATGTTTAGTCGTTCTAATTCTTTTTAATCTATTTGACAGAATAGTGAATTTACTAACGACGACGAAGACGCCAAAACCAATAAAAAGAACTGAACCCTTTTATTTCAATAATACCAACACTATTCATTCACTTCAGTGAAAGAGAAGGATACCAAAGATCATCCCTATCGAGGGTATCCGCCCGCAGCCGGATGTAACTGACTAGTAGCGGTCGATTTTGATGAGGGAGGAAACCGGAGTACCCTGAGAAAAACCCGCGGAGTCAGATTGAGATCAACTGAAACTCACCCCACATACGATCTCGGGGCCGACGGTTGAACCTGCCCGGCTTGCAGAGGTGGAAGGCACGGTTGTAACGGCTAAGCTACCCTGACTTCCCCTGGTAAGTTGACAACCATGAGGACTGATGCCAGCGGCCGCGGAGTACATTTGAGAGGGGATGAGGGGGGTAGGTCTTGGTATATGTATGGGTGGTGGAAATTACTAAGTCTTTGATCAAGCCAAAAACAACACCGTCAGAAAAAGTGGGAAGAGGCTATAGCCTCAAGCCCCTCCCTCTCCGCGGCCCCTGGATTAGAAAGCTGGCGTTTCAAGGGTCAGCACGGTCCGTTCGTCAGTCAAGGCGAATGGACGAGGGGCTAAAGATCGAAACGTCAGCTTTTAAATGTCTTTACGATGGTCATTTTAATGCCATATCATCCCAGTTGATAAACACATTTCTGTGTTTCACTGACTTTAGCAACGTCATACCAAAGTAATAGAAACCAAAAGCTTTCAGAATCATTGTTGACATTTCCAATTGTGAATTAAGGTGGCTATGAATCAGCTGCTCCAGAAAATTTCTCAAACTTTGAAGAGAATTTATCTTGGTGTGCTAATCACTCTCGAGCAATAAAAAATACAGGGTTTTTTTAGATGGCCATTTTTTTGCCTGGTAAACTATTACGTCTCATTAATGGGTGCATCTTGTTACGTCTTTATTGGTCTTCCATATGGTATCATAACATTGCAGTTAAGTGAAACAGTTGGGTAGATTCAATCCTTTCAAATATTACAGTTTTTTGAAAGTGTCACTGAAAACTGGTTAAAGTTTGAGCAGCCTTAGGAAGCGTTGGGGTTTATTTGATGCTTTCTCCAACGGTATCGGTGTGAATCGGTGCTAGTTTTCATCCGCGTCCCTTCCCCCATCTTGCTTTATTGTGACGTTTAACGTTTATTCATTATTGTGAACTAATGGTACGGCTTAAACGGCTTTATTATTGAGCTTTCGTTGACAATATTAATTGACCATTTACAATTATGTATCTTAATCCCTACAATATGGATATGAGTATAATACATTTATTATCATGTGTTGCGGCAGCCACTAAAGGTAAAACTCCTTTCTTGCAGTCAACATTAGTAACACCATTGTTAGCATCCGCTGTTTCAAAAAACTGCAAATCGTTGGCTCAATCAGTTGCTCACCAACATTTAATTCCGTTTATTTTCAAAGCTATGAAACATTCATTTGTTTCCCCCTTGATTTCCTGTTCTTATCACTGAGTGCGTTCTTCCTTTTCTTATCAGTTTTTTTCTTCCAGGAGACTCTGCGTTACGAGATAATTCTTTATCTTTCCTCTCCTCCTTGAGGAGTCAAAAAACCGACAGCACGACGGTGAGCAACTTGGGGCACAGTTGGCAGAACAACCCGTGCGGCATTGAGAACTAGTTAATGCCACCTGCTGCGAGACCTGTGGGAGGGAGGGTTGGGGAGCATAGGCTTGGGCAAGCGGCTGCTGATTTAATTGCTGCGTAGGCTGCTCGATGATCAGTTGGGGCTGAGACACAGTGATTCGAAAGGGCTGTACGGTCTGCTGGGTGTTTGAGACAGAAAGAGGCTGTTGACAACAAGACGAATCACACGCAGGCGCACATGATATCGGACAGGGACTGGCACACTGAGGGACTGGTACTGGGGCACTTTGCTGTGGAGTGAATGGTGCGGAGGAAGCATTCAGCTGGCAACAGGATGGCTGGCACGAAGGTGCGCAAGACTGTGGGCAGATACCAGGACACTGAACAATTGCAGGAGTGTCCATGTAACAACCTGTAAAACAAGTTATTAAATTTATCAATAATCCACAACAAGAAATGTGTACTTTTTGACAGCTGTATACCCGATACAAAGCTTTCCTGATTTAAAGATATTTTGAGCTCGATTTTCAGGTTTATTTAAAGTTTGATTATTAAAGTGAGGAATAAACATAAACAATAAGTTGATTAAGACGAAGGTTCCATTTGCCTAGGAGTCTGTTTTGCTTTTTGGAACTTATATTTCCATTTGCCTGTTTTGCCTTTATTCTCGCTTCCCTCGTAGGTGAATAGTTATGAGGAAAAAATATTTCTGATTACCAGACCTTTCATCATACTTTAATTCAATAAATACAGGTAAAAATATGAACTAAAATCCAACTACTTACCTGCTGCTGTAATATTTTCTGGTCCAAGTTGA
>NC_090885.1:23035462-23037962 GCF_036669925.1 Montipora capricornis | reverse complement strand
TGCTAAAATTATAGTTCTATTCTCTAGAGGATATCGATCCTTCGAACGATTTACTAATTTTGGAGAGCGTCAGTGGATTTGCTCCCGAAATTTCCTCGAGCAACTCCCTTCTCAATGAACTTCCGTGTGTACAGAATTATACATTTTGTGTCAGTTCCCGGGAGGAGTAGGGAAATAGTTTGCTTTGGATTCCCGAAAATAGGGCTAATTCCTGAAACAAAGTCGACAGAAACATCGAGACTCGAAGAAAAACAAATCCATTTTCTGTTGGATCAACACAAACGAGTTCATACGAAAACTATTCACTAAAAAGTGATGCGTTTTCGGCCCGTGATACTATATAATTGCGCACTTTTTGCCCAAGTGATGTACATTTGAATTTGTAGTCCAGGCCACGTGATTAGAGCTGTCCATAAGATGCTCCACAACTTTTCCGATTTCGGGCTTTTTTTTTAATCTGGTGCATTGAATGTCTTATGTTCTAGGACGTTGTTGCAAAATTATAACAGACCAAACTGGCAGATGAAGCACTTATGCAGCACAATTTCGATATATTGGTCACTGTATAGTTTTCTGAATATTTCTAAGTTTGGCACATTGTGGGGCATTGTCCACAATGGTTTACCCGTGGATTGAAAAGGCGATTCAAGTGGTCAGCGGTGGGTTGACAGCTTCAAAATGGCGGAGTACGACTCATCGCACTCGAGTAATCCCGAAGAGTTATGACTGACATAAGCTTTTCCAATCGAATGAGAGGTTGAAAGACTCAACTTTTATTTGAAGCAATTCGGATGCAGTATTTTCCCCTGATACTCACCAATACAAGCAAAGTCGTCAAAATTGATGTGTCCCTTTCTTGATTCATCAACCAATCTTATTTGGCCGAATTTGTTTTTGAATGGCTTAACATCCCAACCCTTTCTTCGCATGCGCTCTCGACAGTCATCAGCGAAGGCCCGGCGAGCTACTTTGCCATCTACAAGTAGTTCAACCCGAATCTGCCCCGGAGCACATCCGCCGCCCAAAAGAAACGACATCTTTGGTGCAGTTATGAGAAATTTTGGTGATGTAAGTGTCCCAGTAGGATAGTCACCAGACAAATAACCTCCATCCGCGAGAGGACTGGATCTGTTTTCAAACGTTGCAATCCACCAATCACCTTGCACGTTGCTGTTGAGTGTAGGATCCCGCACGTGGGCGTTGTCACCAAAAGTTGGTTGGTTGTCGAAAGCATGTCCAGTTTTCGTCCATTTTGACAGAGAAACAACTCCATTCTCAAAAGTAAAATCTTCGCACTCACCTATAAAATTTAAAGACTTTTAAAACTAAAAGCGTCGTAAACTGTAGGCTCGATTTCCAGCCGCTGTTTCGGGAAATGAGCCATCGCTCACTCCCGAAAACACGACTGGACGCGTGTGATGAGCCATTGTTAATCTCCGCCAATCAGAAATAGGCAGGCTCAATCATTATATTTTTTGGAAGAAATACTCAGTGTGGCTGCTAAACCTAACCCCTAACCCTAACCGATCAGCTAGCCGATATGGACTAGCGGATATGGACCCCCTTTTGCTAATTTCCTGCAATGTTATGATAAACAAGTTAACAACAACGAATTCAGACTTGCATTCATAAATATTTCCTCAAAATTTTGAAAACTTGAAGTCTCAGACCACTACAGTTCTTTAGCTTACACTTTTCAAAGCCGTTTTGATGGTGGTTTACGGACTTTGCAAAGCCACTCTCCCTCCGGCTTCTCGTTTAGTTCTACGCTGCCCATGTTATCGTAGCATTCTGGCATGCTACATGAACAAAACAAGTCAGCGTCACAATCAACTCTTCAGCTTCAACGTGGAGTTTTTCGCAGATGGTCCTGACGGGGAAAATGTTCAAAACATTCGTTTCCTAATCAGCGAATCAAATGCTGGCGCATTCCGCTGTGGCAATAGGCAATTTCCGACGGGTCATTTCCATTTGCAAAGTCACAAGCGAAGAAAAGGACAAAGAAACCACAATCGACTCCTGTCGGAAAGGTTTATGCTTTAATGGGATCGGTCAGTTTTCCCGATCCAAGATCTAACTCTGCCCCAATCAACAGTAAATGGGGGTCCAAATCTACTTACGGATCTGTACCGGGGGGGTGCAAATTCGTTAAGACACCTGCCCGTTTTTTAACTTTACAACTTTTTTAAGGTGGAAAATATCCAAGGTTTCGGCAAAGCAAAGTGTTGGAGAAGCTGGAGAATGGTATTGTTTCGTTTTCTACCGCCTGACTTCGGAAACTTCAAAAATTTTCCAGTGGGCTCCAAGGGTAAAATACGACTTTCAAATCCATTGCTATTGCAATTTCTCCACAGACTACGGATAATGAAAGAGCAAGTAGAATTCTTCAAGGTCTTTAAGGTCAATTGAAATTACTGCTGAGTTTATTGGTGGCAGAACAAGGAGGGCCGATGAAGCCGACTGAGACTGATCTGAAGCCGCGGTCGAAGAGTGATTTTGT
>NC_090885.1:23027962-23030462 GCF_036669925.1 Montipora capricornis | reverse complement strand
ATTTCCTTCCTACCTACCTCGTGTTCAGCTTCCTGAATTGCTAGCTCTGCTTCAAGTTGAGCTTTCAAGCTCGCATCATCTGAAAACTTCACACGGGCGTTTTAAGCGTTGTTATAAAATCAATTTTTTGGGATGTGTATTGCTATTTCCCCACAACTATTAACTTTGCATAACTTGTGCGCTATTCCAGAATGACTTTCATTCCGGAACGAGTTCATTCTATCTCCGTATATTTCTTTGTAGTTAGTCACACGATAACAAGACGAAATTTCGGTCTCGTATAAGTCATTCCGGGATGACTTCATTCCGGTTTTCAATCCGAGTAAAATTTTGTTCTGGGATGAACTGTTTATTCAATTTGTGGTATCATGTAAAAGGAAAACAGACTTCGGCCCGACATAAAAATCGCTAGCCGTGTAGTCTGGGGCGAGTGTCGCTTGCGTATCGTTTCCTAAATATACCTTTTCACGGTTTCTGACGGCATGTTTAGCCCAGAGAAGCAGTCCCCTGGTCAAACTGTTCTTTATCGTTGCAGCTACTGCCATTAACATGCACAATCATATTTCACGCGAAACTTGCACCATCTTTGTTTCCTTATCTCAGGGGCGCGAAAAATGTGGAGCAGATCGTCAATTTTGTCAAGTGAATACAATGCAAACTTCATTCTGGAACGGAACTCATTCCGGAATTGCCCTTTAAATTTTGAATTTACGTCACAGACACAATCTATCGCTCACGCGTCCAGCCGTCTTCTCTTGGGAAGGATACCCAAAACCGAGTGAGCGGCGCAGGGAAATCGAGCCTACGTTGAGAGTACAAGTCAAAATTTTCTGTTGTCAAAACGATTAGCAAATAAAAATATAAGCTTAAACTGGAGTATAAGCAACTTACAAATGCAACCCGCAGCAAAAACGTAAAGTTGATTAACTTTATAGCTTTGTAAATGAAGAACAATGTAGCTGGCAATGACGTTATCGGTTATTTTAACTTCAACGTTGTTCATACCACTACCGTAAATTCTTGCGTACTTTAATTTCCCCTTTAGTCCTTTAGTATTTGGTAAGGCTAGAGTTGAAATCCAGAAAGCTCTGGCCTCGGTTGTTCAAAAGGTGGATAACGCTATCGACCGGATAAATCACTATCCAGCGGATGCGGATAAACACTAGCAATTGAGTTATCCAATGGATAGTGATTTATCCAGTGGATAGCGCTATCCACCCTTCGAACAACTGGGGCCTGGTCGGTAGCCTAAAGCTCCACCTGATTCAGTTGGTTGGCCCTTACCGCCGGAATCATGATATCTATTGGAGTGTAATTTTATGCACTATTCTTTTTCTCAAGTGATCCACCTGAGCGTGGAAATCCCGCACAAGGACAAAGAAAAGCGCACCAGGGTGGGAATAGAATTACATTCCAATACGGATATATCTCTGAAGAAATAAAAGTGCTACACGGCTAATGTTTGAAAAAAAGTACTCTTTTTTTATAAAATGATGGATTTACAAAAGTAATGTATAAGGTTTTGAACTGTTCGTAATCAGCGCAACATAAGGCTAATCATAGACACACCCACCTTTGGAAAGGTGAAAGATACTCGAAGATGCCAACAACACTATAGAAACGGTCTGTGTCCATGGAAACAATCTGGGTTAAGAAAGAAAGGTGAAGTTAGTATGTGAACGAGAACACTGGCTTGTAGCTTGTTTTCGTTTGATTATCTTTGACGGTGTCTATTGCCAGCCATTCCGCAAAATTTACTGTTTTATGCACTTGAGAAAGTTTAGATACAGCTAATTATTTCGCAGTCTCACCGGACGCTATTTCATATATGTTCAGTTTGTATGCTGTTTATAAAGTCAACTCGGAACATCGGTTTTAAACCTATTATTGTTATTACTAATACGAACATTCTTTACTCTCGATATCTAAGGCTTGAACGGACATTTTACAGATAAAAAGAACAAAAATACTTATTGCTTTTTTCTGATAACTTCTTTGACAATGTGCTAGTTGCTTCATATATACGTGCAGTTGTTTATAAGTTGAGAAAGTCTGGCCTATTGTTTTGCCCAGCGGGTTAATACCTTCAATGACGACATAACAACTTCCTTACCTTACTGCCATGTTTCCGCGTCAATTCCCCACGAACAAAGCGCTACAAACACTTTATGAAAACCATCTGTAATAGGTCGTATTTGGAACAATCAAGTGTTCTTTTGGAATATAATGACGCCAAATTTGAATTTCTATTTCCTTTAACAATTAGCTTAAAGTTTCTGTCCTATTTTCAGACAAGCGTCAATTGCCACCTGCGATTTTTTCGGGTATTTCCTTGTGTTGCTATTGACAAGTATTCACATCAATTGGAAGGTTTTGACTACATAACCTGTAAAAGGCCCCTCGACTCCCTCCTGCTTGACACGCATGCTTGGGAAGAAAACAGGCGAGCACGAACAGTTGTGACCTGAGTGGATCAACCACGGTCGGATGCGACACTCTA
>NC_090885.1:22987962-23022962 GCF_036669925.1 Montipora capricornis | reverse complement strand
CTCAGCTATTACTGAGTTTCAAATTTATAACGCTTCAACATTACCGCATTTTGATTACTGCAGTTCGGTCTGGGACTGCTTAAGTGGCCAGTCAAGTGATAAGCTGCAAAAATTACGAAATCACGCAATCAGGGTAATTACTAAATTACCCTTTGATACGAGCTCCAATCTCCTTCTCGATACTCTCAAGTAGAAGAAGCTGTCTCTTCGACGTAAAAAACAGAAGGCCCTAATTAAGTAACATGAAAACAATTCATGATCTTGCCCCGGAATACCTTCAAGGCCTTTTCAGTCAACGCGTTGCTGAATGTAACTTGAGAAACTTAAAAGGTAAACTTACTCTGCCCAAGCTAAATACTAATTATTTGAACCGCAGTTTCTGTTATAGCGGGGCCTGTTTGTGGAACAATTTGCCCCAATACTTGCTGACTCTATTGTGCAGTTCAAACGTACAATCAAGAAGGTATCTGATCTATTGGATTCCCACACGGCAAATCAAGTAAAACAGTTGTAAAGAGTTTTTTCACTTTTTTTTAGCTTAACTGATGATTTTCCGTGTTTAAATAAAGTTTACTTACTTAAATCCCCTGTTTTTCACCCTCCTGCGTGGACGCCATTCGGGTCTCGCTCGAAGGCGGTCTTCGGCAAAGCAAAGAATGATGTCATTTGAACCGATTCCCATAAAAACTGGCCTGTGATAGGCTAATTGCCAAATCTCGTTACTGATTAAGTTTCGTGTCACCTCGGAAATGCCTCCTATTTTTTTCGAATGATTCATCGGCATGCTGAATGGTATTGTGACGTTACAAAATAGCGCAAAACAAACGCTTGGCGTGCTGGATGCTATCGTGACGTTTCAAGATGGCCCAGATTTGGAACCGACCGACAACCTCTTTTCTCGATTTCTCGCGCTTGAAACAACCACAGGAGACACACCAGGAGTAATGTTGTGAGGCTGTACCTGCCGAGAAGGCAAGGGAGAAGAGGACTGATCGGCATCAAGGAGTGTGTAAGAAGGGAGAGCAAATCCCTTCATGGCTACCTAAGACAGAGCACAGAGTGAATGCTTCAAGCTGCGTTGAAGGAGAAAGTGATCGTTGAAGAAGAGAATCTGCAGGACTATGAGAGAAGGAGGAAAGACGAGAAAGTTAAAAACTGGAAGGAGAAAGCCCTACATGGTGCGTTTGTCCAACAAATATCAAATGAAGCTGGAAAGGAGTCTTGGAGATGGCTCAGTAATGGATTCTTAAAAAAAGGAGACAGAAGGTTTGATTCTTGCTGCTCAGGAACAAGCTTTAAGAACAAACTCGATCAAGTACAGCATAGATAAGACCTCAGAGACACCACTGTGTAGATTGTGTGGAGATGCCACTGAAACAGTACGAGACATCGTCAGTGGATGCAAGAAGCTTGCCCAGAGAGAGTATAGGAAGCGCCACGACAAGGTGGCCCTGCGGGTACACTGGGAGATGTGCAGGAAGTATCGTATAGAGTGTAATGACAAGTGGTTTGACCATCAACCCTTGCCAACCGCAGAAAATGGAGAAGTGAAAAGATTACCTGGGACATGACTATCTACACAGACAAAGTGCTGAATCATAATCGGCCAGATATTACTCTAGTGCATAATGAAAAAGAAATGGACACTTATTGACACAGCTGTGCCAGCGGACCAGAATATCACCAGAACTGAAGAGAAGGTTGAAAAGTACTACATTTGAAATCAGAAGGATTCATCTGCCCTATCATTGTTCATTTTGGTACTTAGCGCGTGCGCTCGATGCATGACGTGGCATGTGAATTTGCGAGCGCTGTAAGGATGCGCAGTAGCAATGGGTGTGATCGTCCTTAAGTGGCGTTTTGTTCAGACGATATCCAACTTTATTTAGACTTACTCTTTACTTAAAAAGTACTCGACGGCATTAAAGAATTAACGAAACTATATACAAACGAAAGAAAACGAAACGAAACAATGCATTATATCGAACTTAAGCCCTGGCCAAACGAAACGCAAGTCATCTTAAGTCATCGCAAGTCGACGCAAGTTTTGTTACTTGCGCTGACTTGCGTACCGTTTGGCCACCCACTTGCATTCACTTGCGAAGACTTGCGACGACTTGCGTTTGATTTGAACATGTTCAAATTTTGGACGCAAGTCCGCCCAACTTGCGTCTCGTTTGGCCACTCAACGCAAGTGGATGCAAGTCATTCGAACTTTTTTGGAAACCTTTTAGCCAATCTGATGCCGCTGTTTAAGCAGGAATCTCAAACTTTCGCGCTTTCCCTTTTGACAAGATGGCTTCTGTCACGGAGCAAAATTCGGAAAACTTAAGCCCCGAAGAGCTAAAGAAAACAAGGATAGGGAGTTAAAAAAACACAAGAAAAAGGAAAACCATAACAGGAGACCCAGTAGCGGTGCAAGTATAAGCAGCAGCTACAGTGAAAGTAGCAGCTCTTCCGAGTGTGAGCCTAGGAAAGAGAAAAGGAAAACAAAAATTTCTGCTACTTTTGCAAAGGACTTGCGCTCAACTTGCGTCGCGTTTGGCCACCCTATCGCAAGTGAACGCAAGTCTTCGCAAGTGAGAACTTGCGTCGACTTGCGATGACTTGCGTTTCGTTTGGCCAGTGCTTATATAAACTCGATCGAATACGTTCGAAAACTAAACTGACGAACGAACCTTGAATAATTGCTACTCTTATGGCGAACGACACTAAACACCTGGCTCCAGTTGCTCAAACGATGGATAGCACTATCCGCCGGATAAATCACTATCCACTGGATGACTAAATTGATTTTGCTAGTTTTTATCCTCTGGATAGTGATTTATCCGGTGGATAGCGCTATCCATCGTTTGCACGACTGGGCCAGATTACTTGTTGTTCGACTTTCCCAGCTGGGGCGGCACAAAAAAAAGTCCTACCAATTAACAGTTTGTACAGGGATGCAGATGGAAGCCCGACAGCCGGAAAAATCCGAATAAATTTCCGGGTGATCAAGTAATTTGAGTTTTTGCGATTTGTCATCTATTTTATAATTTGTGAAAAAAGAAATGTACTACCCACTCAAACTGTACTGACGGAGACTGGCTGAAGAAATGTCCCAAAGGTTGATTCATTACAAGGGTACGTAAAGCGTGATCTAAGATCTCGTGTTTTTTTTTCCATTGGCCAGCGGTATTTCTACTTCGTGTACGTGAAATAATGTAAACATTTCAACCATAATATAAGCTGAAATGTCGGCGAGAAAAAGGAGGAAAAGTGATCCTGAGGTACTCGGTATAGGGAAATTCTTCAACTCTGCCGAAGCTACTTCATCAATGGCGTACCGAGTGAAAATTCAAAGAAAGCACTATTACTACGACAGAATCGGCACGAGACACCGAGAGCACGTGTTCAAACAAAGTGACATTTTTTCATTAAAAGGCAATAATGTTTAAAATTGTCATAAAACATCACGAATGGCCTCCTAAAAACGCATTTATGACAGTCTAAATTTCAAACTTATTCGGGGAAGCCTGCCCCCGGACCCCGAGCGTGTCCAACTGGGCCTTCCCTTAAGTGCACATTACCGTCTTTACAAAATTTTAGCTACATCCCTGCTTATTGAAAGAAACGTATATATTCGAAGTGCGGGTTATAGACGAAATGTGGAGGTGATCCTCGCACGTAGCTGGACCATTTAAGCAATTGTCTCTTATAGACACCTGAAAATTTCAGGCGGCTTCAACGGGAATCGAACTCAATTAATGAAAGAAATCTACGTATTTGAAGGGCGGGTTATAGACGTAATATATACACATTTCTTTCATTCATTGAGTCCTTTCACGGGAGCAAATGAGACCAACAAATGGAACTGCTCCCAACTGAGTGGCTTCATAGCTCAGTTGGTAGAGCATTGCACCGGCATCGCAGAGGTCATGGTTTCGAATCCCGTTGATGCCGCCTGAAATTTCCAGGTGTCTATAAGAGACAACTGCTTAAATTGCCCAGTTAAGTGTGAGGATCACTTCCACGTTTAGTTTGTACTTATCGTTTCTGGTTTACAGTGTTTACGTGATACCGGGCGACTATCGTACTGGCGTGAGTTCACCCCGGCTCCCTCTTGTGGCTCTGTATTCGTTTACACGATGATACCACCAGAAAATGTCTACCACAATGAGGCACCCCGGCTGTTGCACTGGAGCGAAAATTTCATTTTGGTAAGAAATTTCACAACAGTGATATCATAGTAAGTACTAGTCAACATCAAGTGTGCCGTCATGTAAACGATATGAAATCAATTAGTCATCCCAGTATGGAAATCTTGCAGGAGCCAGGTTTCTCACGCCCCCGGCTTACACTCACTCGGTCAATCGCTTACTTTCGCACGGTGATGGCAGAATAGGTGCCTATCTGCCTTTATAAAGGCAGTAGTCACCAAAAATAGAAGTAATTTTAAGATTGCAGAGGTACTTGTATTAAAAGAGAAGAGTTTTAGGGTTAGCAATACTTGTTTAGTCATTAAAGGGTACATACTTGTTATACTGGTAAAACAAGAAAGTTTAAACACAATGTTATCAGTTTCAGTTTCCCAACTTCGGGAACATCGAAACAACATCCAGTGGTGTACTTGCTTGTGACATTACTGGTGGATATGCAAGGCATTTACAAGTTCTAACAGCGAGCCAAACTTCTAAACACAAATATAATGGCGACTACAATTCAAAACGTATGTAAATGGAAGTAAACTAAATTTCCTTTATACTCAAAAATACGTTCGATTGCTTTGCTTTTGCATGCTGTTCATGTATGCAATTTGTGAAGAGACAGAGATAGCAAAACCGAAAAACCTACGGACAAAAAACCCTCAATGACCTTCGTTCGAAAAAACTTATTTAAAGTCATTAGACTGTTGGCATCATGACACGTTAAATGAATGAACTGAGACAGCTATGTCTGCCCGACTACGCCTTCCAAAAGTGTTGAACAAGAGGTCATTTTCCTGCGAACCATTCATGCCCTTCTGCTGAATAACTATAACGCAAAGGATTATTCGGCCACAAGTCGGACGTTGTAAGCATCAGAACCGAATAAAGTAAATGCCAGGTAGAACTGGACTTTCTTGTTCATAAATGAAGAACTCACAAGCGGAGTCGGTTCACAGACATCAGTACGAAAGCTTACATCCAAACCCTGTTTGACTTTGATTGTTCCAACTTTGGGACCCGTTTTAATAATTAGTCCAGTGAGAGGGCGAAGTTGCTTAGTGTACTTACTGTCAATGGAGCGCTTCATTCTCACATCCATTAGCTCCGAAATATTGTCGCCAAGAAACACCAAATGACCCATCCCTCTTCCTTTTTCCCCCAGCCACACGACTGGTCTGTCAGGGTGCCGGCATCGTCCAATATCATCGCGATTTATGGTCTTGATTTCTGCGTTTAGATCATCACAGGCATTCTTCATAATTTCAGCGTAAGTGGACGATCCTCCCTCAAGCAAGTGCAGACAAGCAATAATTAACTTGTACAAATACGAGCGCACTGACTTCGTTTTTGAGCACCAATGAAAAACTTTATTCTCCGCCTCTGAAAGTGCAACTGGTATAAAAGGTGCAATTTTCACCCATAACCGCATGGTCTGTTCAATGTTGGTGTCATGTTTCAGTGCCTCGTTCAACAACTCGATCATCTCTGGAGCAATGCTTGAAACAGAATCACCACTCCTTACACATAATTCTAGCCTCATGATGACAATCCGACGATTGACTGATCCTCTGCTTCCCTTTCCGCTATTTCGAAGATGATACAACAATTCTAAGGTTTTCTCACCTTGCTCTAACGAGAACTTTCGACGACCAAGGCAAGCAAGACGCATACGCCAGTAAGGGTACTCATCACTGTCAGGAACACATTCCAGGGTGTTTGAGGTATCAGAAATGGCGTGAGTGATGAAGGGATGGACATCAGCAGATTTCACGTACTCAAACAGATTTCCTGTTTGTTTGTCAATGAAATCGAACACGTTGCACATCATACGGACCTCTGGGATGTAACCATTAACGAAGTCTGGAGCAATGCTAACTGCACGTCTAAAATTCGTAACTGCCTCTTCAGCCGTGTCTGCTATAGATCTGATGTCGGCTTTCTGCTCAATGAGATAACTTACTTCTCGACTGTACACCATTCCTTTCATCTGCGCGAACTGACCTCTGGTATTAGGTAGGTAGCTTTGAGAGCAGAAAATCCCTTCATCTGTGTACTTGATTGCCATGGGAAGACCTGCTGACTTCTTCTGAATACTGTAAAAGCGCCCTAAATGTACTTTGAAAAATGGGTCATCTGGAAAAAGGGAAATTGCTCTTTCAAACAGTTTGATTGAATCTTCTTCAAATGGAATATCGGAAATCAACTGGGTGAAGTGTGAATCATTTGGAATGCGACTGAGCACCAACATGTCAGAAACGACCGTATTCGACATGTGCCCAAAACATTCCACTGCGGCCTCAGCCAGACGACTTTTCCAGTTCTCAACGTGCATAGCACGCAAACTACGTTGCCCAGCCACTGTGAGCAGTTGCCGGAGCATTTCCACGGCGATGAGATCATGGCGAGGCCTCCACTTGTCATCTTCTTCTAAAAGAAGCTCCAAAGTCAACTCTGGAAGAACTGACTCTAGTAAAGCTACTTCTCGACGAGGAGCTTTCAGCAAGTTTGAGAATTCGTTCGCTGAAAGGCAATTTCCTCCATAATGGTAAGCCATTGCTAAGAACAGGAGTATCTTCCGCTCTGTGGCACCAAGGTTTTCAAGGCAGTCTCTCACAAATGGCTCCAGCCCGGTGAACCTATCTTCAAAAGTGGTCAGTGCATAGTAAAACGGTATTTGTAACTGCTTTCGACCTTGATGAAGGAGCGAACGAAGCTTGCTTAGCTTGTCCTTTCTTTGGTCACTGTAAATCTTCACGAAATTTTCTGCCTCTTCGAAGCTGAGTTCCTCTGCCAGACGAAATGGTGAAGTCTCCTCGGACTTTCCAGGGTACTGCAACGATGTTTCCTCTTTCTTCTTTTGGTAGGTTACCTCCAAAATTAAACAAGGAATCCTGTCATTCGACAAAATGTTAAACAAATTGTTGACGACAAAATAATCATTCTCTTCTTGCTTCCGATCTACAAGGATAATGACTGGTAACTTGCAGAACTCTGCCAAGACCTTGATTCCTTGAGCGACTTCAGCATGACCCACAGACCTCAGAAAAACGCACGGATACTTCTCGTGGTAGTCGAAAAGAATTTTGCGGGCAGAAGTAGAGCCACCTGCCCCTCTTTGATGGGGCATTTGCAATGTTACCGAGCCAGCTCTCACTAAAAGTTCGTCAATCCTATGCTTTAACGCCTTCCAATTGCGTCGTTCCACTGCATAGCCCATTTGAAGAGCATACCAGGAGATTAAACCACCACGATAGAAGTGGTTGGCATCATCGGTTCCAAACTGAGGAACGTTTCCAACTGACGTAAAGAGAACTTCCATTTCTGCATTTATCCAACGCGAAGAGGGAGGCAACACCTTAAAGTTCACTCTATTAGGGTCATCTGGATCAGCTACAGGGAGTGAAAAGTCTCGATTTTCTTGAATGAAAGGGGAAGACGTAATACACTGGCAGAGTGCATTACAAACATCCTCTAGACTGATTATTTTTACTTGCACTTTCCAGTCGTCAGCAATGTCTTCAAGCGACCTACTCGCAGTATCTCCAGTGGATGCTATGACCATCTTTACCTGGCTGTAGAGAGGTGAACCTTGAACAATGGTGAGAATTTTTGAAAGATTTCTGCACAAAGCTTCTGTCTCTTCCAGTGATCTCCAAAGTACCAGGAATGTAATTGGTGCATGGTAGGTCTTAGCGAGAGCCATGAAAAATTCTCTCATCCACTCTAAATTCTCCTTGATACTTCTTTCGTTTTCTGGCAGGCCCTCTAAAAGAACCCATGGGATGCCAGTCAATAACACTACTGAACACTTCTTGCGAGCTTCTTCTAAGGATGGCGGGAGGATTCGGCAGATCTTCATTCCCATGTGTTCACAAAAGTTTTCACAGCTTGAAAGAAAACCCGTTGTAACACTGTTTACATCAAAATCTAAGACAGCAGCCCAAGGGACCTGAGCAAAATAGTGAATAAAAGGTGACTCTTTGGCATTTTCTGGGGAAAGGAACAGGACGTGTCGACGACGTCTGTTCAACAGTTCCACTTCTTCCTCCATAAACTTTCGGGCTAAGTCTGAACAATGGGATGGCAGGGTAATCCGCTTTGTGATACTAGGTGATGATGCAGAGAACATACCAAAGCTACTAAGAAACTGCAATAGTTCACTGACGGCTACATCCCAAGTAAATCTTGAATTCCATTTGTCCCTAAGACAAGCTGCCAAGTTGAAAGCTTCTTGGCGGTCATCAAGGACAGCATCCACAGCACTTGCCAAATCTTCTACAGAATCCATTTCATCACCAGTCGAGCACAGAAACTTCAGAAACTGACGACCAAACTCGTTATGAAGGAACTTGGCAATACCACTAGAAGAGGTAACTACAATTGGGACCTTTGCAGCAATAGCTTCCAACGCTACCATACCAAACTCATCTGATGCTGATGGAATCACCACAACAGAAACTCCTCGCACTTCAACTCCAACCGCTTCGTACGTGATATCAAATGGTTTGACAACAACATGCACGTTTGAAGAACAAAGAACAGTTTTCATTTCTTCCTTTAAATCTTGAACTTTTTCTCGCTCAGTACCCACCACAGTCAAATGGACAGGAAGGGCTCGTTTTCTGCACTTAGAAATAGCACCTGTAACCAAATCAAGACCACTTACTGCTTGAGCGCACATGTTTCCTAACACAAGGCATCTACTCTGTGGAGACATAATTTCATTTCGAGGAACCACCTCTGGTAGTCCAGGGATTATTGTAAAAACCCTACGATTCAGTACTGCCTCCCACTGCTCCACAGCTGATGGACCAATCCCAGCCACAAAATCTGCACTTAGGCCCAAGTCCCTCTCTGACTGCTCTTTGTCTTCATCTTCACTTGGCAAGGTATGAAAAATGTGAAGGCGCTTGCAACTCAGACGTTTGGCTTGAATGGCTGCAGCAGTGCCTGACACCATTCCATGGCCAATGACCAGATCTACCTTAAATGGAAAATCACTATGCAGCGAAAGAAGGTGCTCCTCTCGTTCACGGATCCCAGGCTGAGGGGCGGCTTTAATGAGATTAATGCCATCTCTTGTTGCTGCTATTGTTTCTTGGTCTGTCGCAGCCAGGACCAAGCAGGCAACATGCACATCTTCATTTTTTGCTAAACTTTGACATAGCTGTTTATTGACTGTGCAAACACTGCTATGCCAACAGGACCATCTCTCAGAAATCGATAGAATCCGTCGCGGATAAGCCTCACCTTGGTATAAAAATAAAAATTTATTTTAATGTCTTGTTTAGTTTGTTTGAAAATTGTGGCATTCATGATGCCATAACTTTCCATACCAGGCAAAATAAAAGTGGCATTTTTATACCATCACATTGCCAGCTTGTGAGCCGACGGAACAAGAATAATAAAGTTAAACTCAATAATATCCCTTGGTCAAATCTCACTTCAATGGCAGGTTGGATATGACTTTGAAGATCTCGAATTCAACTCTGCTCGGCGTTGTAAATAGCCTACAGGTTGCATCTTCTTAGTTGGGATTCCTTAACAGTTTTACGTAAAGTTTATTTAAGGAATAGCTTTTTTATATTACTCAAGCGTCTGAACGCTCTTGATAGCTGAGCGCTCTTTCATTTTAAAGTTGTGCGTGAACAGGAATATCGCCTCCAAAGAGCAAAAAGTAGTGAGAGTGAGAACGGAGTACTAAACTTTTCACAGTAACTCTGTAGTTTAAAGTCCGATCAGTGTTGTTGTTTTGCAGTGAGGGACTGAACTGGGTATGGAATATATTAATAGGAATGACACTTTTTTGTGTTGGCGTTCCCGATGGCATTCATAACTGAGTCTTTGTGACTCACCTAACGAAGACTGGAAGGAGGTGTTTAAGTCTGCAGCCCCGCTGATACCTCCGTGATCATTGCACTTTTTCTTGGCCTGTCCAAATAAATTACGAATATTTTACAACAATTATTTTAATTAATGAATAAAGCAAAAAAGGTTAAATTTGAAATACTGAATTTGTAAAGGATTAACCTGAATTGGAAATATGCCAAAAGAAAGGAACTGAATCCACATCAAACATAATATTAGCTACTATGAGAATTAAACAGAAGGTATATATGCCTAACCAGTCAATAGCCTAGGATTAGTGAATAAGGGCATTTGAGTAGTGTTGAATGTCACTGTGAACTCCGAGGAGGACTGTTCTCTTGTAGTGTGACTAATTACTAATCAAACATAACAAAAGTCATAAACAAATGCTACCAGCTGTTTCCTATGTCATATGTCATTTATTCTGCAGAAATCGTAACTTTATATGCAGAATGCGCCTATATTGAGGTAATACAATTTTATATTTCCATTGACAAATGTATTGGGTGCAAACCTTGTTATTTGCGCTCTACTTCTCGTTTCTTCTTCTGCTTTCTCTGATAAGTGCAGTACGGGTCGCGTCAAAACGTACTTAAATGCGGTGAATTTACTTTTTATCGAACAGCATACTTTCTTCGATTGTTTGGCTATACGCTTGTGAGAAGTGCAATGAATTGATGAGCAGATTTTGTGGTGACATACTCACAATGCAACACAAGAATATTACATGCCAATCCCCTTACAAGTTGTGAATTTCCCGCTAAAACGAAAAAAAGTGAAGTCCATCTTTGGGGAGTCAGTAAGGCTTAACGATTATAAATCGCGCCACCCACCTCCGAGACCCGGTTTCAACTCGAGGTCGTATTTCGGCTGACTTTAAATCTACCTCAATCTGACTCCGAGGGCTTTTATCCGGGTACTCCGGTTTTCCTCCCTTATCAAAATCGACTCTCAGTCAATTACATCCGGCTGCGGGCGGATACCCTCGATAGGGATAACTTCCTGTGTCCTCCCCTTTTATTGAAGTGAATGAATAAAGTTATTATTGTATTGCATGTAATTTACAGAGGAAGAAGTCGATCCAAAGGTAATACTATCCAACAACTATCCGAAACTTTTCGGGCGTATTTCGGGTAGCGTAAAACGCTTTGTATCTTCAAAAGGAAAAATAGTTGAGTCATGCAACTTTGCAATTGTTTTGTTTTCTCTGGTGCTGGAAATATGGTCAAAGATTCCAAATGAACAGATCTTAGTTTCACGAAATGATTTTCGGGCCGAAAAGCTTCTGGGACTAGTGAGAAACAGAGAGTATTATAATTCGTCCTGGGGTGGAACCTATGATGCAGTCAATTCGAATAAAAGATCTTTGCAGCTTCTGGATGGAGAGCTGAGAAGTTCGAATTTGAGCTCCACGGGCACGAACTCTCCTTCATCCCAACGAATCATGTGCGTGAGAAGTTTGTTAGTCGTTGGTAGGTATACGTAGACTCAGACGTGAAGTGCCGTAATATGAAGGTTATAAATGGATCCAGCATTCCTCCGTCCTAAAGAGAGAAGACATGCTTACGACCCTTCCAGAGCCTTTCAATACACTGATTGTACATTCTCTTCAATGTAATCATACTTCCTTGATCTGTACCTCTTTTGCCAACATGTAATCAGCAACTAAAACAGTTCCTCTTCCAAAAAAAAAACCAACTTCCAACTGTAAACTATTAGGGGTGGTTATCTCACAAAATCTAATATGGAATGGAGATTGCCACCACAATACAATGTAACACAATACTTTATTTTAACACAAAGACCCAGGAGATTAGATGCTCGTTAAAATGTGGACGTGTACAATATAAAAAGTAAACAGGCAATAAATCTATAATCCATAAATGTACATTAGATGTAATATCCTCCCTACCTGATTTCCTTCCTCCACCAACCTACTCCCCTTCCCGTTAAAAAAAAATCAAATAATTTAACACAGTTTAAAAGAATGTTAATTTAAAAAGTGTCTACTAGTTGTGCTTTGCGGCAAGTGCCAACGAGGCAAAATTGTTTTATGTCTCTGGAATGTGTGAAAGTTTGACACAAGAGGTAAAATTATTTTACTATAAATGAAAGTAGGAAAGGAAGAGTGTGAAGTAACTCTGATAAGAGTCTTGGTCTTGAAGGCATAATTTGAGGAATTCCATAATTTCAAAGTGTGTAAATGTTGAGGGAGTATTCCTTAAGTTCGAAGCAATATCTTGTGATGTTGAAGTGTTACCTTAGGTTTACTGGTTGTTTGAGTATTGTTTGCATAAGTGTGCACATGAATTTTCGTTTCATTTTTTGATTCAATCAAAAAAAGATAAATACAACAAACGTATGAAGGTTTTTGACTGAACCCTTGGATATTACATCGATTTCACTTTATTTACACACTTTGAGAGTGTTCTGTCTGAGTCCAAATTTTAACGTAAAAACGTTATACTCTTTGTCCAGAGAAAGGTGGATTGCTTTTGTAGTGGTATACACTGTCTCTGGTTGAGAATTTACTCTAAAACAAGAAAATGAAGGTTTGATTATCGAGCAACTGCTGCCATAAAGAATAAGTGACAGAAAAAGCACTCTGCGGTGAACATAAACCATGACCACTTAAATGGTATGCTGAAAGTTAACTATCAGTATAAACACAAGCTCAACTATTACACTGATGGCGTAAAAACTTTTCGCAGCCCCGTGTAGGGAATGTGTTTCATCGGCGCAACTCGAACTTTCACGCACGTGGTGATGAAGGTTATAATAACAATAATAATAACAGCACTGTATTTCACATTGAATGAACCCTGAAAAGCAATGTCTGCTAAGCTAAAGAACCCAACATTTAGTTGTCGGCTTGTAACGGCGATTAACCAGATAATAAATGTCTTGAACGCAATAATCAAGCAATATTGTCTACCCCCGCTTTGTCCAAGTTGTGAGTGGTTTTAATTACGCAACGCTGGAGTTCAAGGACAATTCTTTGTGCTATAAGAAGATGTGTTATAGTAATTTGTTCAATTCTTTGATCTGAAGTCTTTAAAAACGTGGCAATCGACGAACGAAAGCACTGGTTTAAAATTGACAAGCGAACACGCTGGTTCGAAATTGACAATTGAACACGCTGGTTCGCAAGCGAACACGCTGGTTCGAAATTGACAAGCGAACACGCTCGTTCTGTCCGAAATTTGTAGGTATAACCCTATTCCTTGATCAGCCGCTGCTTACAATTCAATTTACAAACACGTAAGGCAACTACAAGCGCCTCCAATCTCACTAGCTGAATCGTCCACTGAAACAACACACAAACCACACGGCGGAAGCGACACATGCAAAAACGTGACGTCACTACCCAAATATGGAGTATTACTTACACCCAAATATGGTCAAAAAAGGGTCCCTTACGCTGAGATGAGATTTTTCTTCTGTACTCACGTACGGCTCTATGATTTGCCAACTCGACGGCCGACCCTCTGGGGTCGGCCGCCTCGTTGGCAAAAAGCATTTTTGAATCTGCCTTCCCGATACTTGTAGGGAAATCTGTTCCTTAATTTGCAAGCTTTATAGGTAAATGATCGTTTCTTTCATTCTAAATTAAATCTCGGCTGTGTTAGTCGCATTTCCTCTGAAATTGTAGGTTGTTTAGATTCAAATAACTGTTTAATATATGACGGACTAGTTAATTTTAAACAGTTGTAAAGCAGAATCATTGAATGGAAGCATTCAACGTAACAAAATTAGTTTTCTTATAAGAAGCGCCTCGTATGGAGTCGGTTTCGGTGTATTAAAGATGGATTTAAGAATACGGTAATCAGTATCTTCTAATTTGTTCTCTTCCATTTTTCCAATGCCTATCAGAACTTCACTGCAGTTAATTTTAAACAGTTGTAAAGCAGAATCATTGAATGGAAGCATTCAACGTAACAAAATTAGTTTTCTTATAAGAAGCGCCTCGTATGGAGTCGGTTTCGGTGTATTAAAGATGGATTTAAGAATACGGTAATCAGTATCTTCTAATTTGTTCTCTTCCATTTTTCCAATGCCTATCAGAACTTCACTGCAGTATCTATAATATCTGTATACACACGAAGGCCCTAAAGAAACTATCTGCCTTGCATTCTCTTAAAAGGGCTACATTGAGCTGTTAGGATTTCGTGCTAGTTTATTACAGCTTAGTGAGATCAGTTACCGAGTATGCTTCCCCTGTCTAGTTAGCGCTACCATCATAGTTAGAAGATCTCCTGGAATCCACCAGGAGACGGAAAAGCTTTAATGACAATTCTCAATAAGACAGAGTAGGAAGACACCTTGGCCATGGAAAGCCTAAGCACACGTAGAGCCAGGCTTGCCTCTACATGTGAAGGGTTCATAAAAAGTGCATGGCAGCATCCACCTCTCAAGAATGTTACCCCCTCCTCCACATGCCACAAGTGTGAATACTATCTTCGTTCCTGCAATCTGAGATCTATATGGATGGGACTAATGGACTAAATGATGACTTTGTTACTGTTAGATATTGATGCACTTCGTAACTACCTACACTAATCGCTGGCCAACACAGCAATTCATTTAGTACTGATATTAGGTTCCATAAACAAGAATCAATCCATCCAAAATAACCGTCCAACTCGGTGAAACTTTGCACAATCAATTCACAAAGCCGTGATGTGACGACAAAAGCTTAAGGCCAGACTTTGCAGGTCTTCATGCAAACAGGATCACGTCTTATTTTTTCGTGTCGAAATTTATCTTCCAAAGTTCCACTTTCTTTCAGATGAACAAATTATAGCCATCCTGGAAAAATGTCTTTCATCCAGACGTATTGCCGATATATCATCATAAAACTTTCTCGTCAATGCATTTGCACTGCTCACCAGTGTGCAGACACTCAACAGAAGAAAGTATGCTATCAGACAAAAAAAAATTAGCCAGGTGAACATGGAGCGTTATGCACTTCACATGTCAAAGGCAGTAAACGATACAACGAGAAGTAGACCACACCCATGCCATACATTTTTTCAATGAACTTCATAGAAAAGACCTCAACATACGCAAACATTGGAGTAGGTTACGTTATACACTCCTCCTGGCTTTAAAAAATGTGGTTATTCTCTAAACATTTGGGGCAAATGCCTGTGACCTTACTTATCCATATTCCTAAGTACCCAAGTTCACAGCTTTTTCCAGAAAAAGTACCTCAATTTTTTCTTCCTGAGAACAGTCGTTCCCAGCTTCCTCAGTTTTCACAAGGAATTCGGCATTCTCATTTTCAATTTCTGTGTAATTGACCTGTTCCACCTTTTCCTCGAGAGACAAACTAATGACTTTACCCTCTTTTGTCTTGTTTTCACCTAGGGCGAACGACGTATCAGCGCTGCAACAGAAAAAAAAAACGCGAGTGCCTTAAAGAATTTCAGGATGCCACACACGTTATAGGATGTACGCAAGCTTGCTCAGTTCCACAAAACACAGTTTTATTATCGGTGAGGAAATGAAATGAACAGCGAAAAGATAAAGGTTTTTAAAGATTGCCATAGAGATCAGTATTCAAATGTTCGCCTGTGTTCAGTGCTGATAGCTCAAGCGGAAGACATGCATAACATTATTTGAACCAGAACCATCGATCCCAAGGTGAATTTCCTTGCAATGTAGTCCAAGAAATTATTTCTCCACTTTCCAGAAATGACAATACATTGATTCTAAGCATTCTAGCCGTTAAACGCCCTCTGGTCTTCGAGGAATCACAACTGAATAATTGCGGTACTCCTCGCTTCCACTCCAAGAGAACATGGTTCAGCAACGATTTCAGTTTCCAGTCGATAACAGGTTGGGAAGAGCAAGCCATACATAAATAATCATAAAAAATGCAATTTGGAAAACAGAATTATATAGCCCATATGATGTCAGAGTCAGTTGGAAACATTACTTTAACACTCACAGAATAGACCATTTTCGATTTCTCACAGCTGGACTAGCTCTAGCATGAAATGGAGGCTAATGCGGGCAAATTAATTTGCATTTGAAATGATTTGCCCGCATTAGCCTCCATTTCATGCTAGATCCAGTCCAGCCGTGAGATATCGAAAATGGTCTATTTCGAGTTTCGGGGGCACCCAAAACGGCAACTGAAGTGTTGAGGGCACGCAATGTAAAGTGGGTGACTAGGGTCCTTTAAGAAAAATATATTTTTGTCCCCCGTAACTACTACTGATGAAAAATAATACCAGTTACCTAAAAGCTTTGAAACCCACTGAGTTCCAAAGACTTGTCGCTGAACTTCTGAAAATAAAGTGCACTCCAACACAAATGTAACACAATGGATTTCACACTCGCAAAGATGCTTCATTTATCCATTGTAAAATCTAGGTACAAATTAAAGAAGTATATTTACCTGTGTTCCGAGTTGGAGGGGTTATCCACCGAAGACGACAGATTTTTGTCTGAGGTACCTTAAATTATAAGAGCTTAATTTACCAGATAAATATAACACACAGCATACATACATACGTGCCCCTCTGTCAGATTAACTAATCCATGGCTTTTTAAATGGATAGAGACTCTCTTAACAAGGAGGTGATAATTAAGACAATAATTAACGTCACGCATGTTTTGGCGTCACTTCCAGACAAGGTAAAGTTTAAATGCAAATTGCATTAAAATTTACAGAAATGCAAGGGCAAATCTTCTCGCCGCAAATTACTCCAATCATGCACACCTAAACATAATTCTTGCTAATGCTGTGTGCAAATGGAAGAGACATCGCTGGTCAATTTTGTTCAGTGCAAGCTGTTGATCAACAGATCTGTCAATGAGTGCTATTTTTTTGGTTTGATTCTCGGTTGGACAAATCAGTGTTTTAGCCTCGACTTTACGCAGAGCGAGTTTCAGTCGAGTGTCGTAAAACCAAAACCAAAGTAATTCCTTTGGCCAATCAAAAAGGACAGAGACAATCCAGTAAACCAATCAAATCTAGAAGTAATTACACGTAGCCGACACAAAGCGCGGGGAATTGTGCACGCGCAAGCCACGATTGGTTTTGGTTTCACATCTGATAGGTGGAAAAATTGGCGCGAGAACTTTTAACCAATCACTGAGTGAAGTAATGCAAAACCAAAGTAATTCGCTAATTACTTTCGACACTCAACTGAAAACCGCTCTATAAATACCTGAAAATACTTATTCTAACAAGGAAGTAGATGTCTTGGTCATAGGGAAGTAAATATTGAAGAAAGAAATACTAATTTCAGAGTTTCAGTCAAAATTGGACTGCCGCTTCTAGAAAAGTTCTGCAAAATATTATCACGTGATCCTAAGTGTCAGAACTTTTTCAGATAAAAGGTCTAACATTTACCAAAGTGACAACTTTAAATTTAAAAGACGCGAGGAAAATTTTAGTGATGATAGCAGCAAGCGGCACGTACGATGGCTCACATATTCATATTAATTAGGAATCGAATTCTCGTTTGCTCTCAATACCTTCAGTGCGTTTCTTCCCCTTCTTTTTACTGCCTTTCTTTAATTGCTTCTCACTCGTCTATTAGCAAAGGGATGAAAAAAGTCAGACAGGCAATAGCTTTCGAAGTTATCGTTTCCTCAGATTTTATGCTTGGAAAGGGCTTTCACGTGAAATGTTTTTAATTGAATTGAATTGGAATTTTATCAGCGAATCTCTCCTCATAGGAGCTTTTCAGGGCCAATGAAACGAAACCAACGAAACACAACAACTGTTAAGAATCCCAACTGGCAGGAGGCAAAGCAGTTGACTCTTTACAAGTGCAGCCTAGAAGTTGATTCCAGGGACTACCAGGATAAAATTCAACTAGGGGTCAGGACGGGCGTCTGGGTCTCAAGGCAAGCGCCCTAACCACTGGGCTGCACTGCCTCACATTAGCCAATTAATGTGTAATGCATTTTCGAATGCGATTCAGTGCTCTTCAATCTTACGCATACGAATTGGAAAATAAAATCTGAGAGAACACTTGTATCCATTGTTTGCCAATAGTTTACTCACTCTAAACATACAACACACATAAGTGATTACCTCACAAGATGTGACATCTTCACTTTCTGGCAATCCTGGCTTCTCCAGTTCTTTGGATTTTTCGTTTTCCTTCAAAATCTGAATTGTTGAAACACACTAAACATTGATACGCATAATAGAAGGCACAGTAGAAATTTGAAAAGAAGGCTTGAATTGCCTCGAACAGACTTCACCAATGACAAAGAAATTACAAAGAAGGAATTTAAAGACTGCCTGTAATGCATTAATGGTGACGACTACCTTTTTTCTAAGAACACGTTACCGCACAATCCACCATGCATACCTTTGGAAGCAATAATTTGATCTTTTCTTCCACTTCTGATACCTAGAGTACACAAATTTATGATTTAAGTTTAAGTCGTTTAATAAGATGATAATAAGTCGTTTAATAAGATGATAACTTGCTAAATACTACCTTAAACTTCATTTGGATTAAAGTGTTGCAAACTGTGTAGCAGTCTTTAAATTTATCCATCTTATCAAGGACTTGCATCTTTGTGTAGAGCAAAAGTCCATCCTGCGGAACCAGTCGATCTCCTGTTGACAAGATTTGTGCATGTTGCCTTGATTTAATCACCAAACAATAAAGCGTAAAATTTCTAAATTAGTCAAGTTCATTAGTTAAGAAATGGATTTTTTAGTCTTTATTCCATCCATTTAGAAATCACTAGTGATCCTTGCAACCTGATTGGCTCTAAGCACTGCCCAAATCGCACTATTTTTTGCTCTAAATCGCACCATTTCCCCAGCCAATGAGAATTGAACACTAAAACAAAACAACCAATCAGATTTCAAGGCTTGTTTAAGGTAACTAATCAACTTGCAGGAAAATGAGATACCAAGAAATCCACTGTGTGGCAAATTTTGCAATTTTTGTTTCCAACTGGAGCAATAAAATATTGGTACTGACTAAAATCCTGTATTTTAGCGATAAAATAATTATGGTGATCTGATTTCTGAATGGATGTTGTACACTGGTAACTGAACTTCGTGTCGGGCAATTTTGGTCTGAAATCATACTTGTGATTTCAAATCGAACGAGCGCACATTGAAATCACACGTATAATTTCAGACCAAATTGCACTCAGTTCAATTACCATTATTAATCCAAGCAAAACATTTTGGGTAAAAATAACGGCATACATCACTCATAATTTATAGCGGAGCTCCGTGCGCGCTTTCGTGCGAAGCACCATAGTCAAGAAAATATGGTAACCCATCGATGCGAGAAAATTTGGTTTTATAGTCATGACGTCATCGATTGTCCGTACGTACGTCCGTCCACCAATCCATTTATGTCACCAGTATCATACTAGTTTACAGCATACATCTTTGATATTGGACATCCATGTTTTGATCAGTTGACACCTGTCGAAACAAGGTATCCGCTGATCAGAGCTCACAGAGGCCAGCTTTTTTAAGTTGACCGCTGACCAGGTACTGGTTTTCGATTGGATTGCAGGCTCATCCCAGGTCAACTCACCTAAACATAAGCGAGGCTTCATTCTTCGCGCGCTTTTTGTGGCTCGACGCGACTAAACGGCCATACTACGTCAATTATAGTTCTAACACAGTCAACGCTTTTCGTGGTCAGGTGGCAAACGGTTTGGAAAATGTTTTCTTTCTGCATTTTTCGCTGGTTTCAATCCAGTTTGACATATCATGATAGCTGTGGTCCACACTAGCGGCTACGCAGTTATTCACGTCAAGCATCGGAGGGATATAAACTTAAAGCTGAGTGTTTATTTTTAATTTGCTTAGAGCTGCTTTTTTCTCTGTATGGCAATGTCAATTTTTGGCTTATCTTTAGAAGCTCTGATAAGGTTACATGATGCCTGGAGGAAAAGGAGAGCGAAAGAAAACGACAACGACAAACGACAACGACAAAACAGAATACCAGCAATAGCTCAAAGAAAAAGTTGATTTGTTTGTTTGTTTTGCTCTAAAATGCAATCGAACAAGTGCTTTTTAATCCGTTTGCCCAACTGGTTTTCGATATGCCTCGACAGTGACAAGGAAATTTTGCCCTTATGTTATAAACACGTAATCGCAATGAGTTCTCGTAAAATTAGGGGAAAATTTCCCAAGCTTGTGTTTTCAGAAGTTTGTTTAAAGCACGTAAACGTTATTTAAGTGTTGGAGCGGATCTTCTTTGAAGTTCGTCCTGTCTTGGTTGCATTTCCGTATTTTGCCGATTCTTGTTCCAAGCCAAGCCGGCGTGTTTCAATAAAATACATCAAAATGTCAATGATCTCAGAGGAATAAAGTACATCATCAGGGACCATCTGAGAGTTTGCCGCCCTGTTGTTTTGTCATTTGGCGGACAGTTTTAGCTGTAATTTGAAGAGGTTCAAGCGTTTTCTGTACGTCAGTTTTCAGTAAACCATTTGTGTGTTATTTAAAGCATTATACTAGCCATTATTTTCCTTTTGTTTAGAAACCGTTAAAGGAATTGTTACGTTACAAGTTTGTGATATCCGACAACTGTAACAGAACCGCAGGAAAGTTATTGGAACAGAGTATGAAGCACGACTGTGTCGAATCGTCTCGAAGTGTATTGTCAACGGATTACGCGTGTAATACGAATAAATCCTCTTAACGCGTTTGGAGTTTGAACTTTATTCCTTCAATTTCTGCGGTTTTGGCGGCCCCATTAGTTTGGAACACGTTGAAATAATTCATTGCCATGCTCTGTGTGACCATTTGTGTAGACAAGTATGGATCAATTTCGTGTGAGTTTAAATCCGGACAACAACGATACAGTACAAGGAGAACGTCCCTGATCAAGAGCGTTTAAAGTGCCCCTTACCCTAAAATATTTTTTTCGCTAAAATGAATCTTTGCAACTGTTCGAAACGCATTGCGGCCATTTTTTCATTTTCCTAACAAATCCTGCCATTTTATAGGCTTCGAAAGTTGCGAAAATCCAAGCATCTTTTGTTCACGACCGAGTCAGAAGGGAAGTGGGTCTATTCCTGATTTGACGTCACAAACTGATTTACATGGCATTAAATCTTTGTAAAAATGTGTGCAAAGTAGATTGTGACGTCAAATCAGGAATAGAACCACTCCCCTTCTGACTCGGTCGTGAACAAAAGATGCTTGGATTTTCGCAACTTTCGAAGCCTATAAAACGGCACGATTAGTTAGAAAAAGGAATAAATGGCCGCAATGCGTTTCGAACAGGTGCAAAGATTCATTTTAGCGAAAAAAATATTTGGGGGTTAGGGGCACTTTAACAAACCTGATGACGAAGAAGCCGTACGAAATAAAAAGATAGTCCACTTGAAGAATACCAGAGATGGGTTTAAATCAGTTCTTACCACTAAGCGGAATGATTTCACGGCTCTAATGAACGATGAGAGTGATGCTGATGCTGTTAAGTTAAAGATTTTGGAGTGAGATCAAGCGTTTGACAATAAAGTTGACAGTTACTTGTGAAAATACATTGTTCGTGGATACTCTTACGATGCTCGTTTCATACCGACCAAGAGACTCATCAGAGACCTTTCTGCTTGGCAAACTCGTTGGGCATCACGCCTGAAGACCCGTTCGCTAACAAAATGATGACGCCTTATATCACGCCTTATATCTCATAAGGATTTCAGACCGCACAAAGTCACAAGTGAAATTTGACAATAAAGTTGAAAGCGTTTGAGAACTTTAAAGGAGCTCATGATTGTATTCCAAACACCTCAGCGAAGAAAGGAGTATTGATGAGTCATGAATGTACTTTGATACTGAATGTCTCAATGTTTTTCAGTTAAACAGTCGAAAGAAAGAGCAGAGTAACTCCAAAGAACAAGAGAAGGACAAAAGGAATCGACACACAAGCAAGCCCAAAGGTAATAGGTTTGCTACTATAGTGGGAAGTAAACAAAGTCAAGCTGTGGCAGCACCAAAGATTCCCTGCCCAGTGAGGCTGGTACTAGAAAGATAGGCTGTGTTATGTTTACTCAATTTGTCTGGAGCAAGTTCCTATGTTTTAACTGTTTGAATCCTGGTCATAGGGCCCGTGAATGTAGAGGAAAGGGGGACTGCAAGGACTGTGATAAAAAACATTCATCATTGTTGCACCCCAAATCATCAGCCAGTGTTATTGAGAAGAGACGCCATATTGGGACTAACGGTGAGAATCCTTCCAAACGCAAACCTCAAAGTTCGGCCACACGAGTCAGTAATGGGTTTGTCGGATCTACTCGATCAACAAATTCGATGATTGGATTCCAAATTGTACCTGTCAAAGTAAACGCAAGAGGGTGTGCAAATTATGTGGACACTTACGCATTCCTCGACAGCGGATCTAACTCGACCTTTTGTACAGAGGAACTTCTCAAACAATCGAATCTTGAGGGTGTGGAAACAAGTTTATACCTGAGCACAATTGAGAAAACGAACAGTGCATTCCATTGTTATGTTGTGAGTCTTGAAGTATCTGATCCAGAGGGAAATGAGTTTGTGGACTTCCCTACAGTTTTTTGTACCCCTTATCTGCCAATCACTCCTGATGACATTCCAAGACAAGAAGACATAGCGAGATGGCCCCATCTCCGTGGCATTTATGTGCCTCAAGTATGTGCGCAAGTGGGTTTGCTTATTGGCAATGATAATGCCAAAGTCCTTAAACAAATCAAGATTAGACGGAGAAGAGGTGCAGGACCTTATGCAGTTCGAATTGTATTTAGTTGGACGGTGAATGGCTCTCTTGGCCGTGGGGTGAACGGACGAAACGTAGTGCCAACTTTATTAGAGGAGATGTTCAGCTAGAAAATCAAATTTTGTGAAATGGAAATCAATGATTCTATCGTTGACGCGGAAACGCACATGTCTAGAGAAGATCGTGACGCTGTGGTGATAATGAAGCGAACTTCTACACTAAATAGAAACCATTACTTGGAAATCGAATCAGCCACATTTGCCAAACAACACTGAGAGCTATTGCAGAGCACAGGTTGAAGTTACTGAAGAAGAGAGTTTGCAGAGATCCTGTCTTGTTTGGAACGTACTCTGTGAACGAATTCCAGATGACTCGCTGAAGCGTTCCGATAGCATGGTATGGTATTTGCCACACCAATCCGTTTTTTACCCAGAGAAACCTGACAAAACATGAGTTGTTTTCGACTGTGCGGCCAAATATGCAAACACTTCACTGAATGACCGTCTACTCCAAGGACCAGACTTAATAACTCTTTAGTGGGTGTGTTAATGAGGTTCAGACAGGGACGCATAGCCATGATTGCAGATGTTGAGTCCATGTTTCATCAGGTCCAGGTAACACCACATCACTGCGATGCTCTTGGGTTTTTATGGTGGCCTAACAGCGATATGAATCTGGAACCTCAAGATTTTCGGATGAAAGTTAATTTGTTCGGCGCAGTGTCGTAGCTATGTTGTGCTGGATAAGCCTTGCGAAAGACAGCAGAGGATAACGGTACAGCCTTTCCCACTGATGTTGTTGAAACTTCACTATAAACATTGTGATAAAATATTAAACATGGTAAAAAAATAAAGGTTAAAAAAGTTGATGCATCAACCCATTCAGGAACATAGGTATTCTGCCATTGCCAAGCATCTTACTAATATCCATGGTGGTATTGACACCTCAAGTTTAAGCAGTCAATTCTGTATTTTTAAGACAGGCCAAACTAAGTTTGATTGTCTTCTGTATGAAATGTTTTTCATTAAGGAACTTAAGCCTTCACTCAATCCTCAAGAGGACTCCATTCAAGCTAACCTTTTTACTCGAATGCGTCTTTAGGGTAAACAGTATAACTTCATGCTTTATTTTCATTATATATTCGAGATCATTTTTGTTTTCATTGCTTGAGAATCACTTAAGTCGAAACGTCGCATTTTAAACCTTTTTACCGTTTTTTACCATGTTTAATATTTTATCGCAATGTTTTATGGTGAAGTTATATTCAAAATCTCTTCTAATTAAGTTTTTGAAAGTGTCAAGAAAATCTTTTAAGTGAATGATTGCCTGAGGTCAGTTAAAGATGAGAACATCCCTATCGAGCTTGCTCCTATGCTCAGTCAGCTCTTGATGAAGGGAGGCTTCCACTTGGCTAAATGGTCGTGTAACTCTCCGAAGGTGCTTGCAACTATCCCGAGTCAGATAGAGCAAAGTCTGTGAAAGACCTCGATCTCGAAGTAATGCCCATTGAATGTGCCTCGGGGGTCACGTTGAATCTTGAATAAGACAGATTTTGCTTTAAAGTAAACGTTAAAGAAAAACCCCACACACACCGAGGAATACTGTCAATAGTGTGCTCGGTGTTTGACCCGTTCGGATTTGTTAGTCCGTTTGTGTTACCAGCCGAAGCTGTCCTGCAAGACCTGTGCCGAAGAGGTTTGAGCTGGGATAAAGTTGTACCAAAAAAAAGCCTCATTAGATAAAAGGGTTGGCTCTATGAACTCCCCTGGTTGCAGGAATTCTCCATTGACCGCTGTATTAAGACAGTTGGGTTCAGGAATATTTCAAGTTCCCATTTGCATCACTTCAGTGATGTGTCACAGGCAGGTTATGGTGCAGTCACCTATCTCCGCCAAGTGGATCAAGAAGACCGAATTCATTGTCAGTTATCTGAGGCAAGTTCTGGGTGACACATGGGAATTCCACAGTTTGCAAGCTGCTTCCAAGGTGTTTCGACTGTAAGCGAAAGCAAACTCCGGTGTGTAATCAGAAGATGGCAGACCTCCGGGAGGAACGAGTTACCACTGGCCAGCCCCAGTTTAGTCACATTTGGAATCAATTTCTTTAGTCCATTCCAAGTGAAATAAGGCAGAAGTCATGTCCGAGGTACGGTTGAATCTTTACTTGTCTAGCCATCGGGCATTTCATATTGAGGCAAACCAGCATCAGTGAGAACCGACAATGGTACCAATTTTGTCTGTGGAGAGAAGGAAATCCGTGCCAGCATTCAGAAATGGAACTGTCAACGAACCCCTCTTTTGCAGCACGAAGTTCGCAGGGTATTCAACTCCTCCTCTGAATCCCTCTGGTTAGGGTCTGGGAACGGTGTATCAGGTCCACACGCAAGATCTTGAATGCTCTCTTAAAGGGAAAAATGCACACTGATGAAGCCTTGATGCCCCTGATGTGTGAGGTAGAATCAATATTGAATGGAAGACATATCAAAAAGGTATGTGAAGACCACAGGGACGTGGAAGCTTTAACCCCCAGCCACTTGCTTCTGCTTAGAACAGGTTCAACCTTACCGCCAAAAATCTTCAGGAAGGAGGATACGTTTTCTCAAAAAAGATGGAGACAGGTGCAGTACTTGTCAATTCTTATCAATCCTGGAGACGCGTTGGTCTCGAGAGTATGTCCCCTTGATGCAACGCCAACAAAAGAGGAGTGTTCCTCGTCGGACCTCAACGTTTGATGATCTTGTGTTGATAGTTGACGACTCATACCCCATGAATTTCTGGTCTCTAGCAGGAGTCATTGAAGTCATGCTTGGAAGTGACGGATATGTGCGCCGAGTGAAAAAGAAGACGAACATAAACTTGTTGGAGAGTCATATAGACAAATACGTTCTTCTCAAGGTGGCCGAGGGGCATGTTTATTGATTCTGTTTCAAAAGACCGTGTGAACCAAGTATTCAAGTTGATATCTGGAAGCTTAGTAGTCATTACAAAAGGACTTTCTACGAACATTGTTGCTGCGTACTCGATTCTGTCCATGCTTCAAGAACTCAGTTTTCCCCTTTTTTTTAATACATTAGTTAAGTGATCATCACCAACAAACTTAATTGGGGTAGCCACATTCTTAAGGTCTCGGTAAAGGAAAATAAGGTGTCCGCAGAAAAATGAAATTGGCGCGCCACTATTTTTGTCTAGAGTCAAACTATAATAACGTATTAAAGCTAATAGATTGGATTATTTGAATAAAGTTTTAGTTTCTTGGTATTTTATATTGTCTTCAGTTTTGAGGGCTAAAACTCAGGACGACCGATTCTGCTGCAGAAGCTCCTGCCCCTTCACTTTATCGCGAAAATAATCGCACTTTGTTGCATCTTAGTCACAGATGAATGCACTCCAACACTGTATGAGGAATTTTTGATATGTAAAGAATTGAAGAAAATATCACGCACCAAAGTCGAAACTCTCCTCTTATATTTAATTTGAGCAGAAAAAGTGCCATAAAAACAGTCTCCGAGGACAAGCGATGGTATTTGGGGTAGTACAATCATCTATTAGAATTGAAAATTTGGAAGCGATATCTTAAAACCCGTCGGGACAGGCGGTCCGAGAAGTTGTTTTGGCCTCAAAATAGACCCCTAGAGATTTCGCGTGCAGTTCACGGCTCCGCCCCCTTCTTGAAAGCCAATTATGCTGAGCCAATCAGCGTTTGGGCACGTGCTAACGCAGCAGATCACGCGTGAAGGCTGTCAATTGACACCCAATCCTTTCACGCGTGATTGACATAATACGTCAATCATTTTTCGTGCGCAGATTATGGCGGGGAAAAAGAAACGCGCTTTCAGAGGTTTTAAAATTAATTTTCAGAATTTTTTTTTCGGGAAAATATACTTCACATCGTACCGATTCATTAAAGCTCTTAGCAGCTTGGTCTTGATATATGTGTGATACTAGTGGAATTTCAAGCTGCATAGCTGCACTGGACCTCAGAGTTCGATTGTGCTTACATTGCTTCAGTCGCAAGTAACTTGGCCATTCATCAGGAAAAAATCGCCTTGAGAACTAAGTTAACAGCTGCCATTCGATACGTTCCTTAACGGGTCACCAATTTAGCTTTATAATATCATCAATTTCAACAAATTTACCTACAACAAAGCTTGCACATGCTCTTTGAATTCTTTGTCGGCAGTTAACAGAGTAACGTGGAAAATTATGATAAACAACAAAATTACAATTCAACTTGGAAAGTACTAGGGCCTGAACTATCTGCTTACGAATATGAGATGGAAGAAAATTCCAAGACTGCGATATCGCACTCTTGGAAGCTGAGACTTACTTAACATTGCCTTCCCATTTTAAGTGGTGGTCAATGTGGGTCCCTAAAATTTTTCCGAAGATACACGTTCTACGGATGTACTTCCAACTCTTAGGTCAATGTCAATGTTGTTAAGTTGATCATAGAAAAAAAGTTTACTGGAAGATAATAACATGTACTTAGTTTTGCTAGGATTTAAGACCACATTTGCTTCGTTCGCCCAACATTGCAGTTTATCCACATTACGTTGCACCGAGATAACGCAGGATGTAAGTTCACCAGGCTTCGATGCTTGATATATGGTTGTATAATCAGCATATTGTCGAAGCACTTTATCGCCAAAACTAGGTCAACCTGCTACTAATTGCAAAAGAAGGCTTTTAACGGTTTTTGGTCCAGGGACAACATTATAACATATCAAAAGTCCCTGAAAATCCGAGTGGGGAAAGTTGAGAAAAAACGATCTTTTTTAGAGTCCTATATTGCTCAGCATGCAAACGAGGTTGCATTTACTATCTGTTGTGAGCACGTTGTTTTGCTTGAGTTTAAAGCCACGTGCAGCATGGGCTAGCAAAGATTGAGAGAATTTATTGTGTTTTCTTCCTAGTTAAGTGCAATTATATACCGATTAAATAAAATAATTATTCTTTATCAGAGATTCTAAAATCAGAAAAATGAAGTAAAAAGTTTAGAAAATGTCGTCGATGGTTGGCTATCTGAGTGAAATATTTAGCGAAGAATTATGGCGCGGTGGCCTCGTGGTTAGTGCGCTCGACTCCGGATCGAGTGGTCCGGGTTCGGGGCCTGACCGGGGACATTGTGTTGTGTTCTTGGGCAAGACACTTTACTCTCACGGTGCCTCTCTCCACCCAGGTGTATAAATGGGTACCGGCGTAATGCTGGGGGTAACCCTGTGATGGAATAGCATCCCATCCAGGGGGGAGTAGAAATACTCCTAGTCGCTTCATGCTACGGAAACCGGAGATAAGCGCCGGCCTGATGGCCCTTCTGGCTCGTAAGCAGTGACTTAACCTTTTTTTTTTATGTCTTCCACAAGCGACGTTAAAACTTAAAAAGGACAATTTTACACTAAAAGTAACAGTAATGTCATGTTCCAAGATTATATAATTCAGGAAAAAATAATTTGACGTGAGTAGAGACCTCCAAAATTAATTTCACCTCGGTGAAAAACCTCTTTTTCACTCATCGCTTCGCGCTTTACATTGTAATATTCTTTTTTGTCTTAACTCATTCGTAAATTCATCTATTTTCCCTCAGAACTTACAGCAAAATGTCCAGCAATCCAATCAAAGAATTTGGCGAAAATGGAAGTGTTTTCACCCACTTATGAACTCATATAAAAAGCGTGCGTCCTGCAAATCTTGCACTTTCGTTCAATTTGAAAACTAAAAGGTCGAGGGTAATTCCCTTCCAAACTTTGACTTTAACCGTACCAAAAAGAAAGGTTTGACAGACCTCGAGCTCCGTACCGACCACCCGGATGTCTGCCAAGTCTTCACGTAGAAAGAAGAAGTGATCGATTTTGGGCCGGATTATCGATAGACCTAGTCATCGAACAGGTTCTTATGAGAAGCCTGAAGACCAGTGGAGGCTTGACAAGAGGAAGGGGCCTAACGGACCCAGCCGCGTCTTATCTGGCTGTTATCTATGCCTGCGTGTGCCGAAACAAGTAGCATCATGCAAGAGCTGACGGGAGTTAAGTTTAAGTCTGGAGGAGAGAACAAGGATATGTCGAAGGGAAGACAGACAAGAGATATGAAGGACACAGTGACCATCCTCAGTGTTCTGGCTACCCACAACCCTTTCTCTCTCGACACTGACAATAAGCTAAGGAACATCATGAATGGTGTAAACGCCGATAGTGATGTCAATGCTGACACAGCCAAGAGCGTCGGGGAGAAGATGCTATCCTCAATAAACGGTACGTTAGCCACAGATTACTCATTCAAACGAAGTGCCCAGGCAGTCACTATGACATCGAAGTCCTCCATAAAGATTGACAATGACCAAGTACAAGTTGACCCTCAACTTGTATTTCAGTGGCTCCTCATCGCCTGTGATAACCCCCACCTTGAAAAATTATTTCAGTACGAGCTCTGTACATATCCCACAGCTCTTTTCGACTCCTCGTTTACGTTAAGGCAGCCACAAAAGCCAGCGCTAGCAGATGCACTATGGGCAAAGCTTACACCAGAGGGAGCCTGAAGGGAACGTACAGTACGTGCTGGACTGAGGTGCTCTTCACCACGGAGTCCCACGGCCCAGAGGTTCTCCGACTTACAAGGAAGTGCGCGTAGGAAATTCGGGAGAGCTATAGTAGTGTTTGATGGGTACGATGAAATGTCAACTAAAGCTATGACGCAGTAGAGGCGCACATCAGGGAAGGTTGCTGCCAGTGTCACCGTTACAGGAAGCATGTCTATAACGATGACGAAGGATGACTTTCTCTCAAATCCCGAGAACAAACAACTCTTTCTGTTAATGCTAAGTGAGGCTCTCCAGAATGTAGGATGCATAACACACCACGCAAATGGTGACGCCGACCTACTTAAAGTCAAAACCGCTGTAGAGTCTGCCAGAACGACTACCATGGTTCTAGTTGGGGATGACACAGATTTGCTAGTCCTGCTCTGTTATCATGCTTCCGAAGGTGGATACGGCCTCTATTTTAGACCAGAGCCAAAGGCAAACGCGAGAGGTGCGCGTGTCTGGCATATGAAGAAAGTCAAAGAACAGCTGAATAGGGAAGTTTGAAGAAATCTCCTTCAAATGCGACACAATATCGCGCCTCTATAGAGTTAACAAGGCAAGAGCCCTGAAGAAACTTGAGAATATACCTTACTGCACGCTAACGTTGGTCTTCACATGTCATTCTGCTGTTTCTGGCGTTGTCACTGGAGGTGAAAAAGCACTTGTATCACTTTTGGTAAACCAGGGGTAGGTCTTCACTCTATCAGATATCAGTGTTAGTTCGAAAAACTTGCAACCAAGACGTCTCATATCGAGCCACAGAATCTGCCCCAACAGCAGCAGCGGCCCGATTTCAAAATGCGACGAAACGCTCCTTCGCGTCTACCTACAGGTAAAGGAGTTGCAGGGAGAAGGTGCAGGCAGGTCAATGGAGGAGTGGGGTTTGATTGTCACTAATTACCAAGTATTTCCTGTTGCAACAGACTTGCCGACTGCCTCAGAATCGCTTCTCCAGTCAATCAGATGCAACTGCTTGTCTGACTGTAGCAGTATGAGGTGCAGTTGTAGCAAGAATAGTATGCAGTGTTCCCCAGTCTGTGGCCAATGCAAAGGGGCTTCGTGCACAAATTCTTTGAACATTGTGGACTACGAAAGTGAAGATTCGGAAGACTAGCATGTTTATAAATACATTGTATATGTAGCACATGTAGTATTGAACGAAGGGGTAGCTTTCTGGTGATCATATAGGGCTTTTCTTATCGTGAGTCTTAGGCATATGTCTTCTGTTTCGGCAAAAAAAGATCTCACTGCTAGCTCTAAACAAACCTTAATAATTCACTAATTTAATATATTTTGTGGAAAGGTCTTTAACGATTAAAGCCCTAAGATCATTGTTCTTAAAACTAGATTCTTAATTTTGGCGAAATGGCTCGAATTATACCAATAAAAAAATGCTACAAGGCAGCTTCCGGTTGACAGCCTCGTTTTCATGCCATAAGAAAAAAAAACTTAGTTTGTTCGTGCTGTTTGGAGGTGTTCCCATGCTTGGATCTTTAGGGACTTTTAGTATCTTCTTGTATAGGATATTTCTAACAAGTCAATGATGAGAAAGCTTCTTTTGCAATTAGTTACAGGTCCGACCACATAATTCCTGGACTATATTGATGGCAAGCACAATCAAGTTTCCCTTGCAGATCAGCAAGATACGAGGTAACTAGTCAGTAAGGATGATTCTGCATCTGATCCAGAAGTTTTCTCATTTAGTATGGTCAAAAACTTAACATCTGTCAAGCGAAAGACTAGAGAGAATAGAAGTACCAGTTTAAAGAATCTGACCCATCCACTTTACGTTGCGCGTCTTCGTTGTTGCTGTTATCCAGGAATTTGGAGCGTCTACTTCCATAAATGGGCAAGTATCGTTAGAGAACAATTGAAAAAACAATTGAAAAAAAATTAAGTCAGGGAAATAAGGAATATTTTGAAGATCCTCGGGGGAGAATATTCTGCGAAATTAAATGTATTTCGATCAGAAAAACTGCAGACTACCTTGCTATTTTGAGAGCTTTTCTATGAAGCGTGGATAAGCGTCTGTAGTAAATTCAAGAGGGAAAGATAGTTCACATGCGTGGTACCTGCTTGTTTGAACTTTTAACTGGACCTTCATGAGCAAGAAACCTATATTTATTTCATACCCAAGCAGTTGGCAATGAAAACAACATAGCAAGATATAGTTTAATTCGCTTCTTGCGCGGTACTTCGTAAATAATACGAGCAGGTAGCGATAAGCAGTACCGAGTGAAATACACAGTTGTAGTAGATGAAATACTCTCAAAAGTTTAACAAGTCTTCAAAAGGGTATTGAATCCAACAGCAAATTCTTCTTCCTGAAAATTAAAGATAAGCTGACTTCTACAGTCACTTTCCAGACCAAAATTCTAAATGTCGCACTCTAGCTTGCTTTCACAAAACGAAGTTTTACGATCAGTGAGAAAATGAAATGAACAACAAAAGCTTTTGAACTGATTGGGATAGAGATTAGTATTCTACTCTAATGTTCGCCAAAGACTTGCCTTGCCTCTGTGTTCAGTGCCGGCAGCCTCAGCGGAAGACACGCATACAACATTTGAACAGAATTTATATCGATCCGACGATGAATTCGCTGTTTATGATTCGTTGCAATGTATATGTAGTCCAAGAAGTTATTTCTCCATTTTCCAGAAATGTAAATACATTGATTCTGATTGTTCCAGCCGTTAAACGTCCTCTGGTCCTCGAGGAATTCCCAATCGCGGTAATCTTCACTGCTATTCCAAGACAAGATGGTTCAACAACGATTCCGTTTCCACTTGATAACATGTTGCGAGAGAGTCATACATAAATAAAAATAGAAACTGAAATTCTAATAAACACGGCTTATTTTCCCGTGGAAAACAGAATTATCTACCACATTTGACAACCGATTACTACAAACAGTCATAGAATTCCGAGTTTTGGGGGCCCTGAATACGGCGACTGAAGTAATGTGGGAGAGCAATGTAAAGTGGGTGGGTCAGATTCTTTCAGACTTCATGATAATTCCCTCTCAGTTGCTCAGGTGGAGTCCAAGAGCAATATTGAACGTGAAGAAGGTGGAGGTTTCAATATGATTGAAGATTTTGGTTCAAAACTGTAAAAGATGGTAGAAAGATTGAAGTCAAGTGTAGAAAGGAGACTGCAAACAACTGAGGAGATCTGAACCCTAGTAACTTACGGAGCTTGAAAAGAAGGGACGGGGACGGGGACGAGGATGAGGACGAGGAGAAAGAAGACGAGGACAAAGAGGAAGAGAAGGAGGACGAGGAGGAGGAGGGCGGCGGCGGCAGCGGCGGTGACGACGACGACGACGACGAAGACGACAAAGAAGAAAAAGACGAAGAAAGGGGAGTTCGCCACCGCGCAAATATACAATGTAAGCCCTCGGAAAGAACGTTAAAAAGCAACAAGATCGAAATGATGTTTTATCAAGAAGTATTAAATAGGAGGAAAAATTATTTTGCATTTCCACTGATACTTCAAGGAGTTGAATATGATATAGAGAAAACATTTGAAGCAATGTATAGAGCGTTTTCACATGACGTCACGGCGGCCATGTTGTTGTTCCAAAACAAAGGACTGGCGGCCATGATGTGGTACCAAACTAATCCTCCAGGAATAGAACTCTATTTTGTGTTTCAGTAATCCAATATGGCTGCTGGTCACGTGAGTGAAAACGCTCTACATCCTTCCGTGACAAAATTGGCAAAAGAAAATCAGGTCAATCGAGACCCAACACTGCATGTTACCATCACACAGAAAAGACACCACTGACGTTATCAAAACGGTGTGGTATGTGTGTTGATAGGAAGCAATATACTCTAAGTATTAAATATTTTGTTGGTGTGTAAGAGGAGTTTTGAAGACGCTGTCTTTGTTTCCTTATTGTAGATATTGAATTTACACAGAATACAATTTATCAAAATAAAGAAAAGAAACGATACATTTGGTTTGCTCTGACGAAAAGAGAAGAATCATGCAAACCGTACATCAAACAGATCACTGCTCAATTTTTTAAAGAAATCAATATTAGAATTAACCTTTTGACGTTGACGTCCAGACCGGCCTAAACCGGCCATACTTAGTATTTTACTCTGTCTAACGCCAGACGATTTTACTCGTCAATGGGGAACCCCCAGGAGTCAATGGGTTAAAGTCACAACTAGTTTTTCTTACCTTCCTCACAATCTCTCAAAGCATCTTCTAGATGATTCTAAAAACAGAAATAAAAAAGCCAAACATGACTAAGATAGCATGCAACTGCCTGTGCTTAATTTTTGATAATTCATACATCATATACAGTGTACAAAGTAATTTTAGAGAAACTAGATGCTGGAAGAGCGTGAACTGGGTTGCCTTTGGTTACGTGTTACACAAAAAAAGAAGGCACTGAGTAGAACTGCAGCGTTCCAGTTAGTTGTTTCAAGTGGGGGGTCATGTAGACCATTTGAGGGGTCACCCGGATGTCGTGCCAGCAGTTGCTCTTTGGCTCACACGTTCGCACGCTGAATTATTTTTTGTAATGTCCTGTCCCATTTTGAGGTCTTTTACTTTTTTCAGCTTCGGTAATAAATGCAGTTCAAATATAGCAAAACTAGCCTGGAATCGAAGCAGGCTCTTCTGTTGAAAATGGCGCACGGTCGAAATATAGGGGCTTGAAGAAACAAGTAACCAAGCTCCTATATTTCGACCGTGCGCCATTTCAACGGAAGAGCCCGCTTGCAGGCTATGACAAAACAAGCTCTTAAGTAAAACTCAATCATTTCTTTTTTAAGTTAAATAGTCTACAAAAACAGCTAACTGCAAATTGCCCTAACGGACGTTTTCCTGCACATCATGCATGTCTTGCAGTTGCACAAAGGAAACGTTTATTCCAAAAACTAAGGAAGGCTGGACTGAACATGTTGTTTCCGCTTCATAATTCCTCTTCTTTCCAGTCTAATCTGATGCCAGGTCAAAATTTTGCTGGATTTACGATTGCACCAAAAAGTATCGCAAAAGCCAGAGTTAACAGTAAAAGGAGAGCCAAACGACAGAAAAAGAAAAAATAACACAGCTTTCATATAAAACTCTAAATCTCGAATTATCAGCGAAGGATTAATGACAATCGATCGTAAAAACACCAAAATTTCTGCAGTCTCTGACTTCTATGAATTGAGGGGAAGGTCATGATGTTCTGTTAAATGGAAGAAATTGATCACGTGCACCTTTACTTTGAATGAACTACAGGGAAGACTGGTAATCGTTCGTCACTTTCAGAGTTAAGGAGGCTCGAACCAGTTTCAACGCTTCCAAGTGACGCTCTTCTTGGAAGGATGGGCAACACAACGTTGTATCATGTATTGGCAATATTGTGGTACCAAATGAAACACGAACTATTGCTGAACAAGATAGTCATTATTGTGACGTAATGTGTCACCGTGGCAACGGGCAAGCCCTGTAAAAACACCCTATATTTTGTCTTTAGTTGCTTATATCTCAAAAACGAACTCGGTGACCCCCATTTTTTATTTCTGAAAAGTAATCAGAAGGGCATGATGAAACTTTCTGAAAAGTTTTAAAAAATTATGTCAAGTGGATTCAGAGCCACCTTAATTTTGTGGTTTTTTTTTCAGGTAGCTCTGAACCCTCTGGGCAGAATTTT
>NC_090885.1:22967962-22980462 GCF_036669925.1 Montipora capricornis | reverse complement strand
CCTGAAACTTTCAGTTAAAAGGATCGAGCAGGAGTGCCGAAGGCATCTGGGCGATCTGTTGCCGTTTGTGAATCGACTTCGCATCACGAAGAGGCTGTTGCCGCTGGCGTTGGACGATGCCTTCTATTCCTAGAGGGATTTGTCAACTACAAAAAGCCGCTCCTTTAGGAGCCACCAACTTTGCAAAAGTCTATGTCCAATTCAATTGCATTATGTTGTTCCCTTATGCTCAAATATGTTCTTGATTGATTGCCGCATAATAGAGCTTCCTTGCCACATAATGATACTTCAAAGTCCCACATGTCCAAATTTTTTTCACACCCTCATAGTATATATAAATAGCTGATAAAGATGAAGTCTCGGGCAACCCGTTTGCCAGAGTGAAAACTGGGTTCTAATAACACTTGTCGAAATGGGAACTGGGTTCTAATATCACGAAATACAAGATGGCGGTCAAAGGTAAATTTCTTATTTTCATATCGTAGTGAAAGTTTTCCGTCGAAGACATTTCCGTTCAGTTTGAAAAAGGTACGTTTAGGTTTTCAACAGTTCAATAAGGCCTAAATGAGTCACCGACTCACCACCAACGTACCACCAACGCATCTTATACGTTATAAGATTGAACAGCGGCCAGCAGTCGGCCGACAGTTGACCAACAGTTGACCGACAGTCAACCAACAGTCGACCGACAGTCGACCGACGCGTTGGCCGACTGGTTTCTTCAGTCATAGTATGCCTCTGTTTTATTAATTCCGGCGCAATTAAGTTCGGCGTCTGAATCAATTCAGCCGGGATTAATTAATTTGGGTCGGTCTAAATTCGAATTCGATTCGGCTCATGTGAAGTACTGCGTCTGAACCGGGCCTAATTACACGACATGAATAGCCCCTTTTAGTACGGTCACGTTCCATTAACCGTATTTTACTGATGGGGCAGTAAAATCTCATTGTGTGGTTCCAGAAAATATCCATACCCCCACCACGGAAGACTTTTTGATTTGCACCCCCCTCCCCCCAGGATTTTCCGTTCCAGGGGTGTCTTTGATGACCCCCCCTCCCCTCAGGAATTTCCAGAATGTTTTTACTTATAAAAACGACAGTGAATTAGTTACGTAATTGCGGTAGAATTTTATTTCAACAGTGTAAACATTAAGGTTAACTCTTAGAAAAATATAACGCTTTGTTAAGCTCATTATCCAGCTAAACTTTTAGCTTGTGCGGTAACAACTTTGCAAAGCTTAAACATTTGGGTTGCACGTCCACTGTTTCACGTTTTCGTGCGAACTTCGATGAGATCATTTCACTCGCTTAAACAACTTCGCAAACCATAGTAAATAAAACAGAAACTTACAAGGTTCCTTTGTCTACACATTTTGTCAGTTTCTTCAGGTTGATTCTTTAATATTTAGGGACCACACATGTTGACGTGGTAGGTTTCGTGAACATCGTCACAAAGGCGATTGTTTTTCGAAGAATATTATTGACGCCAAAATAATCCATCATATTTGTAAACTTAGATATGGCAATTTATGTGCAGTCTTCAAATTTACTGACTCTCCAGCAGTCCTTCTCGCCGGTAAATGACACACAGCCTCACTGTTGCTTGCCTTTGAGCCACGGATGGAATCGAGAGGGCGACTCTTATTGTTTTTGGCGCGATTTACTTCCTCCAATGAGTAGTCAAACTCCTGTTTTAGAATTTCCAGTTTGACATAACGAACTGAACCTCAACAATCGTTTCCCGAGGCGGCAATAAATATTGCATTTACTCAACGAAACATAAAATCCTATCAAAAATGATGTGAAGGTAGCGAAAAGTGATACTCAAGTGAACGGAAGTGTTGGTTGGACGAAAAAGAGACAAAGCTGGAAGTCTGGGGAGGAGACTACAGTTGAGACCGCCATTTTAAATGTTTTGAATCCGTCCCAAAGGAAAGACACTTCCGTGGTGGGGGTATGGATATTTTCAACAATAACAAAAACTTTAACGTATCAGGGCAGGATCCTATATATCATAGCTTTATTCCTTCAGATAAAAGTGCATACTTGATTATAGCCAATCCAAATCAATTACAAAAAAATACAAATATCACATTAAACAGAAACCACATACATGTACATGTACAGTACAGGCCACATACCAGAGTCACAATCCTCGTGAGCCTCCTCGAATTTTCTCTGAAAATTAATAGTAACATGTTGGTATTTAGGTACAGAACCATGCATCTGTGAATTCTGTACAACAAAATCTACCAGTATGATACTTAATATTCAATTAAAAATAACAAATTTATAAGTCTATGGCGGACAAATTCATACATGCATGTAAATCGTAAATAAATTTAGCCTCAGACACTTCAGCAGTACCAGGGTAATAATTACACCTAACAAGTTTGATAACATCCTAGATGGTCTTCTTTATACACGACTCCATGAAATTAAAAGGACAGTTTTATCCTGCCAGGCCTTCACATAAGACCGTGCAGCGTTAAATTTTAATTGTCTAAAATTCTGAAAATCTGCATAAGAAACCTGAATGGAATTTTCTGACTTGAACTGAGGTGCTACTTAACATTTTCTTGATGTAACAGAAAACATGAACACAAAAAGTAGATTGTATAATTCATAACATACCAGATTTACATAACATGCTGCACGGTTGGAAAGATATTTCACCCTCCTTTCCTTTTCTTGTTCTTTTGGTAGGCATTTGAGAGCAGATGTGTACTGTTCACATGCATTTTCATATCTACCCTCTTGAAATTCTACCCTTCCTCTGTTGCTGTAACTCTCACTTTTTTCAATGGCATCCTTGTCAAATCAACATGTAATGAAATAATCATTTAAACTTCACTCATTTTTAATAACAATTAACTTAAAAGTATTAACAATAACCTTCAATTGTAATGTATTTGATTATTGCCACCAGGCCACACCCGTACAGGGAGGGCTTCAACTGTTTTTCCACAGAACTCCAACAAAATAATTATTACATAATAGGATTTCAATCGGCAAAAAATTCTCTACACAAAATTATTGAAAAATTAATGGCTGCTTCTGCTTTAGCATAAACTGTAGTTAATGCCTTACTCAATTGTCCTCTGTACCTTAGTGATTGTGTCAACTGTTTGTTTGTGCACTTCGCACCCGATCAACACACGTTTTTCCCGCCTCCTTCTTCTGGAACAAATCAGATTTTTGCCGACACATGCAGCCAACTCGCCACCCAATCAAAGTTGTTGTGGCTTGCTATATGTGCACATTTTGTCTCAGAAATCCTCAGTCTTTTCTGACAATGAAGTGAGTTTTTTCCCCTCCCACCCTCCCATATGATCTAATAGGATCATCCCCTCATATTACTATTGGTAGTTCTTAACAGTGACTCATCTCCTACTGTTACATTGTTGTCGCCTACATGTATTTTTTTTTTTCCCGTCATTTTTATTAAACTGGTTTGAGGATAAGTGTTGACAGCGCCAACCCTTCAGTCCCACACTGAGGCAATGCGGGGGTTGCCCTAGCTTGGGTGAGAAACGGTGACACATCCACTTCCCCTTGCTGGCCCAACCTTCTAGGAGCTTGGCATAGGTACACACTGCTCAGAGCAGCTGTGCTCCGTGCACCGCCAGTATTGGCCCCATAGCGCCGAGTTGGCAATTATATAACCGTCTCATATCCAACATCAAACAAGCACGAATGGAATATAATTAATTTTTTATCAAATTTTCATTAAATTCTGAACACTTGTTCAAATGTTGGAAATTAAAGCCAAACTGAGTTTCGAGCTTGGCAACACTTGACACAATCAGTTTCCATGTTACATGTAGGTCATATGGTATGTGAGCTGATAACCGAGATTGAGTGAACCAATCAGAAAGCTAGAAATGCAATTTCCAAGGTCAAAAATTTCAATTGATAGTATATTGTATATTTCCCTTACCAGAAGAGGAGAGGAGGATCCAATATCAGATTCTGCAGATTCAATTGTAAAATAGAACATCAATATATTGAATTATTTCACAGTATACCTTCAACAAACGTAAGTACTCTTTATGAGGAATAAAAAAATTATATCACACTTTCATCAAATAAGCCTATATTAAATATTAACATAACCCAACTTTAAAATATCAAGGATCTGTTACCAGGATAGTAAAGTTGAATAGGCATTCTCTGTTAAAAATTATTTAATATATGAGCTTTAGACAGCCAGTCTACTGTCTTCAACAGATACACATAATTAACTGATAAGTTAAACATGAAACGAACCGTTAAAACATTTAAATATAGAGATTGATACACATAAATTAAAAATATGTAAAAAGAATGTTCAGAGGAATGCTAAAAGTGCTACAGTAACATCTACATCTAGCAAGGGTTTCATTAAGTTTAAAGTAGAAGGGCCTTAATTGTGATAGAGTAAGCAGACACCCTGTGTTTAGTCTGGCTTTTGATCTTGAGACTTCCCTTGAGCAATGGCGGGTACTGTACTAAGCGGTGACCGGTGCTAGTACCCGCGTCCCGGCTTCTAATAAAACCCCTGCATCTAGTATGTTCCAGCACTCGGCAAAGTCCCTTTTTGGCTTATGGCTGTTTCTGCTTAGGTGGCCTCATACAACATCAGCCATTTTAGAGACATCAATGCTAAGCCGGCCACTTCTGCTGGAGAGAACAGGACAGCCACAACACGAGGGACTACATCGATCATCTACTGAGATTAATGTTTGTTTAAAAGAATGTTGTATTGTTTAGCGAGTGGGCATGAATTGTTGTCCGCCTCAACAGTTTCGGCCGTACGCCATGCATGACTCAAGTGTCTTTCTAATGCAGTCATTTCCTTTGTCAATAATCGTCGAGTTATCAAAGTCAATTATATGATCAAATGTCCATGCATGTTTTGCAACATTTGAACCTTTTAATTAGTACATTGTTTTGTATTCCTGATACGTTCTTTCTTCCTGGTGCTGAATGATCTTTTTGTTTCACCAGTGTAATTCCATGGACAAGATACGCAAGGGATTTTGTAAACAACATTGCATTGGTTGCTCGGGGACAGGGAATTCTTGTTGGAGAGTTTTATACTTGGTTTGTTTAGTGACTTGAATGTCGTGACTCTTAAGAATTTGCATGAGTGGTTCAGTAATGCCTTTTATTAATGTGGGGAAGGATCGTAAAGTTCTGTCGATTTGTTGGGTCAGCCCGTTTGAAGAACATACTGACTAATTCCTCAGGCATTGGTGTTGTCAGTGTTGAAGATTTCTATCTTATATAATACATTTAATTATTAGTTGTGATACTCCCTAGACAATACAACATTCTTTTAAACAAACATTAATCTTAGCACTTTTAGCATTCCTCTGAACATTCTTTTTACATATTTTTAATTTATGCATATCACTCTCCACCTTCAAATGTTTCAACGGTTCATTTCATGTTATCAGTTAAGTTTATCCTTTGAAGACAGTAGACTGGCTGTCGAAAGTTACCAGAGAAAGCCTATTCAACTTAAGTCCATCCCTCAGTTGACTACTACTTTCAAATTAACTTGAATTTCAACAGATGCTAAGCTGATCTTAATTTTATGCAAATTCAAAAAAGATCTTGTAAAATACATGTTCAAGATTATTTAAACTTAAGTTTACTTAAATGGTAGAAATGCTGCCAAGGGGAAGGGAGATGTTCAATTATGCTTGCAGTAATTTAACAGTGGTTTGTGTGTGGAATTGAAGGGACGATTTCAATAGGTCTTGTGGACCCTACTGGACCCCTCAAGAGAAGAAAAAAAAGAATAGATGGTTTGCACAGTAACGTTATCAAATTCTAAAATCAAAATCGCAAGGTCTTCTGAATTTTTTTCTAAAGGAGGTTGAAGATGACCCTAAGAAATAAATCTTTTTTTAAGTTTTCAGTTCCATGATGTCTTTCGGAAATACAGCATGATTTTGAATTTCTGAAATGTCACCTCGCACGACACCATATGATACAAATTAAGCTATTCAGTTGAAATCTCAGCAGTATGAGCCTTCAAAAACATTAGGTGTGTTCTTACACATGTATTTTATCTCATGAGCGAAAAGTAAGCGCTCTCATTGCAAAGTGAACGACAGATGTTTTTGTTGATTAATGGCCACCATATTGGTGCCCATGGACCAGTACATGTCGTCTCCATACAAAACTGTATAATCAGCTGTAAAGTTGGGTGAATTAAACACTTCGACAAATAACTTGAAGAAATGATGTAATGCACAGACCTGAAAATTGGAGAGGTTGTTAAAAGATCTCTTTCCCACAACATTCCAAGTTCTTGCACTTTTTCATTGACAGTGAAACTATCATGACAAGCAAAATGAAATACAGAGCAGATCGTACCACCATTTGCACATAACTACAATTCCTTGCACCTTTGACCACAATCCCTTGCACTTCGAATAAAAACGTATTCTTCTCCCGATTAGATAGCTGCCTTGTTTGTTTGCTTCAGGCTCACTCACTGCGGCAGCAATAATCAAGTCATTAAGTCTAAGAATAGTGTTATTATTCCAATAATTTCCAATTTAATTCCCTCAAATCCTCGGGCAAATGATATTTAAGGTCTGCCATTACATGCGGTTTGTGAACTACAAGTGTTATTGGCACTATCTGCATTTTCATCTCTCTTACTTAATTAAGATTTCATTGGTTCTTTGAATAGTACAATGTACAGTCATGTAGCTCAAAGTAAACACATGCCTGCATGGACACTATAATTGTTTACTGTGCATTTTACAAGTCTGCAGAACGTCACCCTCAAGCACCAATCATCAAATGATCGCAAGAATTGGGGAATTTCAATATGCAACCTGCTATTTGTCTCTGAGTGCCTGCAGCATGCAATGAAATAAACTAATAAAATATGGTGGAATCGGACGACATGATCATCAAACTAAGATCATATAGGCAAGAAATTTTGAGTCAACCACACTCAAGATCCCAGGCAATGAGATTTTAATAATTCATAACATTTGGATTCAAGATTTTGGGAAAGTAGGGAACAACATTTGGGATTGTACTACAGCTGTAGTCTTGTAATAATTATTATATAAACAGGATACAGGATTTGGTAATTTCAACATGCAGGATTTGTGAAATACAATGTATCACATTTAAGAGCTAAGATCTGGGAAATTCTAGTGGTAATGATGTGACAAAAAAATCAAGCCATCTAACATTGCAACAATTAAATCTCATAAAATGCAAACCAATCGGCATGTTTTGCATTTAAGTCCAGGCTACCGTATCACAGCTATATTGTCCACATTTCACCAAAGGGTCATCAGTACATGTGCATGTGTCTTGTTTCATAGATCCTTTATTCAATCTTTATGTGATGAACCCCCCTCACCCAATGTCATACAGTATCTCCTCTTAAATATGCTTTACATAAAGCAGATGAGATAGGTCTGGATTCTTTATTACTAACTAAAATTTGAGATAACAATAGAGTACATGTATAGAGAGCAATCACACTTCCTGGAAATACAAATCACTATGTTGCTCACAAAAAGTGGTGTTTAAACAAAAGAAACAATAATGTTTGCACTCTACTATTTGTGACCTCTCACGCGAAAACGATCCTTTATGATCTGCCATTTTCACACAGATAGCCATGCCTAAGCCGAGTATGATCCGTTCCAAAAAACTTGCAAGCCGTGCGCACGGACCAAGTTACCTACCTTATAATTAGCCAATGGACCGCCGCTCTTAAAATATACCTCAAACTGCTGACCTTGTAAAAATGTTTAGCCCCACTCCTCTAGCCAATATGAAATAGCCTTGACTGCCTCCACCCTTCTTTTTTCCTTCCCCACTACATAAACTAGTTTATCTATAGAAATGGTACAAATGCTGCCGAGGTGAAGAGAGATGTTCAATTATGCTTGCAGTAATTTAACGGTTCGTAGGTAACACACTGCTCAGGGCAGCTGTGCTCCATGCCCGGCAAGTATCGGCCCCATAGCGCCGAGTTGGTAATATATAAGGTTTGTGCGTGGAACTGAAGGGAGATTTTATTACATCTTGGGTAGGGACTGTACAAAACGTGGACCTCCACTCCCACTCGAGAGAAGAAAGAAAACAATACATGGTTTTTACAGTGATGTCATCAAATTCTAAAATCAAAATCACAAGGTCTTCTGAATTTTTACCAAAAGGAGGTTGAAGATGACCTATATATAGCTAGAAATAAATCTTTTTCCAAGTTTCCAGTTCAGTGACATCTTTTGTTTAAATTTCCAAATTGCCACCTTTCGTGACACCATGATACAAAGCTATTTGGTTGAAAAAAAATTATGTCTATCCCTATGAATCTCAGCAGTTTGAGCTTTCAAGTACATTTAGAAATGTGTTCATACCATGTATTTTACCTCATAAGCGAAAAGTAAGTGATTTCATCTCAAATGTTTTCTGTTGATGGGCTAACTCGGTGTTGTACCCAATTCAAATCTCCTGGGATTAAGATTCTTTGTGTATTGTATTTACATGATAATGTAGCATTCATATTTGAATGATATGGAAATACCTGAAACAAAACATTAATTTTTATTCCCAGGGTTTTCAATAAAATTTGAAGTAGGCAGCTGGTTGAAGTCTAGTAGCCAACTGCATCAACAAGGTCTGGGGCATGCTCCCCAGAAAATTTTGAAATCTGGAAGCTCTAAAATGCTATTTCCAGTGTTCTGGGCAAAAAATTAAGTACAAAGATAAAGGAAAGTTTCCTATCAACAGCAACACTGAGTGTGCAGTTACGTGCATTCTTTTGATAATTTCCAGTGAAGAAAGATTTGGAAAACCATTTCAAAAGGAAAATTAAGGATTTAAACGTTAAATGACGTTTCCACAACTTCGTGTCATCATTACTACCAATTTCAAGCTGCCATGAATGGCAAGCCTTTTGCACGTTTTTTCAAGAGCGAATTAAAACATTAAATTTTTGGTTTGTCTACAGTAGACAAACTGCAAACTCATGTTTGTTCAGCATGAGAAATTCTGTCAAACAATGAGAATATGTCATTTTAATCTGAATGAATGGCAAGCCTTAACCAATGAAACATTTACTGTTTTAATTAGTGGAAAACAAGTCTTGATGCAATGATTACTCAATAACAACCTGTTTTGCATGTGTTTGCAGACCTACGTAACTAAGCATACATGCAATAAAATATTGAATTGTAAACATAAAAAAAATGCAATGGTTGGTCCAGGCAAAAAATGCTGTTTCACTGTAGCTTGAAGATGGCAGTATCAGATCAGTTTTAGTTTCTGGACAACCGAGCTTGATTCACCGTATTCGAGCGAGTTACCTGTCGAACTCGAGTAACAATCGCACTCGAAATGTCGAGCTCTACAACAACAAAATCGAGCTCGATTCCCAATACTTAGTTCTCGAGCTCGATTTCCAAGCAATTCTGCTTATCAAGCTCGATTTGAAAGTTACCTATCAAGCTCAATTCCTTGCTCACCAAAAACTCTTGATTGTCATACTGTCTTTACACCGAAGAGAGTCTACAGAAAACATTGAAAAAACTATATTTTCCCCACAAAAAACTTTTTCATTTCAGGGTTTTCTTTAAGGTTTTAAGTAGCCGGAGTTTTTTGTAAAGTAGACAGGTGTGGGTCCAGAGGACCCACACGATGGGCGCTTCTAGGGGGGTCCGGGGGCATGCCGCCCCAGAAAATTTTTGAAAACTGAATGCCAGAAAATTTATGCATTTCCCGGCATTTTGGGCCATGAAACTCAGACATTAGAGGGATAAATCAAGCTGCAATTATACTATGAAAACCATGTTACTCAAAGAAAGACGAAGTGACATTTCAATAATACAACCCTATAAACAAAAAGTTGAATGATATTTTTTGTATCTTTTTGGTGGTTTTGCTGGAGGTAACGAGCCTGGCAAATATTGCCACTTGACAACTTGTAAACATGGCACATACTTTGAAGGACTAGACCAGCAAAGGCTTCTGATTGGTTGTTAAATAAAGAATCTGATTGGAGGATACTAATTGGCCAATGGCGTAAAGGAAGTTTCGATCCTGTTTAGGTGTGAAGATGACACACATTCGTTCCATTGTGTAATTAGCGGGAAAATATGCTTGCGGAACTTGGTTGTAGTAATTTCGAAAATTGAAAATCACTCTAGAGCGATTTAAGAGTGATGTAGTTTTTTTCCGAAGAGTTTAGGAGTTCCGTAAAGCAGTGAGAGTTGATCAAAAGTGACGTTGGACAAAGATCCGTTGTCATGTTGAAGCGTAGAGATGCCCTCGAGAGGACGAGCACTTACGCGGGCAAGTAGGATTTAACTCTGAGGAGCGTTACGTTCAAGTGTTTAAATAAACTCTACGAGTCCTCAGCTTCTACGTTCGCTATAAATGATCAACTGAAAGGTTCGAAGTGAAAACGAAGGAGCGGTTAGTGAATGATCAGAGGCTAGTTTTGTTCCTCAGTTGAGTTGTGGTAAGAGATGCGTGAACACAGGCTGAGCGTGTTGCTAGCAGAACATCATATGGATTGAGAACAAACCTTTTGAAAATGTTTCTTTGTTTACAAGCCTTTTTATGATTGCGGCGTGATTATACGAAGTTTTGCGCGGACTAAAACGTCCTTGAGTGATTTTTCCTTCGGGTAAGATACAATCGGTGGCTGTTTGAAGACATCGAAATCCAATATGGCGAACAACAAATCATATTGTTCCTACTTTCCCGCCACCGCAGCAAGATTTTTTTAAAACGAAAGTCTCAAGCATAACGTTTTTAAACTGCCCTTGAGTTAGAAGTCTTTTATGTGTTTTCAGAAAAGATAGGCACTGCAAATTTTTATTTGTATTGAGCCCAAGTAGTTTAGACCTCATAAACATCATCTCCTCTACATATCTTGACTCTTCAAACAATGAAAGTAGCCGGCGAAACCTGACAGAGAAGCCGGCGAACTTCGCCAGCTGCCGGCTCTTATATACAACCCTGCATTTGAATCAATTTCGTAACAGCCTATTTATTATGCATAAAAATATCTGAGAACAGAGAAATTACAAATTAAATGATTCAAAAATGAAATAATCTCGTGAAACCAAGTAAAGAGCAAGACTTAGATGGCGATAAAATATTAAGGAGACCATACGACCACAGCCAAGGCTTTTTCTTTGGGTGCTACATACATGTTGAGTAGTCATTAAAATTTGGTCGTGAGATCTGGGAACGAAGGCTCCTGGTTAGCGCAAAAGGGTGGAAACCTTACAGGACTTTCTTCTGGTTAGCAGTTGCTGCAAGTGAAACTATAATAAGGGACACATGAAGTGCCTACAAAGTGACAACATGGTCTCTTATGCGTTTGGTGCACTGTGGGCTCAAAAAGGGCTCAAAAAGGTACTTTAAGCCAAACCGCACAAGCGGTTTGTCCTCATCGTGGCATTAACATAATGTGCAAAAGAGGCAAAAATTTATGAGATGGGTGAGTGTACAACTTTGATGTTTTCTGTAGACTCTCTTTTTTTTAATACAGTATGACAATCAAGAGTTTTTGGAGAGCAAGTAATCGAGCTCGATAGGCAACTTTCAAATTGAGCTCGATAAGCAGCAATGCTTGGAAATCGAGCTTGAGAGCTAAGTATTGGGAATCGAGCTCGATTTTGTCGTTGTAGAGCTCGACATTTCGAGTGCGATTGTTACTCGAGTTCAACAGGTAACTCGAACTCAAATACGGTGAATCAAGCTCGGTTGTCTAGAAACTATAGAACTGACCCACAGTATCAATTAAATCTGATAATTATGTTTGAAATTGTGGTTAAAAGAAAGTACATTCAAGTCCATCAAAAATGAATTTTACTTTAGGTTTGAAGGAATCCTTCAATTAATTCAATTTACAGAAAAAAGGAACTGACTTCTCTGAGCGAAGTAGCTGACGCTTTTCTTGGTTGGCAAAATTTAAATAACAAGACTTGTTTATAAACAGTAAAGTCTCCTATAAAGTTGTATGAACCGCATAGACCTGAGAATTGGAGAGGTGGTTACAAGATTTGTTTCCTACGACATTCCTAGTTCTTGGCCTTTTTCATTGGGGTTTGCCTAAAATCAGGAATCCAGAATAAGAACCTGAACCAAAGTCACTTACAATGATCCTGCGTCTTGCAAACGTTTATTATTATCTCTCTGAGTAATTTGCCATGTGCTGACTCCTTTTGGGAGGGGATTCATGTAATAACTTCTGAAGAGCATCATGAGCCCATGAATAGGAGCTTGCCTCTCCCATACAAGCCCTTATGAGTCTTGTCCTTTGTGCCTATTGATACCCCACATGGTCAGTGGTTGATGTCGGACGTAAATAGCATTCTTACACTGAAAACGCGTTTTCACCAATAGTTGTGGCTGCAACCAAACATCTGTAATACCCACAGAGGACTGACTACTCACCTCAGGTTCCATGTCGCTCTCAACCGACATTGTGATGAAAGAGGGAAGGCAAAAATATCA
>NC_090885.1:22962962-22965462 GCF_036669925.1 Montipora capricornis | reverse complement strand
TGGATTCTACCCTCTTAAGGGGGTCCCAATTGGAGGATAGCTTTCACGACTAAGGTTAGAAAATTTGGCTTTTCACGGCTAATGGTTACGGTTAACTTACATGAAAAACAAAGAAACGTCCCTCGTTGAAAATGAAAGTCTTTTTTTGCTCTTTTTTGGTTCTCTGTGTTTGTTAGTAGGGTGTTAGTACAAATTGAAAAGAATAAGTCATTGGTTATCAGAATGCGACTTACATTTTTGTCAAGACCTCCAACTGGGTGCAAGAGAGGATGAGGTAAGAGAACGGATTCCCCATACACGGGCCAATAATAGTTTTTTTAAAATCTCATCTTAGCTACGCAGCTATTTTTAGAGAGGCATCTGATTGGCCAGTTGTAATGACGTAATGACATTTTAAATATGTGTGGCGTTGGGAACGAAAGCTTAAAATAGCTTGGCGAATCCAATAGATTTTTAAAAACTGTGATGGGCATGGGGGTCCGTTCTCTTACCTCATCTTCTCTTGCTGGGGGTTCTTTGGGACTTGTTTTGTCTTGCCAGACAAGCTTAGCGAGATGGAATGTCAACGAGAAAAGCAAAGGAGGTAAAACGGTGTCGAGTGCTCTGAAGTCTCTAAATACTTCGAAACACTCCCTATTCCACTTTTAAAGTAAAAAAATCACGCTAAATGCTTTTAATTTTTTTCACGCCTAACGGTTAACTTTTCTTGACGTGTCACGGCTAACGGTTAACCCCATTGAGACCCTCTCCTAACAAAGCCAACAACAGTTCTATTCCACAAACCAATGACTTGTTCAATATCTAACACTTATAGACAAGATCAATGGCTTGCCTCATAGAAACAAGTGTTAAAACTTGGTGCACAACGGAGGTTGCACCAACATGGCGTCTCCATACAAAACTCTGCAAAGTTGCGCGAAATGATTCGACAAATAACTCAAAAACGATGCAACGCACAGACCTGAGAATTGGAGAGGAAATTTCTAAATTTGTCTCTTACAACATTTCAAGTTTTTGGCTTTTTTCATTCGTGTGATAGACATAAAGGTGATGTTTCAGAATTTGTCATGAATGTTACAGGAACTTTTCATAACGATGCGATGTTCCGGCAGATCACAGAGGCGATCATGATTATTACTCCCCACTCTTTGGATCACTTACTTGTTAACATGTTAAGGGCTAAGTGCTTGTTTGTTTGTTTTTCTTTTGAACTTTTTCTGCACAGCTTGGCTCCACCGTGTAAGGGTCCATGTAAGAAGTACTCATTGAAACATCTGCTGTTTTGGGTCAATGTGGGCACAGGTATGAACATCAAATGTCCAGTTCATAGTAGGAGAGCGAGCGAGCGAGCGAGCCTTAATCTGGTAGGTTTATCATCTTGGGCCATCTTCGTCCACAGAAGCCCCCAGGCTGGCATCATTAATTAAGCCGGAACGTGGGTAAAGGAAATGATATATGAAATGGATCATATATATGTTGATTCATTCCTCACGGGAACATAAGAACCCACAAGAGTACGCGTTAGAACTGACAAGTTCTTGGAACCAATCGAATTGCTAGGGTCAAAATCTGACTCTGGGAATATGAAACGGCATCCCATTGGACCGGCCTTGTCAGAGAACTCAACGGCCTGTACAAGTGGATTTTCGCCTATTCCGTCGCTCTGAGAGAGAGCTAATTAAAGGGCATTTTTGCGCAGTGTTTGAGAAAGAAAACGCTAATAGAACGGTTTAAGATTCCCGATTTGGTTAGAAAAACCTCCGAAATTACACATCGAAACATCTTTTGCAGAAAAAAAATGAAAGAGAAACGAAGGTGAGATGTGCAAATATCTTTCCAAGATGACCGGCCTTTCGTGATGTGATGCACGTAAAGGTCACCTTGTCAAGTGCGCGACGCGTGAATAGTACGGCTGCTTAGCCCAAAAATATATCAAAATTGTTCGTTTTCTGATACAAGCATGAAATTTTGCAAAAAGATAGCTCTTAGGCTGGTTATTAAGTTCTGATATAGGGCCAACGTGAAATGTCACTTTGTGGGAAGGTACGCGGCCTCAAATTTGCCATTACATGAAAATGAGGCTTTAAAAATTAAAACTTTACAACTCCATATTTCTTACCAGCAATGCAGAAATTTCGATTGAAAAGAAATGACAGGCCACATTTGAAGGATATTTAAAGTATAATTGTTGTTTTTGAAACCTTTTTAGACCTTTATAATCTTATTCTTGGTTGGGGAGATAAAAAAATTCGTGTTACCTCATTCAGGTAAAGAATTTTAAACACCATCTTTTATTTTTGTAAATGTTTTTCTTTGGGTAAGGGTAACCCCTCAAGACCACTAAGAAGGAAAAAAAAGAGTTTTTCTTAAACTTAACGGGAGTAAAGTAATTTCATCACAGTGACATGCAGACTCTGCTTGTAGAGGTCTGTAGATGTTCATTTGTGTTGAAAGACTTAAATTGTAATCATTTCAATCACTCAATTCACCAAGCAAAGCA
>NC_090885.1:22955462-22957962 GCF_036669925.1 Montipora capricornis | reverse complement strand
TGCTAATTTGACCCCTGAGCATCCCACAATATCTCTTAAAAGTAATAGAAATCAAAATGGTCGCCTTATCGGTAAAAAAAAAGTAAATACATTAAGGTTACCTGATTATAATAAGTTTACTTCCGGATTTTTGTGACGTCCCTGGTCACATGACATTAAGTGCTAGTCATAAATCGTTTCCTCTTCATGTTGACCGCTCTACCTGAATGTTTTTACCTTATATGTTCCAGTAATTGAAATGTTCTATAGCTCTTTATGCATTTTTTCTTATAAGCCTCGATTACATGCCTGTCAAATAATGCCACGCCCCTTTCACACCATAATAGTCAATTTCCCGGTGGCCCTATATCAAAAAATAATGAGGACCATTAGTTCGTTTGTTTTGCCAAGTTTCGTGCTTGTATCACAAAACGAACGATTTCTCGCTTAACAGCCGTACTAAAGATGCGCACTTTGGTTTTTCAAACATATATCGACACTTGAAAATACTCTGTTAATTTCTTCAAAGTCTGTGCTTTCAGAAGTACTCAAGTTCCTTCAGGATGGCCATGCCAAATGAATCCATAGCATGAGAATCAGATATTTTAAATTTCCATTTGTTGTAATTTAAATACTCACAGTAATATGCACCCAATTCTGAAAATAAAAGAATTATAATTCTCTGTGATCAAATTTTGGAAAGCACTTATCAAAGACATACAGTACGCATCGAACGCGTTGGAACCTTGTTGGTCCTTCCTACCGCAGTCCCGTAGTCGCCAAAATGAATAAGCACTAGCTTACGTTATACTGATTAGGCCGAAGAACTCTCGTAAAATTTTAGCGTTCATTTTGCGGTTCGGTTAACTACACTTTTCATCGACTGCGGGACTGCGGACCGCGGTAGCCCTTCACTTCAACACTTAGTAAATACATATTGACTTCTTAGCCGCAGTAGCCGACTGCGGACTTCGGACCACAGGAGCTGTATACGTAGATTTAAGGAGGGCGTGAGTGGCCGGGTATTCTGAAGTTGCTCCCAAGAACGCTACACATGAATGTAACTCGTTCTTTAATCCATGTGCCGAAACAATAATCCATGGACCGAAAAAAGGACGCTACACATGAATCTAACTCGTTCTTTAATCAATGTGCCGAAACAATAATCCATGAGCCGAAACAACAACGCTACACATGAATGTAACTCGTAGCCCTGTAGCCCCGTAGCAACGTAGCCACGTAGCGTGAGCGTGCACAAACTGCGTAGCCAAGTATCCTGATTTTAAGGGGTACAACTTCGGTATTCTGCAGTTACTCCAAGGTTGGTAAATCTCTTCTGCTTGACGAAATCAGGTATTCTTGTGAAGAGGGTCGCCATCTAGAACGCGACTAACTATGTAAATGGAACAAAATTGCATGAAATGCTTAGAGTAAGACTTCTCAACCCTACAAAAGACATTTTCTTTCTTTAGTTAAAGTTAAGCTTACATCAGTATTACATCTAAAGTAAATAATTTCAATTCTTGTTACTGAGCTTAAATTTGTTTGGTTATTTCATCCGTTATATTTGTTATTTAAAGTTGCAAAAATGTTTTGAGCCATCACTGCTCCTCACAAAGGTGAGGAATAAATAGCATTAGACTGAACTATTAATTTTTTTGTGGGCTTTCATGTTTATTACTTGTTTTGGTGAAAAGCAAATGGCATAACATCTTGCCAAAAATAGAGAGACTAGAACCTTGCTTTTGGTGTCTCCACTAGAGCTATATGTTGCAAGGCAAAGTTTAAAACAGCCTTGTCGCAGATATTTAATCAGGACTTACATGATTCCTGCAAACACTTACATGTATCTCTGCTGCATGTCCTCTTGTGTGTTCTGGCCTCTCCTATGTGTTATGGCAGGAGTTCGCCAGGCTCATCAGCACCTTTCAAATGGGTATCAGGAGGCAACCCCCTGCCCCACCCATTATTCTTTTTTCGGAAATCAACCAAGAAACAATTACATCAAGGTGCCTCCCTCGATCTGCCACTACTTTATTGACTCATTCTCAACTGTTTTAGCTAACTTTAAGGTGTGTTGTGTTTGTGGAATTAAGGCGACTTAAGGCGACGTAGGGTGCGACTTGAGACGACTTTTAAGTCGCCTTAAGTTGCCTCAACTTAAAAGGTCCCAAAGTAGGCCTTCTTGTATAACTAGAACAGAACTAATGAACTGTGAACATTATTCATCTAGTAGGTATTACTGAACGAAAAAATGAATTAAATCTTGTACAACACTTATATCATCTTTCGTCCGAAACCATCGGACTTAATCATCACCCGCTAACTCCCTGGACGAACGGGTTTTTCAAAACTAGGTGGTAGGTAACAAACTGGTCCATGTCAAAGACGGTACCCCGACGAAAAGGCGTTCCAATGTCGTATACGGAATCAAATGCGCGCACCCAGGCTGCAATAAGACGTACATCCGTGAAACCAAGCAAGACCTTGGCCAACGATTCGCGCAACACACCAAACCTGC
>NC_090885.1:22945462-22947962 GCF_036669925.1 Montipora capricornis | reverse complement strand
AGTTGACCATTTTTTCCGAAATGTCGGAATTACCGGGAATTTTCTATTCCAGTTGACGGCTGGAAATTTCGGAAATTAGAACCGGAATTTTTGTCCAAATGGATCGCGCCAAAGGATTTGTATGGGAGAAATCGTAGCCTAATTGTGTTTAAATTTTAATTTTCGAATAAAATTTACTTACCTAAAATCCTTTATCGGTCTTTGTCCATCCTGGATGATTTTTAGGTCGATCCGAGACGATTCCTTAGACTTAAAAGTTTAACGACTTTTCCTCTATATATGTTGAAGTCAACTATTTATCCCATACAAATCCTTATAGTCGCGTTTTTATTTCAATTGAGCTTGGGAAACCTGTGGTCTTCACCCTGTGGAAAGAATTGAAAACATTCCACCATTGTGGTTGCTAATGAAACGCATCGCCTATGAATGTGATTGTCATTAATCTGGAAATTATTAGCAAACCATCAAATTACGAAGAAAATGTTTTACGATGACTGAACCTCAATTGCGATGCCAAAAATGTCGCACAAATAAACATTGGTTTTCCCTGGGATTACTCTGGAGTCCAGTAGAAATATCCCAACAGTTTAACTTAAGTACAACCCGATTTCAAGGTAAATACTATTCAGTAGTATGGAAACGGTATCTAAGAAAGAAAAATGCCCGCTTTAGTAAAACGTTAATGAATATTAAACTCTGCCGATTAAAGCAGGAGGAGATGTGAAAACCCAGCCTGCCGCACACCCGAGGACTCGAAATGGCTGCTCAAAATGTCGTCAGCTCGAAGAGCACAATCAACTTAGTACATAAAAGTTAAAAAAGTTTTACAAACTCGGAGCTAAAAGTTAAAACTTATGAAATATTTCGTCCGTTTTCAACCGGACTTCATCAGTCAATGATGTGAATGTTAAAAAGATGAATTTTAAAAAGGTTTTTTAACGCCTCTTGGGGGTTAGAATTGTGTCATAGATGGCTGCTAATTCGTAACCATTGTCTCTGTTTAACGCCGGTTTCGTAAGTTTAATTTGAATAGCTTCTTTTATCCTGCGTTTGAAGGTGTTAACTTCGGTTGATAGTACTTTTGTCTTATTTGGGTTCACCGAGTGGCCCTCCAGGCGACAATGCTCGTGAATAGCTGATGAACTTCTTGATTGGTGTTCTTTTACCCTGATTTCCAGAGAGCGGGCCGTTTCGCCAACGTACTCCTTCTTACACTTCTCACAATGGATCTGGTACACAGTACCGCATTTCTTGAGATTGACAGTTGTGTCCTTGACACGTACCAATTGTGATCTTAGAGAATTGACGGGTTTATGAATAAGTGTAACCTCATGTGACTTGAAAGCTCTTTGCAGGCGTTCCGAGATTCCTTTGATGTATGGCGTTGATGCATAGATTTTCTTCTCGTTTTGAGGCTCTTCGGTATCCTCTGTTGTAGATTTTGGATGTGGTATTGTTAGCATCCATTCTGGATAGTTATTCATTTTTAGAGCTTGCTTGACGTGCTGTGTTTCTCTAGTTCTGTCATCGTTTTCCGTAACCAAGGTCTGAGCTCTCAACATCAGGGTGTTAACCACAGCTCTTTTGTGTTGTAGATGATGGTTTGATTGGAAGTTTAGGTACTGGTCCGTGTGCGTAGGTTTGCGGTACACGGAGATCTTGGTAGAACCATCTTGGTTAATACTCACACAGGTATCAAGGAAAGGAATCCTGCCATCCTTTTCTTGTTCCGAAGTGAACTGGATATGTTGGTCAATGGAGTTTAGATGTTCTGAGAAGGAATCGACGGCGTTTTCGTGAATCTTGGCCATCGTGTCATCCACATATCGATACCACATAGTTGGAGGGGTGGGGGCGGTGTCCAGAGCTCTGCTCTCGAACTGTTCCATGTAGAGATTGGCCACTACAGGGGAAATTGGAGACCCCATGGCGGCTCCTTTCTTTTGTTTGTAGAATTCACCCTGGAATGTGAAGTATGTGCTCGAGAGGCACATCTCTAGTAGAACAGTCAATCTCAAGAAATGCGGTACTGTGTACCAGATCCATTGTGAGAAGTGTAAGAAGGAGTACGTTGGCGAAACGGCCCGCTCTCTGGAAATCAGGGTAAAAGAACACCAATCAAGAAGTTCATCAGCTATTCACGAGCATTGTCGCCTGGAGGGCCACTCGGTGAACCCAAATAAGACAAAAGTACTATCAACCGAAGTTAACACCTTCAAACGCAGGATAAAAGAAGCTATTCAAATTAAACTTCTGAAACCGGCGTTAAACAGAGACAATGGTTACGAATTAGCAGCCATCTATGACACAATTCTAACCCCCAAGAGGCGTTAAAAAACCTTTTTAAAATTCATCTTTTTAACATTCACATCATTGACTGATGAAGTCCGGTTGAAAACGGACGAAATATTTCATAAGTTTTAACTTTTAGCTCCGAGTTTGTAAAACTTTTTTAACTTTTATTATGCTTCCGGAGCAGGAAACAAATGTTTTTAATTGT
>NC_090885.1:22932962-22935462 GCF_036669925.1 Montipora capricornis | reverse complement strand
ATACGGTTACTATTTTGGTGCGAAATTTGCATTGTTCAATTCAAAATGGTGAATTTAGCACATGGTGCAGCACTCGCTTATAACATCACGACTTTCATTTTCTGGCGAAAACGGTTGTGTGTAAACACATCCAAACCGCATCGATTTTGACGCGGTTTCGAAGTCATGGAACCATGTCGATGTGAAACCGCTTTCGTGTAAACACTGCCTGAAATAAAGGGTCCGTGAAGTGAGCTGAAAAAAAGCCCTTGTCTACGGACGTCTGAGATCGATAGTACGTGAAGCAAGTTGCAGGTGACATAAATTACTCTGTTTTAGTCTCACAGATATGGTTTGTATCATGTCGTTGACTGCCACAAAGAGGGGAGGGGGTCACGGGCACCCCAGGAACCCCCCTGGCTACGCCCCTGAACTAGTACAATATTGTTCTTTGTTGGGTTGTCATGAGAATTTGGTGTTACATCAAGATCATACCTCTCAAGCTGATAATATACACATTCACGAAAACGGTGTTTTATGGTCTTCTCAGTGACTTTATTTATCAGATTTAAGTGCCAAAAATGCCAAAAACCGTAACTCAGTATTAACTCAATTTTTACTCAAACTCAACTCAACTCGTAACTCGATCAATAGTCTATCTCGGTATTTCTTCCCGTGAAACAAACTTTCGCATATCAAGACCTGTATTTCTCCTTTGGAATCTAAGTCTTTATCATCACTTACGATCAAAGATAACTGTACAGCCTTTTAAACTACATCACAATTATTTTCTAAAGAGGTGATATGATCATAGTCTCCACTGATGATATCAAATCTTGTATAATTAAAACAGAACTATATAGACAAGATGACAAAGAACTCGATAGCTAGTATGGCTAGTTGAACAAAGGATATAAAGACCATTACAAAGAAACAAACTGTTTCACAATAAAAAAAACAAAAGAACGCAATAGATAAAAAAACCTATCGTCGTAGCAATGGTACACTGAACGGGAGGCTATTTGTTCGCTGTGGACCAATATGGAGTCTATGATGTTTGTCGAGTTTTTTTTTTTCTTTGTCGCTGTCATGATATCGATGTCTCGATGATGTTGGACTCCGTGGTTTGCGTTAATTGCCCAATCAAAACACCGCAACGTGCTTTCTATTGTGCATTTTGCTGCACCGGAAAAAAAAATGAAATCTAACAGAATTTATTACGGGTCCAAGTAAAAACGCAGAGAAAAACATCACGGGAAAACGTTTTTACTCCGTCCTCAACGTGTCACGTTTTTTTAATACTTATTAGTAGGAATTTGACCAATCAGGATGCTTTAATTTCGTATAAACTCTTGTTCTTAGGCCATCGTAGCTTGATTAAAAATCAGTTTTTAAAAATTGTAACGGTCACTTTTGAAAATGTGTGTTGACTAGCATACGAAACGTCACGTTTTATAAAAATGCGTTGGAATACAATGTTTATCACCGCTGTTTGTGTTATTTTCTTAATCATGGTTCAATTTGTTTGGGAAATCCTCTTTCACGGGGTGAGACAACCTCGTTCCCAGGGTCCTCTCTCTTCCTTCCTCGAGAAAGTACCCTGGGTGCGGCTGGTCACGTGTCTACTAGATTTTGCAGATTCGAGAAAAATGATTGAAGGGAGGGGCAGTACAGTTAAAGTTTTTCTCCACGTGAACTACTACTGGGCCAACTACTGGGCCCAGTAGGGAGTGGAGTTGTAACATCCATCACGTCCTTGGTCACGTCCTGACCAAGGACAGACTAGACCATCTATATCCATTTCGTTGTGCAGCATGGCACACAAAGAGAAGTTTTCTCAAGGTACATTCTGAAATTATTTATTGTGGTAAATAATATGATTGCATTGAAGTTCTAGTGGGATTGTAAGTGACATCTGCAGAATTCTCTGTAATGGATTTCAGGTTTAATAAATGACATTATTAATAGTCTGAAAACTATGGCGAGAATTCTGACATTACTAAAATAATGCATGTTATTCATTCATTTGTTGTTAAATTGATGTAATATACCAAGTATCAAGTTTTTTTCCATAAAAGGTTTACTCAAGCCTTAAATCCTTGGAATAAACTGTGTTAATTTATGCCTGATACATGAGGCAATATTATTAGTTGCTTCATGAGAGGCCTTTTACTGGTGTTACTTAATAATATGCTCAAACCCTGTTGTCCCTAACACTTTTGAAAAGCTAGGGCCAGTTATAGCCTTAATTATAGTCATTCAGAGGCCTTTTGCGGGGAATGTGTTGCGTTTGACCTATTGCATAACTTTTGACACTTGCTTTAACTCATACTAATGTTATTTTGCTTGTAAGTTCAATCTTTTTGTACTTCTTAATTAAGCTGCTTATATAAGCCAGTACTTCTGATACGCACAACCTTTGTAAATAGTTTTTAGTTTTTAACATAAGTCTGAGGAAGGCTGAACAGCCGAAACATCATTCAACCAAGTTGGACCAGTAAGAAGGTTACCCCACTGTTTT
>NC_090885.1:22925462-22927962 GCF_036669925.1 Montipora capricornis | reverse complement strand
TTTGGGAATGCCTTTAGTCAATTTGAATATCTACAGAATGCAATTTGGATATAATCAACGCAGTGAACGCACATGTATGAAAATTGTTTCGCTTTATAAGACCAGAAAATTTTTATAAATCGCAAATGATTGTTTCAGAGTAACATTTTATTCAAACATGGGCGAAATAGTAAAGGAAAAATAACCTCTGGATTCAAATGGGTTCGTTCCTTCAATGTTTACATCTGCAGTTCCCCCATTGACGGTTGAGGGTTTTGGGTTACTTTCAAGAAGGTAAAACAATGACCTGCAACGAGTGACCTGTGGAATGTGACCTGTTTTTTAGACCCGCCGATTTTCAGTCAAAAATATTACAAATTTACGGAAATCACAACACAGTTATTTTGGTGAATGTCATGAACGTTGCGATCGGTCAATTAAACTACCACTGTAATCATGTGTAATCTGAAGTCTGTCGACATTCTCTTCAAAGCATGTCAAGCTGACAAACTCTTCCAGAAGTGAGAAAACATCATGTTTTAAGTTACTCGAGTTGCGTGTTTTTGTTTTTATTTTTTTTATCGGATGATAACGGCACCAGGTCTTGTAGCTTTTCTTCAAGCGAGTTTTTTCTTGTTTTTTAATCTGACACGAAGTGGGCCTTAATTTTTTGTTTTAACAATGAATTGGCAGTTTTAAAATAGAAACAAGAATCCGGATTTGGATTTTCCCAACGAAACGCACCTAAATTTCCGAGAAAATCCACTGCACCGTGACTTGGGTGGAATTTAATTAGACTGATTGTCTCGCACTGCACGCTGTCAGTCGGCAAATTATATTTCGGTTGCTTATGTAATAAGCAGAAAAAGTCATGACGTTATTTACAGACGCAACTAAAATGCGGCGCAAAACGTTGTCACGCTACGTTAATTTGGCCTCATAACGTCATCATCTTCTCTCAGGAGCTTTCTGCTACACACTTTTTGGTATAAAAGCTCAATTTATCATCAGAAAAGAGGAACCAACGGTGCTTGCCCGTCGGGCAAGCTACGATAAGAAAGTGCTAGCCCGACAAGTCATTCCACTAGCCCCGGGCTATCGGACAGCACTTTCGTCGCGCCCTGTACAATAATGGATGTAGTAAACTAAGACAGAAGAGTTAGCGTACTAGTCTTTTGATATCAACCCAGTGAATAAGAAAAACAACTATTTATTACTCATGCCATGTTCAGTATTCTTGTGCAAAATCAAGGATACAAGGATCTCCATTAACTACATTGCAACCTTTCTGCAAAAGCGTCACTTTATTAATAATGGATTAGAGTACTTTCAGCTTTTCTAAATACATTTGCTCACCATTCAAGGATGCAGTGCGCCTCATCTACAATCACTGCTTTGACGGCTGATAAATAGATTGTGCTCTGAAGAACTTTTAGTCCGTCCGCACAAGATGAAAACGCCTCAGGATGAGAGAAAACGATTTCATATTCGGCCTGAATAATACGCTCTCTAGTTCCTTCCCACTGACAAGTTATTGTAACCGGTGAATCGCCATCCTCGTCCGATCCGGCCTCTTTCACCCCCAAAATCGCTGCTTGCACCGCTTTCTCTCTCAAGCTTGAAATATTGGTCGTACATTAAGGCGTTCAAGGGCGAAACAACTAAAACTACGGACTTACAAGTCGTACTTCGAGAAGTGTGTATTGTATCCCTTTCCTTCAACAATCGTGGCAAAACGTGAAAAACTAGCAATTTTCCATATCCTGTTGGAAGCACTGCCACTAGATCTTTCCTTAAATACAGCGCCTCCACACAAATCACTTGTTTAACTTTCAAAATAATATCCGTAACGCAACTTGAAGTCTACATTTTGAAAGGACAAACACAGTTCCTCCCTCCTCTAGATAGAAATTTTTCTACCTTTGACAAAATTAAGTCAAAGACCCACCCTCGGTGCGGATTTGATTTGTATACATGGACACGTGACCAGCCGCACCCAGGGTACTTTCTTGAGGAAGGACCCTGGGAACGAGGTTGGGGGTGAAATTTCTCGGAAACGGTAGACGATGAATAAGTAATTCCTTTCAATGTTACTAGCCGCGTCGGTTGCTTTTTGTGAAGTCGCGTTTTCCAGTTTCCTTTAAACATGTGGTTGCCCGGAATTATCCTTGGATTCGTGGTAATCATTGCGATGATACTGTTTATGTTGAAATTATTTCGCAAAGCTGCAGGTAAGACTTTTTCCTTCGCTCATGAAATCGTGCTTTTGAGCTGGTTATTACCAGCATCTCGACATCTGAAATTCATCCATAGCTTGAAAATACGAACAGTCGCCTGGAATGTTCTTTTGGTGACTGCAAATAAGACTGTAAGATAATTCAATTGAATGGCTTTTTGCTTCTCGTCAACTATTCGTTTTATGTGGGTTTTAAAAATTAATCTGAATCGGTTCGCTGGACGACCTACAGCACAGATCTGATGTTATGAAACAGAGACCGAAAACTCTCCGTGACTGGCAGCA
>NC_090885.1:22895462-22917962 GCF_036669925.1 Montipora capricornis | reverse complement strand
AATTATAAATTGAATAGCGTCTGCAGACTTGACGTACGCAGAGAAGTTACCTGTTTTGCGGTCAACGTACTCAAACACTCGGCACATCATACGCACTTCTGGAATATATCCATCAACAAAATCTGGAGCCACACTGACTGCACGTCTAAAATTCTTCACTGCTTCTTGAGCCATGTCGCTTACACAGTCGATTTCAGCATTTTGCTCCATTAGGTAATTTATCTCGCGACTGTACACGACCCCTTTCATTTGAAAAAACTGACCCCTTACAACGCGTGGATAGCTGTCAGAACAACTGATGCCTTCATCCGTGTACTTGATTGCCAAAGGGAAACCAGCGGATTTCTTTTGAATACTATAAAAGCGGCCAAAATGCACTTTGAAAAAAGGGTTGTCTGGAAAACGTGAAGTAGCTTTTTCAAACAGCTTAATGGCGTCTTCTACAAACGGTATATCGCATATAAGCTGCGAGAAGTAGGAATCATTGGGAATACGACTTAGCAACATGGCATTGATAACAGCCTCCGACATTTGATCGAAGAAATCAAGGGCTTTCTCGGGAAGCTGGTTCCTCCAGTTTTCACGGTGGACTTGCGCAGTTCTCAAAGGACTCCACTTGGTTAGGAGTTGACGAAGCATTTCTACTGCTATGAGATCGTGCCTTGGCCTCCACTTGCCATCCTCTTCGATAAGTAGTTGCCTTGACAAGTAAGGAAGGACCGACTCCAACGAACTCAAATTTCGTTTTGGTGCCTGAAGTAAACCTGCAAATTCGTTTGCTAATAGGGAATCGTGTCCATAATGGTAAGCCATTGCCAAAAAAAGGAGTATTTCCCGTTCCTTCCATTCCAGGCCTTTAAGACAGTCATGGACAAATGGCTCTAGACCAGTGAAGCTATCTTCAAAAGTGGTGAGTGCATAATAAAATGGTATTTGTAACTCCTTTGAATCGTGAAGAAGGGAGCGAAGTTTGCTTAACTTCTCCTTCCGTTGGGTGCCATACACTGCGACAAACTGTTTAGCTTCTTCATAGTCAAGATCATCAGCAAGACGGGCAGGAGTGGGCTTGTCAAATCTACTGGTGACTTGAGGGGGAAATTTCTCTTGCTTTTGGTATTGGTGAATTACCTCTAAAATCACACACGGAATTCTATCATTTGACAATACATTATACAACGTGTCGACATCAAACTCGTCACTCTGAAGTTGCTTGCAATCAACGAGGATAACAACAGGTAATTTGCAAAAGTCAGCCAAAACTTTGATCCCCTGGTGAACTTCTGCGTGCCCAACAGACTTGAGACAAACACAAGGGTATTTCTCACGGTAGTCGAAAAGAATCTTGCGAGCAGAGGTAGAACCACCAGCCCCTCTGATGTGAGGCATGGCCAGCCTCACTGTTCCTGCTCTTACCAGTTGTTCATCAACCCTTCCTTTCAAATCCTTCCAGTTGCTACGTTCAACGGCATAGCCCATTTGAATAGCATACCAGGAGATCAAGCCGCCACGGTAGAAATGAAGGGCATCGTCTGTTCCAAATTGTGGTGTATCCCCAACTGACTGGAAAAGAATTTCCATTTCGGCATTAATCCAACGCGAAGTTGATGGTAAGACTTTAAATGATACCTTCTGGGGTTGATCTGGATCAGCCACAGGGAGTGCAAAGTCCTGGTTTTCTTGAACTATCGGTGAAGAACCAATACTCTGGAAGAGTGCATTGCACATGTCCTCGAGACCAATGTTCTGCACTTTTACCCCCCAGTCTTCAGCAATGTCTTCTAGATGGGAGCTTACATTATCCCCCGTAGACGCAATAACAAGTTTCACTTGGCTATAGAGAGGTGAGACTTTAACAACTGTTAAGATCCTTGACAATATCTTGCACAGCGATTCTGTCTCCTTCAAGGTCTTCCACAAAACTAGAAAAGTGATGGGTACTTGATGAGTCTTACCTAGTGCCAAGAAAAGTTCCCTCATCCAGTCATAATTCTCTTTGATACTTCTTTTGCTGTCAGGTATACCCTCCAACAGCACCCAAGGGATTCCAGTTAGTAAGACCACTGAAGCCTTTTTGCGGTCCTCATCAGACGGTGGAAGGATTCGGCAAATTTTCATTCCTCTGCTTTCGCAAAAAGGATCACAGCTTGCAAGAAAGCCGGTCTTGGTACTGTTGACATCAAAATCCAAGACAGCAGCCCAGGGAACCTGAGCAAAATGGCGAATGAAGGGTGATTCTTGTGAATCTTCAGGAGAAAGGAACAAGACATGCTGGCAGCGTTTGTTCGGCAAGTCTAACTCTTCAATAAACTTCAACGCTGTACTTGAGCATGCAGAGGGCAAGGTTATGTTCTCCGTTGTTAGGGGTAATGTGACTGTGAAAAGCCCAGACTTGCCTAGGTATTTCAAAAGATTATTAGCACATGAATGCCATGAAAACATAGCGCTCCATTCTGTGAAAAGAAATGCTGCCAAGCTAAATGCTTCCTTACGGTCATCAAGAAGGTCATCAATGCTACTTGTCCAGGCATCAGCGGCATCTGAGTCATCTCCAGCAGAACACATGAATTTCAAAAAGTTATTACCAAACGCGTTGTAAAGGAACTTAGCGAGACCACTTGCTGCAGGTATTAAAATGGGAACCTTTGCTGCAATAGCCACCAGGGCAACCACACCGAAACCATCTGAAAACGATGGAATTAGCACAAGGGAGGATCCCCTTACCACCACACCAACTGTTTCCTCACTGACATCCAACGGTTTAAAACAAATTCCCATTTGAGAGGAGCCACGCTGGTTTCCTTTTGCTTTCTTTAAAGACTGAACTTTTTTATTATCACTTCCCATTACCGTTAAATGGATCGACCGTCTTTGTTGTGTAGAGTCTTTAAGGGCAGCAGTGACCGACTCAAGACCACTCGCAATGGGGTCATTCATGTTTCCTAGAATGAGGCACCTGCTTTGCCACGTCATGATTTGATTTCGAGGAGCAATGTCTGGCAACCCAGGGATTATTGTGAAGACCTCTCGATTCAGAATTGCCTTCCACTGCTCTACCACTAGTGGGCCTATCCCTGCCACAAAATCCGCGCTAAGCCCCAAAGACCTTTCCTTTTCTTCCGCGTCTTCGTCTTCCTGAGGCAAAGTATGATATATGTGAAGTCGTTTACAACCTAGCCGTTTCTCTTGAATCGCAGCTGCAGTGCCTGAAATCCGTCCATGTCCAACCACTAAATCCACTTTAAATGGAAAGTTGGTATGAAGATTAAGGAGTTGTTTGTCTCCAGATGGAATTCCAGGCTGGAGAGAAGCCCTTATGAGGTAAACGCCGTCCTTTGTCGCTGCTGTAATCTCTTGCTCTGTTGCATCAAGGACTAAACAGGCCAAAGCTGTGTCTTCACTTTTAACAAAACTTCGGCAAAGCTCTTTGTTGACTACACACTCAATACGATGCCAACAGGACCATCGATCACAAATCAGAAGAATCCTATGTGGATATGCCTCACCTAGATATTAAAATGTAAAAATATCATTAAAAGAAGTACAACCTGGTGATATTGCTTGTACAAAAAAGTTGCTGTACACAAAAAGTGCCTAAAAACCAAATAGCAGGGCAATGGAACTTAGCATCCACGACCTGGCAAAAGTATATGGGAATTACCATTTTAATGGTTTGTTCTGGGGTTTAAATATTGTTACATGCATGTAACCGATGTCCTGAGTAGTACAGCCACGCAACAGAGAAAAAAAGCAACCAAGGTAAAAAATATAGGCCTTTACACTTTTAGGTATTGCTGGGAAACTCACCTAAGGAAGAACCTTTAAGCCCATTGTTTTCTTCTGTAGACAATCCGGGGTAATATTTCTTGTCCGAAGCTTCTTCGTCCTAAACGAATAATAGTATATATGTTAGTTAACATAATTGAATCCTTTTAAAGATTGAACGGTCGTGCTCCAATGCATGACGAACCGATAAAGAAAGATTTCCGGCAACTGACAATCAACACAGACATTCACAAGTAACAACTTCGTGCGTTTCGCCAAACAACATTTTTCTAGGAAAAGAAAATACCTTGGCTTTCGAAACGACATCGACTTTTTCTGTCAACTCTGTATCTTCTTCACGTTTAACAAATGATTTACTGCCCTGCAGTCCAACATTATTTACTGTCGTGGACAACTGTGCGTCTCCTTTCTGTGTAGACCCAGAGAAAGTTGAACTACCAGGATCCAGCTCTGCCTCTGAAAACACATCGTCGGCTGAAGTCACTTCTTTCTGCAAATCATCTGGCAGTGATGGAGCAGTGTTGCTGTCAAATAACAGGAAGACATTACTGAATAAGAACTATGGTGGGACAAAATAAATATATAACAACAAAACACCAGATATGAAGAGAACATAAACGAAGGACGTACTGTTGAACTGTGGAAAGAGGCATATTCACATTTTTACGATAGCCTGAAAAATTCACGCTTGAATTGAATGATGTTACTGAACAAAAAACTTACAAAATACTAGATGGTAAAATAAAAGAAATGTTAAGTGTGAAAATCACTTCTACATTTCGTCTATAACCCGCACTTCAAATAAATACATTTCTCTCACTCATGATAAAAATAATGATAATTACAATAACAAATAGCCAGTATAAAAAATACCATTATACTCTTTGTTTGTCCCTCCAAAATTTCGTAAGCATCGCTTCCTGTTTCTCTTGGGACTTAAAATGGTCCCAAGAGAAAATTAAATCAAAGCATATGCAAAACTTTGGAGAGACAGACAAAGAGCATTATGGAATTTATATTGGCTGAGGACGATGATATCTGCCCAAGGTGCTTTAGTTGTAACCTATTAACACTACCCATAAGCTGGTACCTCTTCAATAAACGTGTACACCAGCACATCTCCAACATTATAGCTTGCACAAAATTATTTTAGCGTATTAAAAAAGTACTATCATGTACGAAGAAAAAGTACTTTACCTGGGTACAAAATTAAGACTGGCGTCAGCTCTTGGTGATGTTTGAGTCTCGTTCACATCACCTGAAATCAAGATTATCCTCTTTGAGCCAAAAACAATGGATTGATACCAGCCCACTCATTCCAGAGAAAGCAGGGATTAAGAACTCGACGATGAAAATAACCCAAGAAATAACATATAGAGAAAACGTTTGCTTAAAACGGCACCTTTCTTTTTTTTTTGTCTTCAGCCCCTCTACCAGGAGTGGCCACGAAAGACAAGTTCCCACATTACAACTTACATTCCATTTAAAATCCCCTGCAGGATTCCACCGACTGAGACATTGACGTCGCTGACGGCCTTGGCTGGAATTAGTATCGGCTAGGATTTTCCTTATTAATTCTCTCTCAGCACTGCTCATAATTTCCGTGTCCACTTTCAGGTTGCCTATTAAATAGTCCTTTCAGACCTTCCTCGATAAATGTCTTCCCGATAGCCCAAATTCAAAGTAATGGTTTTTCACCTTTTTCTTCCCTTACCTTTCTTCTTTTTACTTCCCTTCCTTGTTCTCTTTCTACTCTTCTGTAATGAGAAAGACAAACAAATCGAACAAAACCGAAATGTTTGTACCAAGAAATAAGATAAGAAATACTAATCAAAGAGATGGCGCAGTGGTGAGCGCACTCCCACCAATGTTGCCGGGCTTCGATTCCCAGCCTCGGCGTCATGGGTGGGTTGAGTTTGTTGGTTCTCTACTCTGCACTGAGAGGTTTTTCTCCACGTACTCCGGTTTTCCCCTCTCATCAAAAACCAACATTCGCCTTGATTCGAGTTAATTGTTGATTTCAGTTTACAATGCCCCTAATTAGTGCTCCAGCGCTAGAACGATAAGACAATTAAATAAACTTCCTTTTCATCCTAAGTAGAGATAGCAGGTCCCCTCTACTTACTCTGTCATAACTAAGTGTTTGAGATGCGTCAACAACATGCTACAACACTGTATAACGCAACAGCAATCTTATGGTATGATATGAAACACCAATTATTTCAAAACAAGATGTGGCCATTATTGTGACGTAATAAGATACCTTGGCAATGGGAAAGCTTAGCAAAAACACCCTATATCTTGGATTTAGCTGCTTATATCTCAACAACGAACTCGGTGACCCCCCTTTTTTATCGCTGAAAAGTGATCAGAAGGGCAAGATGAAACTTTCTGCAAAGTTAAAAAAAATTCTGTACTGCAGAATCAGAGTCACCTTTAAAAAATCACCGAATTGAGGTGGCTCTAAAGCCGCTGTACATAACATTTTAAAACTTTGCAGGAAGTTTCTTCTTGCCCTTCTGATAACTTTTCAAAAATTAAAAATGGGGGTCACCGATTATAAGCAACTAAAGACAAAATAAAGAGTGTTTTTGCAGGGATTGCAAGTTGCCATGGTGACATATTACGTCACAATAATGACTGCATCTTGTTCAGCAATAGTTGGTGTTTCATATGGTACCATAATATTGCTGATACATGATACAGTGTTGCAGTGCCGATCCTTCTAATAAGAGCGTTGCTTAGAAGCGCTGAAACTAGTTTGAGCCACCTCAAACGTTTTACGTCAAGAAGAAAGTAAAAGCGTTTTACAACACTATAGCTACCTTGACAGATTCTCCATGTGTCCCTGTTGTCTTACACTTCAAGTTCTCTCCACTCATAATCTAATAAGGTGAAAACAGATACACCATGTCAAAATAATCTTAAGACAATAGTGAGTTCAAAATTTCCTATAGCGTAAACGAGACCAAGCGGAAAACGTCAAAGCGGGGACCCCCGAGGTACCCCACAACGGGAAATGAAAGAACACAATACGTACACTCTATGATTTATCTTTTTTTTTTACACAGACAATAAGATACTGTGGGGAAGAGGTGGTAAAAATAATACAGTAAATCTAGGTTGGTTTAAAACCCAATCCTTCGAGCCCTTTCTTCCGTTTCATCTAACTACCACTACTAATAATAACAATAATTAATATTTCTATAGCGCAAATTAGCATGTAAATATGATCAAATGCTCCTTACAAAGTTAACAAAGCTAAAAACATTAAAAAGTTAAAAAGGCAAAAAACAGTCTTTGAAAAATCAAGAGCTATACATAGTATAGGCTTCTCTAAATAAAAATGTCTTTAATTTGGACTTAAAACGTTCGAAATTATCCTCCCCGCTTATTGCACTCGGCAATGGCACATGATGCCTTTATTCATAAACAATAAATTCACAGTTCAAAAGCTTCCATAGCAGAGTTTGTGGCACATTTGCATCCAGAACAAGAAGACAAGAAAATTCAGCTTTCTAAATTTAAAAAACCGACATTAAGAAGTCAGCAGGATTTAGGATCAAACTAAGGAAGTTTACAAGAAAAGGGATGTTAATCCTTGTCGGAATCTCATGTGGTAGCGTACGGCGAATCAAAAGACTTATCAGCATACACCCATTCCTAAAAATCGGGTGTATCACAGACCGACCAAAGAACGCCATTAACTTAAGATCAAATTTATAACTCCTCAATGCATCAATACAAATCATTAATTTTTAAAGAGTACTTGTTGATCTTGCGTGCAATAGCTATCTATTTAAATGTGAATACCTTACCTTTGGCAATAATAAGCCAATGGTTTCCTCTGCTTCTACCTACACATTTAAACGGTTTGAAAACAATAATAACAATATTGAGACTGTGAAAGGTCATAACGAAATATTTAAAGACACATCAACAACCAAACTGTTTTTCCAGGATGTACACATGTAAGTGAGCTTGACAGAGTGAGAAAAAAGTATACCACTACAAAAAAATACATGGATAAATACGTACAGACATTTAGTTTCATAATAGATCAATTTCGATATATCTCTCAAGAGGAGCATCCTTTTGTTGATGTTCAAAGTATTTTATGGATAAACCTTATCACGGTTTTCGACGCCATCTTGACGGGTAGGCAAAGCGGTTAGAAATTACAGTGTTTGTATGGGAATCCGATGGCAGATAACTTCTTCCAAAATTGAATTTTTCACAATTTCTGAATCGCAACGTTAAAATACTAGGTAGAAGATTGTATTCACCAAGTTTGAAGGATGTAGCTTGGCTAGAAGACGCTCAGTTAATTTTTTGAATTTTCCACACATTTGTCTGTAAATTTGGCTGGGTAGACAAACGTCTAGACGCGGTTCGCGGGAAAAAAATTTAAAGACAAATGTATGGAAAATTAAAAAAAATTAGCTCAGCGACTTTTAGGAAAGCTACATCCTTCAAACTTGGTGAATACAATCTTCTACCTAGTATTTCAACGTTTTGATTCACAAATTGTGTAAAATTCAATTTTGGCTGAAGTTATTTGCTATCGGATTCCCATACAAACACTGTAATTTCTGACCGCTTTGCCTACCCGTCAAGATGGCGTCGAAAACCGTGATAAGGCCTATTGGAGCCAAAACCAGTTCTGGATCTCTACAAAAAGAAAGTTGTACCAAACCAGATGGTCATCAAAGGTCTCTTTTCAGAAGCTGGTAAACATGCCTCTTCAGTACAGAGGGCCTCGTGTTGGAACTATATAAATAACTAGTAGAGTTACGCTTTCTGGAGTCAATTTCCATTCCTTTAAAGATATTTTCTGAAATTTTTTGTTTCATATTCATAATTTTTCCCATTATGATAAAGAACAAGACAATGATTACGTCTATTATTAGATTTTATGAGTATTTATTATGTAGCACGTATAGATTCTAGGTTAGAAAGGGTATTTTTGATAAATCAAATATTTAATTTATATAGATGGTATGATACTCAAATTTGAAGACAGTCTCTTTCCTTCGTAGAGTAATTTTATTTTAGCACAATAGGATATAACATTTCATTATTTTATGACTTGTAGGTCCACATCAGCCTTACTGGTTGCCAAAACTTGTAACCTGCATTACTAAATAAAATGGTGATGATCATTGATGATGAGGTACATGTATGGTTACCTTGTTTTATGGCCTTTAAAATAATTAGCCTGCGTAGCTGGCGGTTCTGTTGTTGCGGAACGCAAGAGAACTCGAGCGGTTCTCCCCCCGGGAAAGGAAGAACTGCCTACCAAGATTGACCACCTTTTCGAGTAGTCCGAAAGAAACGAACAGTTTTGATTGGATAAGTGCACATCACTTAAATGTTTGGTTAAACTGATTAATCCCAAGAGACAAAGTGGTGTGTAATATTCATCCAGAAGGCGACACAAATATTCCCCTCACAAACTGTTACAAAAAAAAAAGGTCCGCAATGCGTACTTGTATGGGACTTCAGTCAAATAAACGTTGATGATTAGCATTACAGTAGATGTAATACATTTTGTCATGTTATAGTGATAAATGTCGAGTAAAGACTCCGTAGAATCCCAAGCCGCAGACGAGAAAACGATTAGGGGAGAAACATGTTTGCACTTCTAGTTTCGAGAAAATTAGGGGTGCTTACCATTTGTCAGAATAAACCGGTTGGGATGCCGGTGAATAATGGTAACAGTTTTTCCAAAATCAGCAAACCAGCCCAACGAGATGGCGATCAGCACTTGCAATTGCTTTCGGCTGATGAGAGACTGGAAACTGGAAAATTTAGCAAATGGTAAGGAAATGTCCCCTGCTCCTGCTCCACTGTTCTTGTTCTGTTTTAACATTACCAGTAAATGTGAAAATGTTTGACAGGAAGTTTGAAGGCATTAGTTTTTTTAACTTGCGAATCTACAGAAACTGGCGCCGTCACGCAACGTGTTAACAATTCGTAATTAAAAGGGGGAACTTCAAATTGCTAATCGTAAATCTACAGGATGATACTGCACTTTGTCATTATGTTATATCTGTCCGATATAAGTTTGAAGGCATTCGTTTTTTAACTTTCGAATCTACAGAAACTGGCGCCGTCACGCAACGTGTCTACAAATCGTAGTTAACAGAGCGAACCTCAAATTGCTAATCGTAAATCTACAGGATAATACTGGACTTTGTCATTATGTTATATGTGTCCGTGAAACTTCTGCTGTTGGTAGCAATAAACGGGAGTTGAAAGTAATGAAATCATTCAAGTATAAATTTTCTTCCGACAGTTGCAGACTGCGTGGCGAGACACTATTTACTAGAATTATATTATTCGCTCAAATTTTTTGCGGGATTTTCAAACGATCGACGCAATTTATGACATACTTGCAATGTACAATTGCAGACAGTTCTGTCCGAGAAGTGGAATTTTGTACGATTGTTCCTTGCTTTATTCATCCAAGAATGTCTTGCATATGCGAATAGAAAGGGGGTGTCTACGCACTAAAATAAATACCTAGCAGCGCGTGGTTTAAAAATAGGTCTTAAGACCTAATCTACTCCCTCCGAACCTCCAAAACTAAGAAATACGACAAATCCAGAAATATCTTAACATAAATTGTCAGTTTTGCTCTGTGAGAGTTCACAATAAATGTAAGTTGAAGGATTGTAAAACTTACTAGGTAACTTATTTTCAAACTTAACTCATTTTGTGTGAGAGTAACAAAAACTCAAATTTATTTCAAAATGTTTACAAGTACTTCACCCAACTTTTCTTCGTTTGTACGTCATCTCCTTACCTTGTAAAAATCGCAAACAAGTCGAAATTCGTCAAATGACAACAGCCGAGAAGAGTAATAGCCGCCACATACAAACTCTCATTCCCAGGGTCCTCTCTCTTCCTAACAGAGACCACGTGACAAACACTTGGCTCTCGTATAGACCTTATTCATAAATGACGGTCACATTTATAATTCTTTAGTCAACGTGCAAATTAGCCTACCAAGCCTCATTTTAGTGTAAGAATTCTTTTCAATTCACTGTATGGTACCGAGGTTTGGTAGGCTAATTTGCACTTCGACAAAGAATTATAAATTGACCGCCATTTATGAATAAGGTCTATACAAATAAATAAACTAGACACTTCCGTGAAGCGCACACTGGGTTGCCTGTTGTACGTGTTACAGAAAAAACAGAAGGCACTGAATTGTGTGGTATTGAACTGCAGCATTCCAGTTAAATTTTTCAAGTCGAGGGGTCATTAACACCATTTGAGGGGTCAACGGAAGACGTGCCAGCAGAGGCCCTTTTACTCACACGTTCACACTTTTAACTATTTTGTAATGTCCTGTCCCATTTTGAGGTCTTTTAGTTTTTTAAGCTTTGGTAATAAATTCAGTTTACAAATAACAAAACACGATCTCGGGTAAAATTCACTCGTTCCTTCTTTAAATAAATAGTCTGCAAAAAAATTAATTGCAAATTGCTCTGACGGACGTTTTCCTGCATGTCATGCATGTCTTGCAGTTGCACTAAGCAAACGTTTATTGCACAAACTAAGATGTTGTTTCCGCTTCATCATTCCTCTTCTTTTCAGTCTAATCTGATGCCAGGTCAAAACATTTTTTGGCTTTACGTTTGCACCAAAAAGTACCGAAAAAGCCGGGAGTTAATAGTAAAAGACAAGGCAAAGACAGATGAAGAAAAAATAATAACTCTGAATAACTCTGAATCGCATTTTTATCGAAAGATTAGTGACAATCGATGTTCTGTCAAAAGGAAGACATCGATCACGTGCTAGGCAACCATAAAGGTGCACGTAATCACCTTGTGTCAACTGAATGAACTACGGGAAAGAATGTTAATCGCTCGTCGTTTTCAAAGTAAAAGAACGTACTTTTTAGCCAAGAAACTTCCGTTCTTTAACTGAATATTTACATTTCATCTGTCTGGTTCCTGAGAAACGTATCTATTTTGACTTCAGGGTCAACTATTGACACAATCGCGTGGTCGAGCGGCCATATAATTGAAAGTCTAAACATCTATGAGATACGAAAACAGACTTGCTGACAATGCTGACAAGCACAAAAGCAAAAGAAATGGTTAATAAATATGAAGTCTTTTACTATCTGAATGTTTTTGGTTTGAGAGTAAAGCGATATATTGTTGAAAATCAACTTGCCAACCGCTTGTTTTGGAAAGCCGATCTTTTAACATGTTTTCAAGGTAACAAAAAGAAAAATAACTGTGAAGTTTGACGAATTAAATGCTCTTCGTTCTTGAGTTACAAAGGGAATTGTGACACCCGAAAATGGCCCGTAAAGTTTCGGGACTTTCAAGAAACGGCCCCCACGACACTCAAAATTCGCAAAAAGCTGAGACGTTTCATGTAAACAACCTTCGCACTAGTAGGTCGTAGCAATAAATTGGATTCGCCAGGAAGTTAAAGAAATATTGTTGGCTTCCCAAATAAACTTCATTTTACACTATAATGACAAAAGAGAGACTTTTCTGACGTTAAAAACTTGGCTACCTATTAATAATTTGTCGGAGAGAAAAAAATCCGGTCTCCTCGCGTATCACATTTCAACGCACGTATGCAAATTTGTTAAGCTCGCATATTAATTAAACCACATGATGAAATCACAAAGACCACCTTTTCCAGCGAAAAAATTATTGAAACAAACAACATATTTGCTCTTAGAGGCAAAAACCTCTTCCTATTTTATTGCGTGCGTGAAGACAAGAAACTCAATCGTGTCAAATTACCATACGTAACAAAATAAATTTGAGGTTCAAACCCTTCCCTGAAGAACCTTTTCCTTGAATAATGAAGCACAAAATAGTCGACAAGATTTCTTTCAAATAATTCTTGACTGTCACATTTCCAATTATTTTTTTACCTGAAGACTGACAGACAACAGAAATCACAGATCCAATTAAGGTGTCCGATTACTTCTCTGTCTTTGTTGAACCCATAAGTTACCAGATAATTTTCCATTTGGTTTTAGTGTTGTACATAACACTACACTCGTGATAAAATGCTAGAAATGCAGCTCACTTTGATTTTGGCTCAACGGACGCTTTTACGATTCCAGATATTTATTTTCCACCGCCTGTCTTGTTTATGCAATTGACCTTCCATTCTTGACCTCCATAAGGGTTTATTTCGTTGAAAGATGCACTAAAACGCCATTTGCGATACAATGACTTTCGACGCCATTGCAGGTTAATTAAATGTCCTCCTGTGTCCACCAGAGAAATCTACGCATCACCCCAACCCCCTCAAACGTAACAAAATACGCACAGAAGACTCTACACACAAAGACACTACTTAGCAAGGGAGGGACAAAAAATTCTTTTCATGACACGAAAAAAAATAAAAACTAGACGCTCCATGAGCGTCCACTGGGTTGCCTGCAGTACATGTTACTCAAAAAAAGAAGGGACTGAGTTAGATGGAATTGCACTGCAGGGTTCCAGGCAATTTTTTTTCAGTGGTGGGTCATTAAGACTATTTAAGGGGTCACCCAGAAGTCGTGCCAGCAGAGGCCCTTCGGCTCACACGTTCATACGACGAAACAGATCTTTTTCTGAGGTTAAAAGCCTGGTTACCAGCCTATTAATCATTTGTCAGAAAGAAAAAATTCCTGTCGTTTGTAGCAAAAATAGGCACGCATTGCGTACGTGTGGTAGTGCAGTAACACAGCACTTTATTCCATATTGTCAACTGCCTTCCAGGTTATTCAAGTTGTCTTTGCATAATATGTAGCTCTCATAGTACACGATATTATTTTGGTAGTGTATATTATTGTAGTGCCATGGTAGAAGTCTTAGGTAAATAGCCCCCTGAGAAGACATGTGGTTACTAGCAAAGTACTAAACCGAGACAGATTGAAGAAAATAAAAGGGAATCGAAAAACATTGGTCTCTACTACGCTGACATGCTGATCACTTTCGAGTTCCCTCACAACTTCTTTACACCACAAGTTAAGCGTGCACTCTGAGCGTCTGATAGCTTTGTAATACAAAAGTTCACGGAAGGTATTCCCTGTCCGGCGGGGTGAGTATCTGGATGGATGACCTCAAAAATATACCACTTCGTAACAGAAGCATAGGACCGAAAATTCTATTTTAACGCTCATTAGCTTGCTTTATGCAAAAGTAAATAAAAATTGATACACAGTTTTTAGAAAGAGCAGAAGGAAGTTTTCAGGATGGTCAATCGAGAATAAAATATTTTGCCACAGCAACAAAATTTACGACATGAAAACAACATTAATTTTGAACGGGAATATAAAAAGTTACCATCAGCGAAAAACATTTTGGGAGATTTTTGCTCAGTTGAATTTTGTTATTGTACTTTTGGCTGCACAAGTAAATCGCAAAATCGAAAGTGACATCGAATTCAGCGCCGTGATCAAGTTACCGCGGTGTGTTTACTCGCGAAACAGTGAAGAATCTGTGTCAAATGATGGCAAGATACTGCGTTTTTGTTTTTGTTAGTTTTCTTTTTCTTTCAAGTGTTATAAAGTTTGACAAGAAATGTGCGAATTCAACACAAAGATCACAACCGCCCAACTCTTGAGGTTGGCCAGTGTTTCTGCAAAGTCAACACTTTACTCTCCAAGACGAGGTTATTTATCACCAGGTAATTCCTTCGTATTGGAAATAGTAGCTACTTGATTATTCATCAGCGTCACAATTTTTGCTGATTTTGGCGCTCATTTTGTTGAAACTCAAACACGCTTCCAACAGACCTGTTTATTTTCGTGAACCCTTCCTATTTCAATTGTGTGCGTGCAAACAAGACACACAATCTGTGTCACAAAGCATATGCAATTAAATAAATTTCTGACAGTTCACATCGAACCCTTTTCGAAAGAACCTTGACCGTCAATAATGAAGCACAAAAGAGACAAACTTTCATTCTAATAATTCTTCACTGTCACATTTCCAATTTTTTTTTACCTTAGCAGAGTTGGGTACAAAAGTAACTATGTTGCCAGACAACTTACATGCGACTTCAGTAAACACTGTGATGCATTCAAGGCGTTCGATTCCTTCAATGTTTGTTACATCCATAAAAAAAAAATTGCCATTTGATTTCGGTGTTGTATATAATACCAAGTTAGTGAAATATTACAAAACAAAGCTCACTTGATATCTAACGGCGAAAAATGAAATTGTTGTCGAAAAATTACTCATCGCTTTAAAGACTCCAGATATTTATTTTTCACCGCCTGTCTTGTTCATCCAATTGACGTTCCATTCTTGAGCTCCATAAGGGTATATTTTGTTTAAAGATCCACTAAAACGTCATTCGCGTTACAATGACTTTCGATGCCATTGCAGGTTAATTAAATGTTCTCCTGTATGCACCAGAGAAATCTACGCATTACCCCAGCCCCCTCAAACCTAATAAAATACGCACAGAAGACTCTAAACACAAAGACACCACTAAGCAGGGGAGTGACTGGCAAGACTTTTCATGACACGGAAAAAGATAATAAAACGGAGAAATGAAAGGCAGATTCCGACTGGGTTTGGCAACCCAGTAATAAAGAAGGAAATATGACCGGTGCTGACAACGTGTGGGGAAATCCCACACAATTAGTAGAAAATGCAACCAAATTGTCAGATTTCGACTTCTTAGTAAGACTGAATTTGTTTCGTCATTGCAATATTCTTGAAGGTCCTTGAATTTTTTCTCAAAGAAACCGCAAGTTCTTCTCGCACATAAGGATGCGAGAAGATCAAATTCGCCGCCACTTTCACTTCTGCAGTAGGGCTTTTTTTTTTTGACCAGCTTTCGGAGGCTGACGCAAGAATTCCAAAATTTCAATCGGGGCGCTCAAAGTTTCCTAAATAATAGTGATTGTTTTTGATATTTGATTTTTATTTTAATATTTGATAATATTCTGTCTATAAATCATCTTAAATATATAAATCATCTTGGCTCGAAGTTGTTTCTTTCGCCTAAATTTAGAATACAATTAGAACTTTCCTTCCACAGGCATGACATATACGATCAGAAAAAAATTTAATGTCTTGTAGTGCTATTTTCAGACCAATCTTGGCTAAACGTTCTGCCGAAGTCACGTTTTGACATACTTCACGCTTTGATATCTTGAATAGGATCAATAGGTTTTGCGTGGAAATGTACGAAGCCTGGGGGAACAGGCCTTTTTCGATATAATATTATTAAAATTCAGCTTAAAAAAGAGAGGTTTAGAGGACAAAGACAAAGGAAAGTGGATGATATGCAAATATTTTTCGCATTCATTCCAACGTGCTTTTATTGTTTTATTGAACTGCCTCACTATCAACCTGAATATTTGATATTTCGAAAATGGCCTATTGTTTAAAGGCCCAATGACTTAATCCTTTGGATAATTCACTATCCGTGGATTCTATGGGAATGAAGATTGCCTTTAAAATACTTTTGGCGCTCACTGCCTCACTATCAACCTGAATATTTGATATTTCGAAAATGGCTTATTACCCAGAGGAGGAATGAATACTATCCCGAGTGTCTCGTCCCAACGGGAATAGCAAAATGGCAAGCTCGGTTGATGAAATAAACGATCTTCTTCATGATTATTTTGTAAGTTTTGTCAATTACAATTAGTGAGTGATTTGTGCCTGTCAATACTGATCACATGGTATTTAAATTCTGATATTTATTCATCAAGACTCACGGAAGATTACTCATATTTTGATACTTCAAAATGTGGTTTTTTCACAATGTGATCACTGACCCGAAGAGAGGTCATGAATAAAATTATTTATACAGTTGTGGATTAGAGTCTTTTTCCAAAAATGAACTTCAGTCATGCAGATCGATGGTGAATCGATATTTTGGCGGAGAAGTACCCAGAAGTACCCACATTTTCTCGTACTTCCGGAGTCAAAGATTTTATCAAAATACACCAGTTTAATGAGCCCACAAGGAGCACTTGTGATTTGATCATTGCATTTGAAAGCGATCGCACAAACGCGGATTTCAGATTTAACTCAATTTTCTTTCATTACTTATGTTGAAAGAAGGAATAATTAATTCGAACCAGCAAGGGAGACGTACACATCCACAGATCGACTCTCAGCGACATCGGGTATTACGCATCGTTGGCGTTCGCTCAAGCACTCGATGCAGCTCACAGGAGCTTCACTACATTTCAATGTAGCACACGTAAAATCATTCCACTTGACAGCAAATTTTCTTCCGACACGCAATGAAGGTATAACATATGTTTAAGAGCCGAAACCTTGACACCAAGGTATGTTTGTAAACACAACATGTTAGTCTCCAGCACTGCTCACCTCTGCGTTGTGGCTGAAAGATACTGATTACGTCACGATTTCAGTTGATAATATAAAAGGAATCGCTACGCATTATGGGATATTATTCATTCCCCTTCTGGGAATTATCCATATGAATCTTCAGCTGATAAAAGCCAATCGGCAACTATTATTAACATTTCCCTTTTTCAACTGAGAAAGAAAAGGCTCTTCTCAAATTTGAGATTATTTTGTTTGGTGTAAGCTGCAACATTCGTTTTACCACCTCCTCTCTTGTTGGTTGAATCTCCAAAAACTGTCACAGTTGTCAAATACATGTATGCAAATAAGGAGGAGGACATCGAAAAGGCGGCTCTTCCTTTCCCCAGCCTTCTTGCGAAATCTCTCGCCCTCCAAAAAGAACCGGCAGGCTATAAAATAATATAACGCGAATGCGAGTTTAAATAAGGATAAATGAATCCTCTGTTGGTTAATGTTGACCAATGTTACCATGTCCTACTTGACCAGGGTAGAACAGAATCAGTGAGCCTAGTGATTCAGAAATGCAGGGAATGCCTTCTTGGGTACTGGTGTGGGTTAACTTGAGTCCTTTCAAGTCAACGTTCATTGTTTTTCACATTGGTGTTGAGTTCTTTCACATCAGCATTGCCCACTTCTGATCCGCCAAGTTCTGGATCTTTCCCCCTGTTTGACGTCTCTGGAGAATAATGAGCGATCTGCCACAGTCCCATGGTATATCCTCCAAAAGCTCTTAGTGTTGATGTTTACAGCTTTCACATCACACTTTTCGGCATCCTTAAAGTGCAGTTGGCGATGGGTATCAGGTCTGTAACCATAGGTTTCTCATGGCAAAGGCGTCCTTACTTTGGGATACGGCCACCCATTTGACACTGCCTTTGCTCCACTTAATGCAGAGTATGATGCAACTGTAACACGTGTGCTGTAAATGTGTAAACTTGTGCCCAAAAATGCACCAAATTTTAGATGGTCACTGAATTTTCATAAACATTACTTCCTGAAAAGGTAATAATCACCTTGAATTTAGTTTCAAGAAGTCTCTGGCAAACAGAGTAACACTCTTTAAATCTTCCCATCTCGTAAAGGACTTTCATCTTTGTATAGAGGACGTCATCGTCTGCAAGCCATCTCTCAGCTGTGGAAAATAAAGGCATTGACTATAATTATAGGAGTGCAATAACAGTAACAATAGTAATGGTAATAAAATAATTCTTGACTTTCTGTGAACAGAACAACCTGTGAGGAGATGGTATTCAAACTATGCAGGCACAAACAATGCTCAGCCTCTCCCCTAATTTTGGCTTAGAATCTAAGCACCTCCTGAAGGTAAAGGCTGCCTCCACTCGTCCCAACAGATCCACAATCCCAGGATCTTTCATACAACCTTCTCAAACTCATTAATCATTCATCAATTGATAAATCAATTGTGTGCCCGCATTTAGGTCACGTGGACGCACCTTGATACCGCGGTAAAGAACAGCGTGTTTGGATATCAATTAGAAAAAGCAATGCACAACTTAAACAAAGCTTTATTACTTCTATTGTTTGCTGTTTACATTTGCGTGTACAGTGCAATTTAAAAACGTTCCGGAATTAAACATTCCGCACGCACTGTTTTACAATTTTTAAAGTTTCAGAAACTGTACTACCACTAGCACTAGCTTCTGTTACACTGCTGTGTAAAGGATTCAATGCATTCCCTCCATTTACGTCCTCCAAGTGCCGCTTTAAACCACAAACAATTCCATACAAGGAACGAGGCAGATAGCGACCTCTGTTCGTATTAGCAACTTCCTGGACGAAGTTTGTGAGCCAATAGTTTAGAGAAAGACTATCCAGGTCCTGCAACGTATCTTCGAGACTTTGTACACGGTGGACATCATAATCTTTGAACACGCTTCCTGGATCAAGTATACAGAATTTATGCTCACGCAGTGCTTGCAAGTTCTGAAAACCTCAACAGCCCACTTGTCTTTGTACTGTGTAATTTTAGGCTTGGACTGTACAAGCAAAGAATCTTCTTCTTGCACACTTTTGGGCAGTCGAAACCAGCAAGATTCGTCCTCAGCTAACCCGTCCATGTTTCGGAACTAGCAGGACGCCACTGAATGCAAATTGTGACTACTTGAAATAAACAAGCTTCAGTTGTGAAAAACACGGACATTATCATCACAAACTGTGCGCTGATTAAACAAAAGAAGGCAAAAATCACATGCTTATGCGATTTTTGCTTTCTTTTGTACTTTTGTTTTCTTTTTTTCCTTTGTTTGCAATTAGGCGCCGATTGAGAAGCCATTTCAAAAACTTGTGCTTTGTGTTTTACCGGGGTTTACAAACACGAGAAAACAATAAAAGCCCCCGGCCTAACAGCCACGGACTTTCATCAGTTTTCTCGTGTTTGGAAACCCCGGTAAAACACTCACACTCGTTTTTGAAATATTACCTCCAACCGACCAGAAACCACATTCAAACCACCAACCACCAATGGCCCAATCTTCATCGAGACTTGATGTATCTTTCTGATTTCCTTTGCTAGAGGAGAGTAGTTGGTGATTTTCGCATCCTCTTTAGTCACCACACTCCTATCTCAAGGCACCGAGAAATTGACAAACATTCACTCATGAGCCGCTCAATCTACCACAGTAACATCTGAACGATTACGTTCCATCTTTGCGTTGCCTCAACGCTTCTATACCACAAGATCTCCACAATCCCATCCTCTGACACCCTCATCACCACAACTGAAACCTCCTTATCCACACATCAGCACACCTCACACCATACTTCTGATAAGGCTCCCAGTACACTCAAACCCATCCAATCATGCCTCCTCCGATGTTCCCTCGGTGCCAAACCAGTACTCGCCACACACTCAACCAACTCCACCTCCCACCTCCTTGCCACACACTGTACACTGTACAATTGATCCTTCTCAATTGTGGCCCGAAAAAAACTTGTTTGCAAAGCCTATTCCTGAGCAGCAAAAACATACCCCTTCATGTTCTTCCCCAAATACCCAGCTCTAAGCCACTCCCATGACCTCTCATCAGTCACTTCACTGACATCCCTCATAAACTTCCCATACAAACCTCTTCTTCTGAATTCAAAACGTCTCCTTTCTTGCCTTCTCCACCCGCTTCTTGTACTTGTTCTTCATTTCTCCCACCTGCAACATCCCTCTGACAACCTTCAACATCCACTCGTCCCTCGCCTTTACATATTTAAACAAAGACCAAGTTCCTCCAAAGATCATCAAACTCTTTTGCGTCTTCGAAACAATCGCCCTTAGTTCCCAATCACTCCAATCCAAAATCGCTGCACTCTACCTCACCACACCTATAGCCCATGCATTTATCACCCTAATCAAATTCCCACCATAAAACTTCGGCCACCTCCTTCTGCATAATATCCACACCCTCCAAATACCCTTTCTCATTAACCTCACCTATCACCTCACCAACTGGCAACACAATTCCTTCACAATGGACCTTCACCCCCTGCTTCAACACAGCACACTTGTCCAGCCCTAACTTCATCCCATATCTTGTAAAAAAACCCACACAACATTGATCAAACTCTCCTGCTCCTCTTCAGACCTCCCATACAGCTTATAACTGTCCATTAACAACAAATGGTTGATCAGCCTCCGATCCTTGCCAAGCCACCATTTTCGACAACATGGTGAAAGAAAAACCCAACATGCATGATGAAAGGAATCATCAAAAGAACAAACGCCAGTGGAGACAACTCCTCCCAGAATATTTTACGCTTAATCCCCACTTCACCCAACACTTCCTCATCATCATAACAATAATAACTATAATAATAATAATAATAATAATAATAATAATAATACCAAGGCTTCGTAGCAGCGCGAAGTAGGATATTGCTTTGATAAACCACACAATGTTTTTGAAGTTCATTTTTTATTGAAGACAATACATGTTTCGGATCAGACATCACCCATCGTCAGTTGTACAGTGAGAAATAAAATGAAAATATGCAATAAATAGTATAACAGAGTGAGATATTAACGAGAATAGTTGAGGATGAAGGCGCAAACCAAAAAAAGAGTAAAACTATTTAAGCTAAGAAAGGAGAAAACTTGTATGAAAAGGATAAATTAAGATGTTTGACCTCATTCTCGGAGACCCAGGGGCAGATCGCCGAGGCAAGGGGAAGTCTAAACTGGCAAAAGAAAATGGCGATGAAGAAAAGCATAGTAGGGCGAGAAGAGCCCCTGGGGACACGTTCTTACCAGACCAGTTCCAAACAGTTGAGGTCATTCTCAATTCTGATTGGTGCCAGAAATTCTTTGTGTTTTTCTGCCCAATCAGAGGTCAGCAGGCCGTGACGTCGCTTTGTGTCTACTTACACGGAAATCACTTGATCGCCATACTCGCCCGGTTTGTTTGGCAAGGTTGGCAGCACAAAATGTACAGGAAATCGTTCGGAATATCGGCCTTACAAATACGCTGGGCCTTTCGCAGGTATCGTTACAGTAGCGTATTTCCAAGTGTGCGAGATTTGTTTAAACTTTTCCTCCCCGATTCACCTAAAATAGCAGTGATCAATTTTGATCTGACAATTATTTTTATTAGGTATTTCTAGATTTCTTCGATCAATTGCTGTGGCTGAAACGTTGCTAATCTCGACAAATTCTTGTTTGCTATTTCATATTTCAAACAAAAGTGCACAGTGTGTTAGACAGTTATAACAACAACAGAGTCCTGAGGTTTGGGAGACTTAATCAATGACTATTCGAGTAAAATCTAAAACAACGCCGAAAGAAATCTTCTCCAATAGTAAAATGAGTTTGGAGCCAGGTAGTACATAACATTCTGAGTTTTTACCTCAGCAAATATAAAATCTTAAGCTTGATATTTCTCTTTACAGCAAAGATCCCAAAAATGTGACAACTTTTAATAATTAATTCACATTCTTTCAATATTTTTTATTAATTTATCAGCTTTATTGGACACACCAGAAAAAGTAGCACAATATTTGTGTTTAGGCAAACAAAATAGAACTGCAAAAAATGAGCTATTATTAACTGATTTGATGTACTATTTAAAATTTCCCACAGAAAGAAGGAAACAGCATACTCTTTCTATAGCACAAGTACAGTTTTTGAAAATTTACTTTAAGAATGCAAAATAACGCTTCTCACTTGTTTCCACACAAATCAGGGAAGGATACTGGACGAACTTTTGAGATAAACCTCACCAAATCTAACAAACTCTATTTCTGGTTGTATTAATCTTGATTCATTCTCCTCTGGAGCGGCTCGGGTGCCATGTGTGGCATTAAGCTGGAGTGCTCGGCTGAACAGCTGTTCTGAGCCTCCTTAAAGGATAAGGATATGGCATCTTTTGTAATAAATTGAACT
>NC_090885.1:22885462-22887962 GCF_036669925.1 Montipora capricornis | reverse complement strand
AATGAAATCTCCACGAAGCATTACTAAACTTGGGTGACACATCAGACTCTTTCCATCAGGTCAAACTCTTTTCCTCTCAAAAATTTTATGTGCCTTTCTGTTGTGCGAACTATTATGTCTTGGTTTGATGCTATATTTGCTGGGATGGAAGGACTTAAATCCTATTAAGACAAGCATATTTCAGAGAAAAACCACATGCTCAAGCCATATCCATCTACTTTCAGAGTCCATTACAGCCCTCAGCTTTCTTTCAAATGTTACTGAAGAGTGTGAATTCAATTAAGGAATGACCATTACTTTTTTACCTTCCTCACAGTCGTTCCAAGCAGCTTCCAAATTGCCCTAAATTGGAATAAACAAGAGCATGGACTCAGTTCATCCAGCTAAAGTGCTATCTAGTGCAACTTGGTTTAATAGCCTATTCATGCATTATTTGGAACACTTAATTATCAAAATCCACACACTTATACTGTTAACACAATTATTTTTAGCACCACTCTTGTGATCATTAGCCTATTACATCAAGGGTAGGTAGGTCCTTCTGATACTGCACAAAAAAATTTGCACAAACTAGTTTTAGTACCAGATTTCTTCTAAAGTGTGTTTGTGTGCTTAAAAGAACAAAAGTCCGAAAATTTACAAGGGATGAAAGACCAGCCATCATTATGTTGTTCACAACTCGTGTAAATGATCACTAACCTAGAAGTCTTCTGCAATTACCATATCATAGGATTATACACTGTGAAACACTGCTGCGCATACAGTTCAACTCAACTCTATTTTCCGTGCATGCTTAGAAGCATGCACGGACAACTTTAGATCTTTGAGCATTAACTACTTTGTAAAGCTGTTAGTATTGTGCTTAATCTATACAGTAATGACTAATTCTGCTAACTTTTCTTGCTCGTGTATCATCTTCCAAGTTTTAGATATTCAGACATAAAATAACAAGACAGCAGTTATTCGCCCCATCGTTCTTGTCCTCGTGAAGTCTCTACATCAGTTTACTTATTCTTAATGACTTGTGCTATGGATAAGCTGAGGAAATTTTGCAAAAAAATCAAGACAAAGAACAGCTACAGATCAATATGAATGAATCTATACATCCAAAAATGTCTGCAGTTTTCGTCTGACTAAGTCCTTCAACAGGGACAGAATTAAGACATGTCGGATTTCCTTTGAGCTATGCATTCTTATTATTATAATAATATATAGATTTAACCAAGCCTCAAAGCGGAGCTCCCGGGTTATTTGTTTTTACAGTAAGTTAATCTGGCTTGAGCCTGCAATCCAATCACAACCCAGTATTTGGTCAACAGTCAACTAAAAAAAAAACAGCTGACCTCAATGAGCTCTAAACATGAGCCCACGATATGGTCACATGATACTGTTCAGCAGATACCTTGTTCTGACAGGTGTTAATTGACCATAACATGGATGTCCAATATCAAAGATGTACGCTGTAAACTAGCTGGAGTATGGCTGCCTCAATAAGCTCTAAACTTGAGCCCCCGAATGATATGGTCACGTGATACTTGTCACATTGGAATACAAAGAGGGATGGACGGTCATACGGCCGCACAGTGACCTAAACCAACTGGGTTAATTACCATATTTTCTTTCCCATGTTGCTCTGTGCGCGCAGAGCTCCACTATGAACTAGAATGAGCATCTTGCTGCAACGAAAGTACTTAAATCACGACACACAACTGTAAATAAACAGATATATGAATGCAGCAAAAATAACACATGAAAAAACTTTTTTTACTGCTGTCATAATTTTCAATTGATGGTGCTGGTGAGCAGCTACTCTTGGGGGGTGATTTCCGCTTCCAGGGTTTCCATGGAAACCTCCTCCATGCACATTGCAGCTGGCATCCTATTAACCTTTTAGGCACCAGTTCCGAATCTCATCTGTTTGTGATGAGTTTCATACAAAATAAATATAATACATAGAAACCAAAACGATATGTGCGTGGTAACCAGAGCAGCCATTTGATTAATTGGCTTTCGAGCTGGTTACCACCATATTAAAGATAAATGCGGCATTAATCAAAAATTAACATTAATAGTAAATTTATCTGATTGCATTAATCACTAATATACACACATTATTCAAAATATAATACGATTACATCTATAGTATTATTATGATATTAATCTTATAGACGTGCTTACATTACAGAAAAAAATAAGTAATATTGCACTGTTCAAAAATTACAATTAAGTTATGGACTTATTTTGAGAAAGTAAGAGAAGCTGTTTGTATTGTTCTATATTATTAGGTAATTTTTTTAGGCTCATAGAAACTGACTCCCAGATTTTTGATGCTGAAAACTGAAATGTTGATTGACCATATCTAGTTGTTGTACTTATCCTGTAGAAGTTTTGACTCGAAGCATCTGAGAAAAAAGCTGGAATACATTTTTTATCATTTTGACTTTTATGGGCAGACTGCTATCCTAATCTTGCAGATATTATTTAATTCCAAGATTTCAAG
>NC_090885.1:22847962-22877962 GCF_036669925.1 Montipora capricornis | reverse complement strand
AAAATGAAAGAGAAACGAAGGTGAGATGTGAAAACATCTTTCCAAGATGACCAAACTTTCGTGCAGTGGTGCACGTAAAAGTCACCTTGTCACGTGCGCAACACGTGAAGATGTGCACTATATCTCGACACTTGAAAATACTTCCAGAAGTGCAAAAGTTCCTTGAGGCCATGCCAAATGAATCCATAGCACGAGAATCAAATATTTAAAATATACCATTTGTTGTAATTTAAATACTCGCAGTAATATGCGCCCAATTGTCAAAAATAAATATAGGGAAAAACTGTGACCGAGGCCTTGAAATTGCTGCTTTTCAAGAACGATGTCACAGTTTTTTGCTATACAGACCGACCCTTTGCTGGTAAATAACTTTTTTTTTTCCTCTCCCCATCCTCTCTGAAATCACTTGTTTTAATTGTTGACTCGCACCGCGCTTGATAGTGAATGCAGTATTAAAGCGACTTACAAACTGAACGTTTCAAGAGAAATTCCATTTCCAAACCTCTTGACTAATGAAAAATAACCTCTGTATGTAAACGGAGTCCGTGTAAAAGAAATGGAAATTTAAGGTCATCAAACAAGCTCACGCAATTAAGGCTAGGTTTCCGCCTGCCGTGAGCAGGCCGGATGAGAAAATTCCACCCGCTCCCGGAACCAATCAGATTGCAGGATTTGTTGAATTCCGCCCACTCACGCATTGAGAAAAAAAATAAAAGAATTATAATTCTCTGTGACCAAATTTTGGAAAGTACCTATCAAAGACATACAGTAAGCAAAATCTATTGTGCAACTTCCAAGTACATTACCAGTATGACTTGGGCTGTATTGAATCTGAAAAGTTGTGTTGAACGCTATGACTTCTGCAGGTAATTCTGTTAACATGAAATATGTTTGTCTCGACAAGCTTAATAAGGCAGTGTATAGAGCATTTCCTACATTTACAACTGATAATTACGGGGAAGTAATTAATTTCCTATCATAATTATAATTATATAATGGCACATAGTGACATAGTTGCACATTCACTACCAGCATTTGAGCCATACACTAAAACATCACCTTGACAGTTGTTTTACTAGGATCAATAGCATGTGAACCAAGATTTTTCTAGGTTATGTCCCTGCAAAGGTTGAACTTACCCGTACCAGCAATATGCCATGCGGTGGACTAGACTTTTAACAAGAAACTATTTCAAAAAACAAAAAGTAGTGTTTCGTTTCCGGAATGGAATACTATAGTGTGGGTCACTTGGCCTGTCATTCTTATTTCGCTTCGTGTATTTCGCTTCGTGCCGGGGGCCGGGGGCCGGGGCCGGGGGCCCGGGGCCGGGGCCGGGGCCGGGGGCCGGGGGCCGGGGCCGGGGCCGGGGCCGGGGCCGGGGCCGGGGCCGGGGCCGGGGCCGGGTTCGGGGTCGGGGTCGGGGTCGGGTTAACACAAATTGTACTATATTCAAGAAATCAGTTGCATTCTTCTTTTAGCCTATGGCCGGCATTCCAAAACATTAATCTATTTCTGTAATATTTTCCTTTCAGTCGACTAGTTCAACGACATATCGATCGAGCAACTAGTACGAATAAAAATCTGGAAATCTACAGGATAATCAGTGGCGTGATCTTGCCTTAAAGTAGTGCCTCGTACGTAGGTGCGAATCACCTAGAGACACTGAAGACTCGCTGAGCTCCACATTTTAAAACCACATTTTAATGTTTACTTCGTAAGAAACTTCTCCGCAATACAATTAAAACGAAACAGAACATAGCCATAATTCCACTATGGTCGTCACGCAAACGTTCTCAGTTGCTTGTTTTCGCAAAATTGTTCTAAGTGTGGTTGTGCTTTTTCTCGTAAAATTGGATTCGATCCCTTGAAGTCCGAATAGAATTGGCTAGCAAGTTCCTGTGCGACTGACTTTACTACAAACCGTTTGTGGTAAATCAGACAACAACATTGACAACAACACGAACAAACAAGCAAAAAGAACGTTGCATGACTGCGTGACGATCATCGTGGAACTGTGATTCTGTTGTTGTTTTTTTTTTTTAACGAAGTGAATATGTTAGCGTGTATTCCATAAACTCCAATTTTAGCAATTTCGGAAATTCTCTTAATTTCGAACAACAAACTTCGATTTTCGGAAAGACGAAAAAACAAAGTACGATTTTAAGAAAAACTAAAATGCCCCTTAAGAGCTTTCATAGCTTCTGTAGGTTCCTCAGTTGCCACCATAAATGACAGTCATTCGAGAATGACGACAAAATGAAACAAAATTTTGGAAAAAGACACCCCGACCCCGACCCCGACCCCGACCCCGACCCCTGCCCCGGCCCCGACCCCGGCTCCGACCCCGGCCCCGGCCCCGCGTTTTGGCTACTACCTAGCTTTACAATCACTGGTTCCTCGTTAATCCAATTTATTACTAAGACTTGTTTGCATTACTAATTAACACAAAAAGGGATAACTTGGGAATTTTTAACAATATATCGCTTCCATCTAACCCAAAATCATTCAGATATTCAAAACGTCCTATGCATAATCCATTTCTTTCGCCTTTGTGTTTGTCAGCATTATGATTTGGAATATTTTAGGTTTACGTGTTCACAAGTTTGTTTTCGTATCTCGTAGATGTTTAGATTTCCAATTACACACTCTGTTTCGATTGGCCACTCTAACTCGCTGTGTAAATAGTTCACACTAAATTCAAAATAGATACGTTTCGTTTCTGAGAAAACAAAACATTCTTTTACAAATCATACCGGGTATTCCTGATTTCTGCATAAATTTAAGTTTCATTTTGCATTTACCTGTTCATCCACGCTGTTTGGAAAAGTGGTACATACACTGTACCACGTACTTAAATTTAAACGCATACCTGGGGTAGATATTTTTGTTGTGTTTACGTGGAAGTGATCTCCCTTGCTAGTAATACGATGAAATGTAGATGACCTAGGTACGTTGTTATCCAAATACGTTCCTGCAAGTTTCCTCCTTTTTCTGCTGTTATAAAATAGACGTCTCAGCCTTTTCTCTGTAATTCTTCTTGGTTCTCGGGCTCGTCTTTGTCGATGCTCACGCAAATCAAAACAAAAGTACTTTTGCTTATCGAGACCTGTATTTCTCCTTCGGAATGAAGTCTTTAGTATCATTGAGTATCAAATAACTGTACAGCCTTTCAAACTACATCAAAGTTATTTTCTAAAGAGCTGATCACATTTTCCACTGATGACATCAAATCTTGTGAAACTAGAACAGAACTATACACACAAGATGGCAGTGAACACGATCGCTAATATGGCTATTTGAACAAAGGATATAAGCTAGACCATTACAAGAAACAAACTGTTTAACAATGAAAAAGAAAAAAACGTCATAGACAAAAAACTTATCTCCGTAGTCAATGGTACATTGAGCGGGAGGCTATTGGTTCGTGGTGAAAAAGGTACAAGCGTGAGGCCATTTGTTCGCTGTGCAAATGTTTTTACTTTGTCTTCAGAAGATTCCAATATAGCGTCCATTTGTTTGTGGAGTTATTTTCTTTGTCGCTGTCATCTTTAGAGTAGTTCTCAATAAGGTACCCGCTGCTTATTAAAGAATTAGTGTTTTGAGTTGTATCACTTTCAATAGTTGCGTCCATTTCAGTTACATTCGAGTATATTCTTGTTTCATTCAGTTCGCGGAACGACCCGTTTCGAAGCTGACGCTTGACATCTTTTAGTGTGGGTCTACCGCGAAAAGCATATGCCTTTCTTTGTATGTGCTTTGAGCGCCCCAAGAAGAAATCGACTAAGCCAACGCAATGCCGATCTTCAGTAATCCAAACAACGCATCACAGAGCTCTTCATGATCTTGGATTACGTGTTTGCTTTAAATAACCAAAGTAAACAGCGCCACGTGGCTTCTATTGTGTATTACCCAATCAAAACACCGCCACGTGCTTTCTATTATGCATTGCCCAATCAAACACGGCCACGTTTTTCTATTGTGCATTTTGCTGCACAGGAAAAAAAAAAAACTGAAATCTAACGTCTTTTATAACTCGAGCCCCTACGGGGCCCGAGTAACAAAAGACTTTAATATTACACTAGGCAAATCAGCATCTTGAATATCATATAAACGTGATGCGGCCGGTAATCGTTACCGGTACACAGTCCAAATGGGGTGTCGCCTAAAGCTTAAGCTGCAAAAATGAAAAAACCGAATTTGAAAGACATACATTGTACTCAACTGCAGAGAGAATCATGCTCAAATTTCAGATCATAAAATTTACATGTATGAATGCCACTTTCACAGTGACAAAAGGGAAGTCTGAAACCTTCAGCTTGAATGGGGTAATGAACCCTTGCCTTCTGCCCTCTGAGATACTGGTGCTGCACGCTCTATCAATAATCTTATAAATTATTGACGGTGGGGACAAACGCCCTAGGACGCCCCCAGTTGACGAGTAAAATCGTCTGGCATTACACAGAGTAAGTCTCACTCCCAGATGTCAATGGGTTAAGCCAACTGCAAACTAATATTTTGTGACTTCCTAAATATATAAAACCCTACCCCTTAGAATGTGTATATGTGAATAGACTTCGCTAAAGACATAAATTTCAAATACAGAGTTAAGATTAATTTAGATCGTCATGTACAGCTATGAATGTCATGAATGTAATGAAAGGAAAGCGGGAAAGAATGGGAATTGCACCCTCTCCGATACTAGTGCAATGCTCTACCAATAATTGAGCTATCAACAAGGAAGTGGTCATAATTTATTTTTCTTAATCAATACTGCTTATATAACTATACATGTAATGCAATGATTTATGGTAAATCTTAGCATAAATAATATGTTTTTCTTCACAGTTGAAATATCTTTCATGCATTAAAACTCTTCACATACATATTTCAAGAATTTTACAATACACAAACCAGCGAGCCATGGAAGCCAATATAATATATTATTATTAACGTGTAAGCAATGCGAGTCACTTCGCAGTCATTGCTATAGCTAACCATTTTAAAATGGGTGCTTAGACTTAAAACACTGTTTATCAGTGCTATCTGAAATGGGTCCTTAGACTTAAATGCAAGTCAACATGATTATGTGACTCACATGGCTTGCAAGGCTCACTCAGGCTGGTTTATTAGGAACTCACAAAATGACCAGTTCCCAGTTGGGTTGATAGCTCTATTAGAGCACAGCATGCACCTTTATCACAGGTCATGAGTTCAATTCCTGTACACGCCTGAACTTTTCTGGCTTTCCTAATGGCTTTTACCACTGCTTATAAGTAATGTTCATATAACTGCAATGATCTGTTAGCACATTTGTCTCCAAAGTTCAAATACCTGTCTTTCATACATAGTGTACATGTTTTCATTTCTACATTCTCTATAGGCTTAATATGAACTCACAAAAGGCCTTTGGCAAAACCCGGATCGGGTTGAAACTAGCGTGTATACGAACTTAACGCTGATGGCTAAGACTGATGGAGCAATCAGAGTTTTCACATCGGCTATAAGTGATGGTGCAATAAGGTCGTGTGCAGTCGTTGTCAGTTGTTGTGCTACAGATTGATCAGGTGATTTTGTGTCACTCTATAGTCATCAGTGAATCAACAAGGACTTCTTTGGAATGTGCACTACTTTGCGACTATAGTGGTAAACCGTAAGAAATCAGATAAATTTTCAAAGCACGGTTATAAGATCTACAGTAAAGAGTTGTATCTACAAACTTGAAATTAACAAATGCACCGGCAGGCTAAATAATGTGGAGTGCAAGGTCAAAAGGGTCACAGCTGATGTAAGTAATTATGTACATTTTGATATTAACTCTAGTCCAGATCACTTCAAAAATAATATGGCTTAAGTATAAATTATAATAATAAAAGATTCAATAATTTTCAAATGTTAAATACTTCTAGATAGTTATCATTCAGTGTACCTGTGGATATTTCTGCAGTAAACTTCTGGCTTCTGTAAATGCTTGTGCAATTTTTCCTTCACCCTGCAAGGACTCAGCTAACCTTAACCTGGCCCTTGAATTGTGGGGATTCAGGAGAAGAGCTAAAAAAAGGGTTCTAAAATCAATGTTATTGTGCAGTACAACAGTGCACAAATTAAAGCTTCCATTTCAGTCAACAGGAGCTGCAAAGTAATGCACCTTGCAATTGGCGCAAGTCTACAGCCATGCAGTTTAGTGATCTCACATGCATCACAGGCGGCCCAAGCTCAGTGTGTGAAACTTAGCCAACAAAACTATTATAACGATTTGTAACGGAATCCTACATCAGAATCAATATTATTGACTTTCATTTCAACCCACCATCAACACAACAGCAGCAGCAGCAGAGCGACCTAAGGCAGTACAGTTTGTTCACACAATCGAAAGAAAAACTGTTCTGAAAGATGTGCTTTGAGCCACTTTGGCCACTTTGGCCATTAGGTTAGCAAAGTGAGTCCTACCGGGATACTGAACCGAAGTTTGTACACAGCAATTTTTTTATTACCCTGGGTCCTGCATGACTGCATTGACTAAGTTGTCCAATCTCAGAGTCTCACCTCCTTCAAGTTGAGAAACTTTAGAAAAACAGAGTAGTTGAGGAACATTTTCCTCAATCAGTTGAATCAGCCTTTACAACTGTCTCAAATAATGTGACGTCACACGCTCTCGCATCCTTAGGGTTGTCTGCCTGTGGTGCAACTCATTAACAAACTCTGTCAAAAGCACTGGGCACTAGTGTGTATCTGGATAAGTGTGGACAGTGAAAACGATTGAAAATGCTACGTGTGGCCATGGATATTATTTTGTTGAATCCGAAAAAAAAATTTGCAGGTACAAAAATTTCCTAATACGTGTGGACAGGGCCTTTATAGTTAATAGTTTATATACAATTATGTTTTTTTTCTGTAGTAATTATATTGCTGTAACTCCAACATTGCTGTAACTCCAACAAGGAAATGTTAAAAAAATAATAAAATACAAAAATAATAATAAGTGGCGGCCCTTCATTGATCAGAACACAAACAGGCCAATTGAAACAAACTACATAAGGTCACAATGCACCGAAAGAATAGGTTGCACAACCTCCAATACTGTTTAATATTAATAAAATGTGACCCTTCACGCAAAAAGGGGGTTTATCCAAATTTCACGCTATGGCTGTTTTCACGGCCCTGGCCGCGAAATTGTAAAAAATTATTGGAATGTGACTGAAATTTCCCTTTCACGCCCTGAAAAAGATCACAGTCACCGTGAAAATGTCTGAGAAATATTTCATGCCATGAAACAAAGTGAACTTCTTGCGTAAACATCAATCTGTTACCCTGAACATGATGCTATCATTATGTCACGCCACCTGCAAAGGTTTTACGGCAAGCATTATTGAAAGTCTTCCGGAATCGGCTATCTATCAGCGAATTGCCTACTCGAGATTGGATCCATTCTTTTGTTTACTTTTCTGTTTTATATTGTGGTTTCGGGACAACAAAAGAAAACGAGATACAGTAACAGAAGAAAAAAATCGTAGATACATGTACTAAAACTTTGAATATTACCGGACACCCTAGGCTTCCAAATCGATGCACAATAAGACAAGCGTTTCTTTTTTCGTTTCTCTGCTAAAAAGCACGCAACTTCAGTTTGCCGGAATGGGTTTTAAACATGGAATATTTGTAAAAGAATCTCCACGGTAGTTGGATCTTTACCAAAAATTCAAAAGAATGAGCTCAGTAAAACCATCAAAACGTCACGTGCTGTCTTTAGTAAGAATTAGATAAACAGTTTATGGAATCAGTAAAAAATTACATTTCCTATAAGAAACAGACACGTTTGGCACCACAGAGTCTGGATATGTTGGTGTAGCCAAAAATCATTCTCTTTACGAATAGTTTTTATTTGCTTGCACAAAAGATTTAAAAGTGATTGGAATAAAACTCGCAAGCTTTACTGTGTGGTTCCAGAAAATATCTATACCCCCTCCCCAACGGAGGATTATGAAATTCCGAGGGATACATGTAGGGGGGTCTGAAAGAGGCAAATTTCCGAAGGGGAGGGGAGGGAAGAGTACATAAAGAGCTTTTCTTTCCAGGGGGTTTGAAATGCGATCGAATAAACAATTACGTACTTTTCCAATTGATTCAAGGTAACCAACAAAAATGGAAAATTCTATCCGTTGAAATAAACGTAAGATTCCTTGTCATATATTTTCCACTACTATTCCGCCGCTGGATGACACAGATAGCACTGAGAAACACTCCTGAGCAGCACATATGACGTGAAGTCAAACAAAATGGCCGACTTTTAAAGATCGCGCTCTTTCTATAGCTTGAACGCATCTGGTGCTTTTTCATATTTTATTATGGCATTATTCGTGCAGTCAGTTGATTGAGATCATTTGTTTGTACTCAAATTATTCCCGTTAAGTACAATTTCCCGCGAATTTCGAACCTTCGTATACCTGAAATTCAAAGAAAGTGATATACCGAATACCCGTATTTAAGCTGCAATATACCGTATACCCGATTTAAAAAGCGCCTGTATACCGTATACCCAAAAACCCTGGCCGACTCTGAACAATTACATGTAAGTGGCCATCAGAAATTTCTTTACAATGTGACATTTTCCAGGCGTGAATATTCAGGAATAAAAATTCTTCTTCTTCTTGGCATTGATCCGCTTTCACTGATTTCTCGTACCCTGCCATCAGGCATTCTTTTTGTCCTGAGTGCCAAGATGGCACCGAATAGGAAAACAAAAGAGCCTACAGTAGATTATCATCATGGTGTGACTGATTTCTGAACAATCTGATTAATTTCACGCAGTGAATATTATTTTCACTCCCAATTTCACAGCGTGAAATTTTACCTTTAATTTCACGGCATGATTAGTTTCACGCCAAGAGTGAAAATTGAAATTCATGCACCGTGACCGTGAAAAAAATTCACGGTTTTCAGAGAAATCTATAAGCCCCCTTTTTGCGTGAAGGGTCGCAAATAATAACTTGGATCTCAAGGTGATTTAAAAAATAATAAAGAACAGATAAAAGATTAACAGAGTCAATTCATACATGCAGTACAATGTATATAATCCATTGCAAACAACATATACCTTGATCACAATCTTTGTGAGCTTCTTTAAACTTCCTCTGCAAAAAAAACATATTTAATTAATTTATTTATTGGTGCTATTTTGAGGAAACAACTTTAAAAGCTTGAAATGAGAACACCGTGCAGCAAAACATATTACAATCCCATGTATGGTAATTAAGATTAATGAAACTACCCATTAAGCCACAATTATAATACTCAACCAGAGAAAACCCACCTTGTTCTTACTGCTGAAAAACGTCTACCATAATTTCAACTTTGAAAGTCAATGGACCATGGTCTAATAACTAAAGATATGCATGGTTTCAAGAAATACCTACCAATTTTACATAACAGGAAGCTCGGTTGTTGAGATATTTGACTCGACAGTCATTGTGCTGGTCTTCTTTGGGGAGGCAGGCAAGAGCAGATGTGAACTGTTGACATGCAGTCTTATATCTACCCTCTCTAAATTCCACCTTTCCTCTGTTGTTGTAACTCTCCCATTCTGAGATGGAATCCTATAAGGTATTTGTAGGTTAGTTGAGGGTTTTAAGGCCAGGATGCACTAGGTATAAGTCGCTGCGACACGTCACCGGGACAAGTTGCTGCAGGTTGCAGAGGCCTGTTGCTGCGACTTGTCGTCTAGTGTGTCTCAGCCTTTATAGATTTCAGGTAAAAATTATTTTTACTTAGCTGGGTTTGGAATTCCTGAGACTCATTTATGGTCAAGAATACTTGTCAAAGGAAAATCCAAATCAAGGTGCACCATAAAGCTACATTACCAGTTTTTTTTTTTTTTTTTTGGCCAAAGTATTAATCATTACATGGAGGGAGGGAGGCAACGTGGTCCAGTGGTTATCATGTTGGGTTTGCATGCAGTTGCCCCGGGTTCAAATCCCGGTCTAATCTCTGGTTTGGATCTATTACCAGTTGCCTGGGATTCAACTCTATCACGCTCTGTAAATAGCCAACTGGTTGCCTCCTGCCAGTTGAAGTTCTTAATCATGTTTCCTGCAGAATATTAAATGTGGGATGTCTGTGAACTAGCTTGATAACTACAGTTGTATCAATAATGCACTAATTAATCCACTACAAGTATAAACAAGGCATTTACTCTTTATTTATACTTAAAAATACAACCACAGTTTTGAGTTTAATATTAAGAAATATGTTTCGATGCTTCAAACATCATCATCAGCCATAGTGAGTGTAACATTGAGGTTTTTACAAAATAATCTGTATATTTAACAATCATTCTTTGAAATTGAGGTGAACAGTGGCAGAATACTTACAGAGCTGTGAAACAGTGAGGGCAGCAAGGTAAAATAATATTCTGCAACTAGTCAACAACATTGAAAAGAATAATTATTGCAGTTTTTAATTCTTTCCTTTCAGTGTAGCTTACCGGTAAGTATAGCTTTAAATACCGTAAAATGGAGCCCTGATGGAGAGGGTGGAGTAAAATGAGGGCACCGTGGACCCCAGGTTTGTCCACGACAAAATTATTATTATTATTATGGAATTATCGACATTGAATATATGGTTACTATTTCTCTATTTCTATTTCAATCTATAACAACACTTGTAGAAGAAAACCATCCAAAGTCGATTTAATTGACATCTCAATTCATACGTGGAAAACGTGCAAGCAGCACTAATCATGCGCAACAGTGTTTACAGAATTAAGCTTCAAACATGGCAAATCTAAATAACCTTCATTAAAATCCTTGTCACAAAAAGCAAAATGGTCATTTAACACCATTTACATCAGCAATCTAAATCGAAAGTCTGCTTGTTAAAACATTTTCACTGTTCGATCAAAGTTAATAATTAGAGGTTCATTTGAAATGGAAATTGAAAATGCAGTTCGTAAAGGATCCACATGAAATGCACCTCTAATTGAAGTAAGTGTTGGTTTGTTGTAAAATGACCCATCTTGTTTCCTTGCAGCTGCAGCCATGTAGAACTTTCTTAAAGAACACTTTTTTTATTCCCCGATTTCAGTAACAAACTTGTTTTGCTGGATGACCAGCGCTACAAAATAGAATTACATGTACTCCAAGTGGAACAAATTATTGGCATGAGGATTGCTTAATTTTCAACTGGAAAAGTGAAGTGAAACACTGGTTGGCAAAAGTATGAACTCTTCTCTTACCTTTGAAAACTTTTAGGCCAAATTTTGTGGCCCTCTTTGTATTCTGTAGCACAGCATCATCTTGCATTCTTAATATTTCCGATTCACAGATGCTGGCGAGTTTACCCTGGCCATTTTGTTTTGTTTGGATCACGCATTATTCAACGCTACGCGCCTCGTTGGCTATTTACCATCTCATATCCAACGTGCGCTCATGAAATAATTGTTAAATATAATGATTCTTTGTAATGTTCGTTACAAGTAGGTAATGTTACACTCACTATGGGTGTCTTAAAACAAAGACCCCTAAGACCCCTAAGACCTCAGCCTAAAAACCAGGCCTAGGTCTAGGCTTTAAGGCCTGGTTTTTAGGCTTAGGGTCTTGGGGGTCTTTGTTTTCAAGACACCCCACTCACTATGGCTGATGATGATGTTTGATGATGTTTGTTCCTTAAACTCAAAACTGCAGTGCTGGAAATAACAGTCGGTCATCGGACATTGTCCAACCAAATTTTGAAAATGTCCGACCAATTTCACATTATGATCGGACACAATGACCGAACATCTCACCAGCACATCTTGAGTTCTCTTCTTCAAGGTGTTGTCAGTCAATAAATTATGTCAGGTCCAATTTGTCAAGTGTCCGACCAAAAGGAAGATTTGAAAGGACATATGTCCTGCGAATAAAGAAAAATTATTTCTAACACTGAAACTGTGGTCGTATTTTTAAGAATATTTAGTAGTACTTGTGCTATCCAGACCATTAAATTTTTAGGAAATTTACTATAATTTACTATTTACAATTATTTTATATAATTTTTAAACAAAATAATTTTATGTAGGAAAATGGTAAATCTTGCCCTTGATCTATATTTTTCACACAGATGTTGTGGTGTCAGGGCCACAGAAACACACAAAGAAATTAAAGTAGGTGGCAGCAGGAGTGAGGACAATCAATTATTTTATATAATTTAATTTTAAACAAAATAATTTTATGTACAGTGTAGGAAAATGGTAAATCCTGCTCTTGGTCTATATTTAGCATACAGATGTTGTGGTGTCAGGGCCATAGAAACACACACACAAATTAAAGTAGGTGTGTGCCTCCTGCTTCCTGAACTTTCATTTCCGGTCACGTTGCTATGATACCAATGACGTCAACCCGTTGCTAGGGACCTCGTCCGCACGTGTAAAAGAGATGAGTTGAGTTTTGTAAAAATGTGCATGAGAAAGCGATGTTGTTGAACGTTCTGAATGTAAAATCGGAGAATAAAGTTGTACAAAACGATCCAGCAGCGTTTTATCGTCGCCCAGCAGCGACATTTGGTCCACTGAGCCAGAGATTGTGAAATCAAGGGGAAAATCGCCGAGTCAAGCTGTAAGACAGCCGTGAAACTGCGTGTAATTGTGTGTAAAATTTATCATCAAACCGCCTGGTTCAATATTGTGGAAGAGTCATTCAAGTCATGCCATGAAAAGTGCCTCAAACAGAGAAGAAGGCGAAACACCTCGATTGTTCACGCCAAGTGAGTCTACTACTTCAAGTAAACGTTCCGTTTTGAGAAAGAAATTGCGTGCTGAGAAGTTAACGCTGGAACTAAAAATAGCCGAGCAAACGTTCACAAATGAGATCGAGAGTCTGGGAGCCGAACAACAGAAGCGTGCAAAGCTCTTGGAACTTCAAAAGAAAGCTGAAGAATCAAGATTGGAATATGAGTTTGAAGATGCCATCGCCCAGGAAGAAGGTATGTCAAATAAAGGTGATATTGATGAAGAGTTAAATGAATTACCTTCAGACAGTGTGAACGATCGGGTCTCGCGCTTAGACCTGGAAATTACTGAAAACAATGTTGTTGAAAAACCTCACATGGAGGAAGTTAAATCCACCAAACCAGAGGTCGTAACAGAGGTTTCTAGTGAGCCCCCTAAAAAAGAGACATGTGAATCTTTTATTGCTAAAGGTGAAGCTGAGTTGAAAACCTCTGCCACAGGAGACCCTAGTGTGCAAACGTCAAAGATAGATCAGTTGTTTGAGAAAATACTGCCAGCCTTTGTGAAAATCGTTAAACCAAACGTGCAGAAGTTCAATGGAAATCCACTAGAGTACTCAAAATTCAAAGCAGCATTTAATGTTGAAGTGGATAAAAAGGAAGTTTATGATGCAACAGAGAAGCTTAAATTTCTGTTAGATTCTGTGGATGGAAGTGCAAAAACATGTCTAGCGAAATTCACGCCAGGTTCAGATAAATACGAGGAGGCATGGACTGCGCTCCAGGAGCGTTTTGGTCGTGTAGACACAGTGGTATCAGCTGCGAAGAAACGTATAGATCAGTTTCCGACCATAGTGAAAGAAAATAGTGTGCAGCTCCGGCAGTATCAAGAAATAGTTTCTGAATTGATAGGCATTTTCAAAGAGCATAACTTTCTTCACAAGCTTAGCTCGCAAGTCCCTGAGGCAACTGTTTCTAAACTTCCCACACGCCTTTGCGGCAGATGGGCCGAGTTTGTTGAAGGAAAACCGAAATTGTCAACCTGGGATTCATTTGCAAATTGTCTAGAGAAAGAGGCAGAAATTAGTGAGTCCAAGCAGTGGTGGATGCCAGAGAAGAGAGAGTGGAAGCGTTCAGATACATCTAAAGTTGATAGGCGTGAGCCAGCTGACAAATCCCAACCTGGGCTGTTTGCAGGAGCCACGGGAGAATCTTTACGCGCCAGCTGTGGAACAAAGTGCCCAATTCACCAGTCCACTAATCACACTTTGCAAGAGTGCAAACGTTTTCAGGGAATGTTGACTAGCGAGAAGGAGAAAGTTGTCAAGGAACACAAACTATGCTTATGTTGTCTATTACCCAGTCATCGTCTGCGTAAATGTCGTAGTAAGAATAGATGTAAAGTTGAAAACTGTGACATGCGTCATCATACCCTTGTACATGAAGTCGACTTGAGATTTATTGAACGGGCAAATGCGAAACGTGAATCAGAACAAGTGCCAGAAGTTGAGAGAAACCCAGCTCCTGTCTCCCTGGAAGGTAGAGACTCATCACCACGTCAGGCTGTTGAGCCTCTTGAGGAGTATCAACAATCAGCGTACACAGGTTGTGAGACTGGTGGTCTTGCTTTGGTTGAAGTACTTCCCATAGTTGTCTTTGGAGAAACAGGAAAACAGCAGGTGATGGCATTGCGTGACTCAGGCTGTAACACAACGCTTATAGATGAAAGCTTAGCGCTCTCACTTGGGCTTCAAGGCAAAGAGGTAGATCTCGAAATTCAAGGAGTAAATGCTCAGAAGGTGTTTGCTTCCCAGCACATCAAGAAATGCCATGTCGCACGAGTCGGAAAAGAGGAAGTCAAGTACTCCTTGCGAGATGTGAAGACAATTCCTAGCCTGAATGGTCCGGATCAGAAGTTGAAGTGGTCAACAATCAAGCATGAGTATCAACATCTGAAGAACTTGGACTTGCGTGACACTGACACGGGTCCAGTGCAACTCATAATTGGAACTAACAACTCTGACTTGATTCTACCAAGACAAATCTGAAACCCTCAGGTCAACCGGAACTTGACAGGGTACCTTATGCTGTTGAGACCCCACTTGGATGGGCGGTGACTAATTGGTTACCTGGTGAGCGAAGAGTAGCATCTCCATACAATGGGTTCAAAGTGTATGAAAGAAGTTCAGTTGAAAATGAGGAGCTGAAGCAGCTGGTCATGGCTCAGTCAGAGATAGAAACCTTGGGCGTGGTCAAGCTAGCTGATCCAACCCGTTCGATTGAGGACAAGCGAGCATTGTCACTGATGGAAAAGACAACCTTTAAGAGTGTGAATGAAGATGCGTATGTGTCAGGTCTAATGTGGAGAGATGAGGAACCATCTCTGCCCAACAATTACGGAATGGCAAAGAGGAGGCTACAATCCCTAGAGAAAAAGTTTGAGAGCTGTCCCGAGATCAGAGAGAGATATGCAAAGTCAATCCAGGATGACGCTGAGAAGGGCTATGTGAAGAAACTGAGTGAAGGGGAAGTACGGTGCGATAGTAAAGTGAATTGGTACTTACCACACAGATTTGTCATTAATCCCAAAAAACCTGATCGCCTCAGAAGAGTCTACGATGCATCAGCAAAATTCATGGGACAAAGTTTGAGCGATAAGATCTACATGTACACAGGACCAGATCTTCTGTCCTCTCTGTTTGGAGTTTTCCTCAGGTTTTGCGAAGGAAGAATTGCAATGGCCGCTGATGTGAAATAAATGTGTCATATGCTCCGTCTCCCTGATCGTGATAAGCCAGCATTGAGATTCTTATGGAGAGACTCTCTGATACAAGAACCAAGCGTGTACCAGTTTGAGAGAACAGTGTCTGGAGAAGTGTCTGCGCCATCCAGAGCGAACTACACTAAGAGGCGAAATGCTGATGAGAATGGGGAAGATTTACCTTTGGGTGTGAAAGCCGTCTACCAGCACTTTTACATTCTTGCGAGGAAGCTATTGAAATGAGGAAGCAGATGACAGAGTTGCTGCATCGTGGAGGTTTCTGCCTACACAAGTGGCTGACAAATGACCCAGACGTCTTGGCAACCATCCCGGAGCAGGATAGATCTCAATGATTCCTCGAACTGAGTGAAGATAAGTTACCAACTGACAGAACTTTGGGCGTCATTTGGGATGCCCAAGAAGATATGCTCCCGTTTACCGGACAGAACGATGATCCAGGTACGACGAAGAGGAAGATCTTGAGTCAAGCATTCTCTGTTTGGGATCCGCGAGGACTTCTCCTCCCATTCTCAATCACAAGTAAAATCATCCGGCAGAATCTAAATCATATGAAGTACGGATGGAATGACGAGTTGAAAGAAGCTGATCTTCGAGAGTGGCGTGAATGGCGCAAGGGAGCAGAAAAGCTTGATGAAGTGAGAATTTCGAGAGTTCTTATCCAAGAACAGAAACCTGTACGAGAGACTGCACTTCATGTGTTTTGCGACGCTAGCCAGAATGCTTATGGCGCGTGTGCCTACCTAAGACAAGCATTTATCGATGACGCAGTAGAGTGTAGTCTTATAGCGGGAAAAGGCCGTGTTGCTCCATTAAAGTCACAGTCTATCTGCCGATTGGAGCTCATGGGAGCTTTAGTTGCTGCGCGGTTAACTCAAACACTGGTAGAAGAAATGGTTACAAAGATAGAGAAGATAACTTTCTGGAGTGACTCTACCACAGTCCTACATTGGATCCGCCAGACGAGCTCCACTTACAAAGCATTCGTCGGTAACCGGGTGTCTGAGATGCACACAATCATGAGCAGTCTGGAGGCGACACTAGGGGTGGGCGCTGTGAGTTGGAGATATGTGCCGACAGAGGCTAACCCTGCAGATGACATCACCCGGGGACTAAGTCCTACGGAACTTGGCGCGGGCTTTCGCTATATTAGTGGACCCAAGTTCCTGTATGAATCAGCAGAGCTCTGGCCAGAAAATAAAGTCAAAGCGCCCTGCGAGAACAATGACATCAAAGAAAAGAAGAAGGAAAGATGGGCTGGAGCATCTCAGGAAAACAAGGTCCTGTTAGGGTGGAAGAAGTATTCGTCACTGACCAAACTAAGAAGAGTTACAGCTTATGTAATGCGATTTGCAAACAATGTAAGAGCTAAGAAGGAAGTACGTCTACTGGGAGCACTTACATGTACGTCGAACGAATTGAGAGCTGCTCAGAATCATCTTGTGAAGAGGGCGCAAGTTGAATCATTCGGCGAGGAGATACAGTGTCTGAAGATAGGTGAGGAGATCCACAAGAAGAGTAGAATTAAATCTCTTGACCCAAGGTTGGAAGATGGGTTCTTGGTTGTCGGTGGAAGGCTGCAGAGAGCACAATGCCTACCTTACAGAACACGACATCCCAAAATAATTGACTCGCGCCATGAACTTGCACAGCTGATCGTCGAAGAAATGCATCGTATCTACTACCACCCGTCAACTGAGCACCTGCATAATCAAATTCGGCAGGAGTATTGGATCATCCATGGTCGCCAGGTAGTGCGAAACGCGAAATTCAAGTGCAACTACTGTCATAGCCAGACAGTAAAGCCTCAAGAGCAGCAAATGGGAAGTCTACCAGAGTGCCAACTTGAGCCAGGAATGGTGTTCAGGAACACTGGAGTTGACTTTTTTGGACCTATGTTAGTAAAGGAAAGATGCAGTGAAGTTAAAGTATATGGGTGCTTGTTCACTTGCATGAGTACTAGAGCGTGCCACCTTGAACTTGTGGATGATCTTTCAACAGATCATTTCATCATGGCATTGAAAAGGTTCATTGCGTGATGTGGACGACTGCAGAGCATCCACAGCGATAATGGAATGAACTTTGTTGGTGCAAATAATGAGTTGCGGAAATGCATCAAACAATTGGATGAAGAGAGGATACAAAACTTCTGTGCTCCTAAGGAAATCGAGTGGAAATTTGAGCCGCCAAGTGCCCCGCACTTTGGAGGTGCATGGGAGAGGCTAGTACAGTGCACCAAGAAGACGCTGAAGGCAATTCTTGCGGACAGGGTTGTTTCCAAAGAAGTGCTGAGAACCGCACTAGTTGAAGCAGAAGGAATACTAAACAGTCGACCGATTACTCATGTGTCCAATGATGCAGGGGACATTGAAGCGTTAACCCCAACCTCAAACCATTTCTTGCTGTTGCAGGCAAATCCGAGTTATGAAGATGCTGAAGTTAGTGACGGAGAGATTAATTCGACAAAGATGTGGCGACAGTCCCAAGCGCTAGCTAATTTCTTCTGGAGACGTTTTACCAAAGAGTACCTTTCTAGCCTGACAGAAAGGAAGAAGTGGAAAGAGAAGAAACAGAACCTCAAAGAAGGAGATGTTGTCCTAGTTGCTGAGCCAAAGCAGCCGCAAGGTGTATGGCCGTTGGGCAGAATCGTGTCCACTCGTCCTGGGCAGGATGAGTTAGTTCGAGCTGTTACAGTAAGAACTCAGTTCGGAGAGTATAAAAGGCCAATCACAAAACTTTGCTTAGTACAGGAGGCGGAAGAGTAGAACTTAAAATCGTCTCGACAAACATTATGTCTTGACTAGGGGCGGGGATGTGCCTCCTGCTTCCTGAACTTTCATTTCCGGTCGCATTGCTATGATACCAATGACGTCAACCCGTTGCTAGGGACCTCGTCCGCACGTGTAAAAAAGATGAGTTGAGTTTTGTAAAAATGTGTGTGAGAAAGCAATGTTGTTGAACGTTCTGAATGTAAAATCGGAGAATAAAGTTGTACAAAACGAACCAGCAGAGTTTTATCGTCGCCCAGCAGCGACAAGGTGGCAGCCAGAGCGAGGACAATCAATAATTATTATTTTATATAATTTAATTTTAAACAAAATAATTTTATGTAGGAAAATGGTAAATCTTGCTCTTGGTCTATATTTGGCATACAGATGTTGTGGTGTCAGGGCCACAGAAACACACACAGAAATTAAAGTAGGTGGCAGCTGGAGTGAGGACAATCAATTATTTTATATACCGTATTTACCCGTGTATAAGTCGACCTTTTATGGCCTCAAAAGAAGCTCCAAAAATCGTCCTCGACTTATACACGGGTCAAAGACTTTGAGCCAAGTTCCAGCTAAGTAATTTATTCAAAATTAACATAATAATGTTGTCTTGGCAATAACAAATGCAGTGGAAAGCCGAGAAAAGACTTCAAAATGAAAGACAAAAGACTTCAAAACGAATGTAAGCAATTCCAGTTGAAATGAAAAAGGATTTGTCCCACTCTTAATGTTGAAGATACTCACAAGCACAAATATGAACTAGACACTGGAATTTTTCGTTTTCCAAAGGCGGAAAGCTCTAAAAGGCATTTCTGTTTCTTCAAACAAAAACTCGATCGTTCAACGGCTTAGTAACCTGGCGCAATACCTCGTGTTTGCGTGCAAGCATCGTCACTTGTGTTGCATGAAAATGCTGGTTGGTAATGAATGTTTTTTATTCTTTATACAAACCAGGCTAACTTAAATGCTTTTGCAAATTTCATATTGTTTGGTTTATGAGTTTTGTTTTGTTTGTCATTATTTTGAGAAATTTTAAGTCAAGGACCAATTAAACCTTGAACATTTTCGCATCGTTCGCAAGTTATTTTCAAAGATTGACTCCTGTTTCCTGTGATGTTGTGCTTATCCTCTAAAGCCCTTTATCCTTGAACAACGAAACAGGTTAGTTTGAGGTTTACATGTTCGATTTTCTGAGAACTTTTTCAAAACTCAAGGACAAAATGCCCGCATATACAACAGATGCTGAACCACAAATCTATTAAGCCCTTGAGGCCCTGATTTTTTTGTGTATCCCATAGTGTCCCATGAACATCAAAAATGGGGGTCGACTTATACATGGGATCGACTTATACCCGGGTAAAATTTAATACGGTAATTTAATTTTAAACAAAATAATTTTATGTAGGAAAATGGTAAATCTTGCTCTTGGTCTATATTTAGCATACAGATGTTGTGGTGTCAGGGCCACAGAAACACACACAGAAATTAAAGTGGCAGCTGGATTGAGGATAATCAATTATTATTTTATATAATTTCATTTTAAACAAAATAATTTTATGTAGGAAAATGGTAGATCTTGCTCTTGGTCTATATTTAGCATACAGATGTTGTGGTGTCAGCGCCACAGAAACACACACAGAAATTAAAGTAGGTGGCAGCCGGAGTGAGGACAGTGTGTAAGCCAGCGAGCCACGGCAGTCACAAGAAGCAACATGCCATAAGCCTGATGCAAGTCAACATCAACATGCGAGTCAAACAGTTATTGAAAGCCAATCATTTTAAAATCGGTGGGTCTAAAACCCAGGGCACATTCCACAGTTCACTTGTTGCAGGTCATTGCTTTACATGTAACTTTTTGACAGTAACCCAGATTACCCTCAATTTGGCTAACCCTAGGCCTAAAAACCAGCCTTACAGGCCTAGGGTTAGCTAAATTGAGGGTTTTGGTTGCTTGGCAGCCAGGTACATCGAGGGTTAAACATTATGGCTGCTATTGTGACATGTTCATATAATAAAGAAAGAAAATCAATATTTTCAATGATGTTATCATCTGATAATGTGTACCAGTCCTCTAATAGATTCTGTTGTGAGAATAGAACCTATCTCCCAATGGAACCTCTATCCCAAGCACTGATATAAAAGTTTTTACAGAACAAATTATATGTTAACACTCATCTCCTACCAAATGAGTAGAGGATCCATGACCAGAATCTGCCTTTCCTGCAACAGTAACAGGTCATTAATAATAATTATTTTGAACTGTTATTATTAGTTCTTCATAAGTGTGATGAATACTACATGTATAAATATAACTGAAGGTTGTTAAAGATCAGTAGGCATGACATTCAAACCAGTAAGCTGACATTAGAAGCACTGCATGAAATGAAGTTTGACACTGTCTCCTGATGAAAATGCTGACTCACATCAACAATGTTTGGAGAGGTGTTCCTAAGACTGATGGTCATTTGTTCATTATCATTCTGCTATAATGCCATTTTACCGTATTTGGTCAAGACAATGCACAAAATATGAGACAGTAGTACACTGTAGTGTCCCAGTTAGACCAGTTTACAACATAGCGGACAAAACAGGAGTTTTCAATAAAAGAAATAATCATTGTGTTCAACACAATGGGTTAGCCACATTGAGGGTGTTGGGTTACTTTCTTTGTTTTCAAGTCTTAGGGTCTTAGGGATCTTTGTTTTCAAGACACCCTCCTGCACCTTAAAGAGGCCTGGTTCTATTTATCAATCTATTAAAAAGCGCAAACAAATCCTCTTCAAGTTGCCAATTTATGATATATGATATATGTCAACAAAAATGAAATGTTCTTGTCAGTAGAGGAAGATTGACCCAAAATCGGCAACTTATTCCAAATAATTATTGTTGTGGAATTACGCCCGCTCTTAATTTGAATCAGAAGACCCCCAAACCCCCAACTGGCCTGAACCGGCCAGACGTAATATTAATTAAAATGTTTTACTCTGCAGGGTTTTCTTTAAGGTTTTAAGTAGCCGGGGTTTTTTGCAAAGTAGACGGTTGTGGGTCCGGAGGACCCATACGATGGGCTTTTGCCCATTGCTTCTAGGGGGGTCCGGGGGCATGCTCCCGCGGAAAATTTTTGAAAACTGAATGCCGGAAAATGCATTTCCTGGCATTTTGGGCCATGAAACTCAGACATTAGAGGGATGAATCAAGCTGCAATTATACTATGAAAACCATGTTACTTAAAGAAAGACGAAGCGACATTTCAATAATACAACCCTATAAACAAAAAGTTGAGTGATATTTTTTGTATCTTTTGCGGTGGTTTTGCTGGAGCTAACGAGAATGGCAAATATTGCCACTTGACAACTTCTAAACATGGCACATACTTGAAGGACTAGACCAGCAAAGGCTTCTAATTGGTTGTTAAATAAAGAAGCTGATTGGAGGATACTAATTGGCCAATGGCGTAAAGGATGTTTCGATCCTGTTTAGGTGTGAAGATGACACACATTCGTTCCATTGTGTAATTAGCGGGAAAATATGCTTGCGGAACTTGGTTGTAGTAATTTCGAAAATTGAAAATCACTCGAGCGGTTTAAGAGTGATGTAGTTTTTTCCGAAGAGTTTAGGAGTTCCGTAAAGCAGTGAGAGTTGATCAAGAGTGACGTTGGATAAAGATCCGTTGTCATGTTGAAGCGTAGAGATGCCCTCGAGAGGACAAGCACTTACGCGGGCAAGTAGGATTTAACTCCAAGGAGCGTTACGTTCAAGTGTTTAAATAAAGTCTACGAGTCCTCAGCTTCTACTTCACACCCTATAAGAAGGCCTGTTGTAGTGGAATTAAAGATAGCTCCATTGAAATAATTCTTCTGCACCGCTTTCTCACTCTGTTCAATATTGTTTCTCTAAGTTCCATTATGATATCTTTCTTTGGTCTTCTGATGCAAAAGATGTGGCGTTTCTAAAACGAGGGTAAGGATAAGGATACGAATACAAAAAGTATCTTAAACATGCATAAAAGCTAATCTTAGGCCTAATTAGGCCTAAACAAAAGTTTAAGGTTAGCTTTTATGCATTTTTAGGATACTTTCTGTATTCGTATTCTTACCCTTACCCTGACCCTCGGTCTTACCCTTACCCTCGTTTTAGAAACGCCGCAAAAGATGTGTTTCACACTGCAACCAAAAAAGTAATATTCCAAGGCATTTCAATGAAAAGAATCGAAAAAGAAATAATTTGAAAGTATAAAATCAGCGCTTGTCACTGTGCTTGATAAAATAATTGCGGGATGTGCAGAACGTATGCGCAAGAACAATATATAGGTGGCACCATCCTTAAAGATTTTTGAAGAGCTCTGCTGCCTCAAAAAGAGAGATAGTTTCAAGTGTTGAGGGTACCATAGCAGAACTCAGTAAACATAACTCTCATTTTGCTATTGCTGGATTCAATTAGTAATTAAGAAGTTTTAAAATTCTCTCAATTCATTCTCCAGAACAGATTCTGAGCTCACATACCTCACAAAGAAGTTAACAGTATCGCAAGATGCAAGGATCATGTTTACTGTAGGTCAGTCGAGAGACAATCGCTATATGGGTCAACATAGGGTTGACATATTGGTCAACAGTCGATGAATAGTCAGACCATAGCTGGTCGATAGTCAGTTGATGGTTGGTAGACAGTCGATCGAATGTCAGAAAATAAGTGGTCGATGTATCAGTCAAGATTTACGTCCGCCAATATGGCTTTCAGTTCAGCGATGATTCACCAATATGTTGCCAACACTTTGCCGATACTTCGCCGATAATTCACCTAGTATAGAAAGAAATGCAATACTTCCACCATGTCGTTAGATATGTTGACAGACAGCCGATAGTCATTTAATACATCAGTTGATACTTGGCCAATGTATCTGTCAATAATCGGTCAACACAAGGGGAGCAATAATCATCCCAGGCTCTGTCTGGGCTGAGTATTCTGCAATTGATCGCATTTAACAGCTAGACATTAATTACATGCCTGGCAATGATACATTTTGAAGCTGAAAAAAAGGACGTTTGTCTCTGCTTCCCAGTGCTCTTTGGTTGGCTTCATAGAGAAATGGGGCCTCACAGAAAAAATTTTGCCCCTAGCAAGATAGCAATAACTGATGTGGTCATCGCTTAAAAGGAAAGCCACTGGCCTCATCTGCTTAAATAACACACTTGACCGATACCAGACACATGACTGACATTCGACCGACAGTTGACCAATATACCACCAACAGTGGACCGATATATCACCTAGATATGGCCGATACTCCGTCGAGATGCATCTAAGAACTATATAAACCAACTCGCAACGCCTTTTTTTCGCCTGTCAATTGACTGACCACTGACTATCGACCAACTATCATTCGACTATCAATCGACTATCAACCAATATGTTGACCGACTGACGAGCAACCTGGCAACCAAATGACAACTGATACATCAGTCGAGACTACCTACAGTAAACATGATCAGGATGTGTCACCAACACAGTGATTCACCCAAACTCGAAATGTTTCGCCTGAAAAATGATTCCCCAAACTCAAGTTCGTTCATCCAAACATCTCATAAAAGATATATTTATATCACAAATTATTATATACTCAACAGGATATCACATTTCTAATTGGTCAAAAATGAATGGATAAACAGGTTATAGAGTGCTCATTTGAAGAGCATTGAGAAATTGACATTAAGCGTGAAAACGACCTAAAAATAGACCTTTTCAGGGTTTCTGATCCCATGTGCATTAACACAACTTAATAAATTACAGTGAATCAGAAAGTATGGGAATTTTGCTAACTCTGAACCATTGTAAATCCCTCATTAAGGTCTGATGGTTGTGGATAGTAAGAATACCTCTCAAAAAGCACTTCTATTGAGATTATTTTTGTTAAGTATGGCAATCAGAATCAAGCTATAGATATGGATCACATTAAAACGATATTTGTAAATTTCATTAAAAAAATTATAAACCCTTAGCTTGCAATCAATATTACGCAAACTTCCACGAAATTTTAAGTTCTAATATCCAATTTTCAGATGTTGTGCCTTGTGCAATGATCTTATTTTCCTTTGAGTGAGTTATATTAATAAAATGACTATAAAAATATTTAAATTCTTTTTAAGGTTTGAATTCGGCCAAAATCCCATACATTCACTGTAATTCAAGCTGCATTTGTCCCCCAGCTATATAGAAACTGTGAAAAGTTCTATTGATTCCTTAGACACATCAAAAAATTACAGTAATGGCATTCACAATTTCCATAAGAGGCCAGACTTCATTAACTATGAATAATAGTTGACACACTACACTGTACAGCTGCCCCCGCTGAATAAGTATAGTTGTACAATGTACAAAGAATTCAATGTGTCCAGGTCCAAGGAAGAGGTGACTGTTTCCAAATGGAGCAGTTGTTGTTGAAGTGGGGAGACAACAAAGCGCTACACAGGATTTCGACAGTTTTGTAAAGTAGCAGACATATTTGTGAAAGCACCGGATATGAAAAGCAAAGCAGCGAAAACCAAGTAAACACTTTAATTTAAATGCAATGGGCGATCAAGCTAATGACATTTTCCATTCATTTGAACTCACATCTGAAGAAGAAAATGATTACAACCAGGTAAAAGGCAAATTTGAGAACCACTTCATTGTGGAAAGAAACGTAATCTTCAAGCCAACAAAATTCAATTCCCGAATCCGGCGCGAGGGGGAATCTGACAGTGCAGAAAATGTCAGAAGATAAGACACTGGGCACAAGCGTGCAAGAGTTCAGTAAATCCAAAATCTGAAACTGCTTTTGAAGTTGAGACTGAAGAATCATTTTTCCTCTGTGAAATAGTAGAGTTAGCCAAAGTGCAAAGCAATCGCAATACATCGTGGACTGCCACGATATCGGTGAATGGAAAACCATTGCTATTCAAGCTTGGTGGTGGTGCTGACATAAAAGTGATTCCACATCACAAATTTCTCGAATTGAGCCCAGCACAGTTACAACCTACCACCAGGGTTCTATTAGGCCCATGCAAATACCTAATGAACTGTAAAGGAGTGTTCAGAGATCGTCTTACCAACAACCTCAAGTCCATTGAAGAAGATATTTACGTTGTGGAGGATCTGGCCTGACCACTCTTGGGCAGGAATGCAGCAGCCAACCTGAAACTCATAAGCAGGGTGTGTGAATTAACCAGTGATGATTACAAGGCAAAAGTAATGCACGAATATCCAAGGCTGCTTACTGGTCTGGGAAAAATGGAAGAAGAGTACACCATCAAGCTCAACGATGGATCAAAGCCATTCACTTCACCTTGTCAGTGCCAAGGAAAGTACCAATGCCACTTTATGCTGAAAGCAAGCAAAGAATTCAAAGGATGCTTGAAAGTGGAGTCATCTCACACGTTGAGCAAACAACAGAATGGTGGTAGTGACCCCCAAGCCTAATGGTCAAGTAAGCGTGGGTGATCACCTCACAATGCTAAATGAGTATGTACAGCGCAAGAATCCCCTGATACCCTCAGTTGACGTCACCCTAGGAAAGCTAGCAGGAGCGAAGTACTTTACGAAACTGGATGCAAATTCTGGATTTTGGCAAATAAAGTTGTCAGAAAGTTCAAGACCACTAACCAACTTCATTACACCTTGGGGTTGGTATTGCTTCAATGTTCTTCCCTACGGAATCAGCTCAGGTTTCGAGAAATTCCAAAAGTGCATGAGTAGAATCCTCAAAGGATTGGAAGGAGTTGAATGCAACATTGACGATGCCCTTTGTCATGGCCCTCTGGGCATGTGAGCGATGCAGTGACTACATCTTGGGTAAATCCATCATTGCAGAAACAGACCACAAGGCACTGGTGCCACTCCTTACATAACGTGCTTCTGAACAACGTCCCTCCTCGGATACAGCGTCTTTGGATGCACCTCATGTGTTTCCACTTGAAAGAAGTCATCCATGTGCCTGGAAAGGAAATGTATGTGGCAATATGCACCAGGCAACCAGTTCTGAGTGTGAGACCACAATAAAGGAACAAGAGATGAACATATATCTCGACTGCAGTGTACTTGACTCACTCCCTGTGTCAGATATCAAGTTACTACAAATCAAGGAGGCTCAAGATGAAGATCCCATTTGTAAGCAGGGTTCTCCCTAGTTTTAAGCGCAATAGGTATGGCACCTTTTCAAACTGGTAAAGAACTTGGTTAATGTTGGACGTTCTGCAAAGAAAAAGCGACTTATGAGCGTTTGCAGGCGGTAATAAGTGCTCTTACAAGCGGTAAATTTTACCGGCTACCGCCTGATAAGGAGAACCCTGTGTAAGGAGATTAAAGATCATTGCCTTGGGGGCTTGCCGGACAAGTTCCATCTTCATGATGCACTGAAACCGTATTGGTCAGACAGAGGGGAGCTAAGTGTAGTTCAAGGAATACTGTTAAAATCATCAAGAATTGTTATCCCATCATCCCTGCGGTTAGAAGTCCTCGACAAGCTACACGAAGGACACCAAGGGATAACCAAATGCAGAGAGCGAGCTAAAAGTTCTGCTTGGTGGCCAGGTTTAAGTCGTCAGATACAAGATATGGTGGAGAACTGTAAAATCTGTGCAAGGCACCAAGTAATCAGACCACAAGCACTCATGCCAACACCCTTCCCTGAGCGTCCGTGGCAAATGACTGCAACTGATCTCTTCAAACTCAATCACCGCACTTACTTGATAGTGGTTGATTATTTCTCTCGCTATGTAGACTGAGGTAGTAGCAATGAATATTACACAACCAAATCGTCTGAAGTTATCATTTATCTTTGCACAACACGGTATTTCAGAGGACGTCAGGAGTGATAACAGTCCACAGTATGCCTCAGCAGAATTTACCCAATTCGCAAAGGACTGGGGATTTAAACATACAACAGGTAGTTCCTGTTTCCCACAAGCAAACAACGAGGTTGAACGAGCAGTGAAGACTACCAAGTCCCTTCTGAGGAAAGAGAAAGACCCAACCAAGGGACTGTTAGCATACAGATCTACCCCACTTACTTGTGGACACTCGCCAGCAGAGCTACCTCATGGGACGGAAAATCAAAACCACTGTTCCAACTTTTCATACAAATTTAGCTCCAAGTTGGCCTGACATCGACAAGTTGCGTCAAAAGCAGAGAGCAAGGACAAATTGAGGACCACCTTCAACCAGCGTCACAGACCTGGCTAGAGCCACTGCAACCCGGCACCCAGGTGTACATTGATGACAGGTCCACCGCAGGAACAGTTGCCAGTGCAGCAGAAACACCAAGATCCTACAAGGTTGAGACAGGCAGAGGCACAGTGAGACGAACTCAATCACACATCACACCAGTTCCTGGAGAAAAACCGGAGATGTCCAGTACCTAGGAACCCGCGTCTGTAGACAAGCCACCTACTCCTGTGAAGTCCCTCCTGTCACCCTTTATATCCTCAAGGCCAAAGAGACTGACCAAGCCTTTGCTTAGGTTCAAGGAGAGTTTAGGACTTGTTTGTCGAAACGTCCATCAATTTACCCAAATGAAACCATCCGTTCGCGACTCTTTTAATAATCAAACCAAAGGATTTTCCTTGTTGTGATAAGATGATTTAGTCAATTTCTGGCTCCTTTATGAGAAAAAGACTTGAGTTAAGAAGATGCTCCAACGCTTGATTGCACAGCAAGTAATGTGTGATGCACTGTGACATCTGTGACATATGACGAGAGTACTAGCCCTCATAAGTATTTGTTCTCGCTGAACAATTCAGGTGAAATAAAAACGATTACTTCGATCCCTCACACACACAAAAATGAAGCTCAAACAAGTAAAAAAGCACTACACCGACACACCATACCGGTAACTGTTACTTCGCACAATGCTCACTACTAGCGCATGTATAAACATATGACGCACCATGACAAATGGTAAGATGCTCTTCCACAATTTCGTCCACCTGATCTCTTATTCTTTGGCTATTCTCTTCTACATCATCATTTCCCAAGACTTACTTGCATGCCTTGGGTGTAAAAGCATGAATTCCCAATTATTCTGTTCACGCTTGCAGCTTTCAAGAGCCTGGTAATACACACCACATAATCATGTAATACTATACCACTGTAACTCTATACACACGCAAGCTACAATAATGCCTCCTCGCGATTTTGCCTCTTAGTGCAAATCACTGGTATTGCTAATCAGTTAAAATTCAGAAATGAAGGTTTCAGAGGTTATTTAGTTTGGCAAAATATGTACATTGAGATATTGACAGGGTACACCACAGGTGCCCCAAGCTCAGTGTGAGGGAATCTAGGGACTTGTATGGAAAGACTAGACCTGTGACCTGAGAAGTTAATGTCACGAAAAAATTCTCAGTTAAAAAGCCTAACTTTTTTGCCACTGTGGGTCACTTCCTCCCTGTGAGGTTTTTTTCCAGATTTGACACGAATTGAGCCATTATCAGTTCCTCGGTTTGCAACGGTTGTAATAAACCACCAAGGCTGAACACTGAATTCTCACAAGCCCACCAGAGTCAGATATTCCTGGTTAAAAGGTTCCCACGGCCACTGTAGAATTCAAGGACAAAGGTTTTTCTTTCATTTAAATCTGCTAGCAACGCAGTTGAAGCCCTGCCAGCAACATCAGACGGCTGTTAGTGTCCCAAACGAAACGATAACATGGTGGAAAGAGCCTCATGAACTGTGAAGACGACATGGTGATGGTTGAGTTCAGTTTGGTAACGAGTCTTTGTTTGTGGCTTGGTAACGAGTCTTTGTTTGTCGTCCCTGACAATGTTACCAAACAAAGACTCATTACCAAGCCGAACTCAATTCTGTATCTCCCATTGATCGCCGAAGGTTCTTCCCTAACCCTAAATACCTGGATTTTTATGCACTTACAAGACGTGCGAGCAAAACAATAACAAACAAACAAATCACAAGGTGATAAATTATTTTCTGAAGTACACATTTACTTTTTCTACTCCTACATCAAATGTTGATCAGTGACGGACAGGATCAAGAAATGTGACTACTATTGCCTTTGATCTTGAAGATAAACAGTGTTTAACAGCGATATTTCTTGTTTACCAACATAGATGTAACTTTTCTTTTGATATTCAAATTTGCCAATCACGGAAGAAAAGAAGTTATTGTTTCAACAGCCAATCAAGTTCTGGTAGGCATATTAATAACAATGGGTGATATCACAAGAAAATTGGAAAAATATGTGATTGCTTTTTTTTTTTTACTTTTACTGGTACACACCAGTTTTTTTGGTAAGTCATCTGTGGTACGTTTACATCTTTCGTATAATTATAACTAAGGCAGACCACTTGATTTCAGCGGTTGGGGGTTGGGAGGACGCTGGGTTTATTGCCAACGAGCAAGCCAAGCAAAGACGTGAGCTTGCGAGGCGGCCAGCTTAATGCCGCGCGAAGTATTGCAGCAGGCAGAAAAATTCTCCATCGTTGTGTGAAAAGTGTAATGTAAGGCTCCTCAGTGTAATGTAAGATTCCCTGGAGATTTTAGTAGGGACCAATGAAAGCGCATGTTTTGATGTGCGATGTCATTAGCCCAAACCATAGGCAGCCCAAGCTCGCATCACTACAGACAGCCGTTGAGAATTTAAACGCGTTATAAGACAATTTAACTTTCATTCAATTAAAGTGAATAAAAATGACTCACCTCTGGTGTATTCTTGTGCCTTTTGGAGCTTATTACACTGTTTCAGGAATTCTGTGTTTTCAGTGT
>NC_090885.1:22832962-22835462 GCF_036669925.1 Montipora capricornis | reverse complement strand
GGTGAGTCCAAGGGGCACTTCCTTGAAACATTAATGTCCTTTTGATTGTTTAATTTGATTTTGATCAATTCCAATGATCCATTACCCCTGTCCCGATCATATAGCTATGGCAAAAACCTGGGCGAAGCTTGCCGGAAAACCGAGCAGGATTTTGAGGTTGCAGAGCCGTGTAAATGCAATGATTTTGGCACGTTTTTAGGAAAATTATTGACTTTTTACGGGTCCAAGGCTGGGAGGCGAGCGACCTTTGGAAGTGTGAGAAATTTGGCTAAATTCTGGAGGCAATTGGTCGCGAGCGGTCTTAGAAGCTGCACGCCTTGTCTTTTCAGTCTATCGTATGTGACGACGCGTCGGATCTGCAGAGGAAATCGAAGCGTCCCAAAAACCCATCAAATCCCTCAGGACAACGCAGAAAATAGTGGGTGAGTGAACTTTATTTATCTGGCTGTCTATTAAAAAAAAATTCCGAAAAGAAACATCGCGATTTGAAGTTTGAAGACAAACAATGACACGGATAACGTTTGATTCACTATTCGAAAACTAACTCAAGTAACACGAGTCGTAAGTCTACTAAAACTGCGTACATCCCACCAAACTCGGGCTCAGGCGGCACGCTACAAGGTCAGAGGTGCAAGTGAGAATTTCTAACTATAGCATGCAAATGTTCCTGCGAAGTTCAAGGGCCAGGTTGAGTAAACAACCACTGTTCTAACATAGTCTTGTATCCACACGGGCTCCCTTCGCTCACGTCTTGGCCTCATATGGGAGTACGACATGCTTCGCGACGCGGTTCATCATTCACTGCAGAAGCCTCTGATTGACGTGGCACTTCAGCTGTTTGAGGGGATTTACTTAATGTACTACTCGATTCATGCTCCTGAGAGGGATGAGAAACCTCCGTGACTTTAGCAACTGGATCATTGGTTTCCAGCCATTCCAAGTCGACATCTCCAGAGTCAGCTAAGGTTCCTCAAGTCGGTTGCCGCGCGTCCCTCAACTTTCCTGTTCGTGGCGTTACTTCCGCATGGCCGGATAATGTTAACTGAAAGGGCTTCTCGTGGCTTTCAGGCAGCGAAAAGCGTGGTTTCCGATAATTGAAGTGGACCACCTTCCTCAGACGACGTTTTCCCGACTTCCGCCTCTCCTCCTCAATTCGATAGGTAACATCAGACAGAGCTTTCAGAACTTTCCAAGGACCACACCAAGGTTTGAGGAATTTCTTCCGTCTCGTCCTCGTTCGGTTTCTATAGCCCATCGGTCTCCTACACGGAACTGCTGACCATGGCGCTTGGTGTCATAATAAGCTTTCTGGAACTTCTGGGCTCGCTTGAGGTTCTCTCTCACGATTTGCTCTGTCTCTTCCAAGTGCTGCTTTTGATGAACGACATAATCGGGGTATGTCTGTGTCGACCCTTGGAAAGGTGTTGTCTCGAACCTAAGAAGAGCATCCAATGGCAAGATAGCTTCCCTCAAGCGGTAAGGGGTAAATCCAGTCGACTCATGCACACTAGTGTTGTAAGCAAGAACTGCTTTTGGCACAAAGTCCGCCCAGTCCCGGCGATGATCAGAAATCAGCTTACAAAGGATCTTCACCAGAGATTTGTTCAGTCTCTCTACCTGCCCATCCCCTTAGAGGATTGTCCTTGTCTTCTTTGCGTCAATTAAATCGCACAGTCCTTTGAACACAGCTGCGTCCCCATTTAGCTCCCCGATCAGAATGCAAACCCTCGAAACACACGAAACGGCATATGTATTTATCCATCACCTTCTTCGCCAGTGTGACTGCTGAGGTGTTTCTCACTGGGAAGGCTTGAGCAAACTTAGTAAAATGATTGGAGACCACCAGCAACCACTCATGGCCAGACGTAGTTCTTGGTGTGGTATCTACAATGTCTATTGTGACCCTTTGTTGGGGGTTGCCTTTTCTTAATGTTTATGAGGGGTGCCTTTGGCAGCTTGGAAGGTCGTTGACTTCAGCACATGGAACACACCTTCTAACGTGCATTTCGACGTCTTCCCGAATGCCATACCGATACAATCTCCTCCACACTTTCTCTAGAGATGCCAAGGTGGCCAGATGAAGGATCATTGTGCAAGGCCCACAACACTTGTGACACGACTCTCTCGGGCAAGCAGATTTGATGATAAATCTCTTGGCCTGCCACTTCGTGTTCCCAACGTCTTCAAACCAGACCGTCCCTGAGAAACAGCCTTCTCCATCGTGACCAGTATGATAGAAGTTTACGCCCCCCTCCTTCCACGTCGCCTCTAACGGGTCTGACACCAGTTTCAAGCCACTTCATAACTTGCGACATGACAGGATCTTGGTTTTGGGCTGCACGTATACTTTCCCTCGACAAGGGTCCCATATTCACAGACTGAATCAGGTTAGTGTCCCTCTCTACCTTCTCCAAATCACCCTCGTCCCAGGGAAGGCGGGACAGTCCATCCGCATTGCCATGCACTATAGTTCATGTTTTGGGCCCCCAGGACAGGCTTT
>NC_090885.1:22805462-22822962 GCF_036669925.1 Montipora capricornis | reverse complement strand
GTACTTGCAGAGTTTTCGGTCTCTGATCAGATCTCATGTAATGAAACCTGCCAGACAAAATTTCTCCTCGTTTCAGTTATCCTCTTCAGAAATTACGACGCGTTCTCACTTCAACTGAGACAATGAAATTATTTTTCAGTTTTCATCTGTCTTCTCATGGTTCCCTAAGCGTATCCGTGCGTGACATGGTAGTGCGATTAAGGGCGCGATCCATTTGGGCAAATCATGATTCCGAAATTTTCGGTCTAGAATCAAATGGAACAGTCTTTTCCGGAAAGTTCAATTCAAAAACTTTGGTCAAACTCTAAAAGTTGACCCTTTTTTCCGAAATGTCGGAATTACCGGGAATTTTCTGTTCCATTTGACTGCTGGAAATTCGGAAATTCGAACCTGAATTTTTGTCCAAATGATTCCGCCCAAGGATTTGTATGGGAGAAATCGTTGCTCTTTTCTATGTAAAATTTTGATTTGCGAGTAAGATTTGCTTACCTAAAATCCTTTGTCGGTCTTTGTCCATCCTGGGTGACTTTTAGGTCGATTTGAGACGATTCCTTAGAGTTTCAGTTAAAAGCTTCACGACTTTTCCTCTATGTAAGTTGGAGTCAACGATTTCTCCCGTACAAATCATCATAATTGCGCTCTTATGTCACGGGCATAGTTTCAACTGAGCTTGGAAAACCTGTGGTCTTCTAGACTGCTCGCAGTCACTTCTGAGGGTTGTATTTCCATGTCCAAGTACACTAAATGAAAAAACTCCCCTTAAAATTCCTTATGCAATAAAATACTCAACATCATCTGCCAACACTATCCTCAGCTGTATCCTTGTGGTGAATATCATCATACAAGTCATACTTTGAAGCTCCCTGCTTTAATGCTAGAGATTACAGTATGTAATAACTTGGCCACTACACACGGGCATTCTGATGGGCCAATTTTCGAAAATACCATAATACTCTTGGTTTGTCCCCCCACATTTTGCATAGGCATTGTTTCCTGTTTCTCTTGGGACTTACAATGGTCCCGAGATAAAACGAAAACTCTTGCTTATGCAACATCTGAGGGGACAAACAAAGAGTATAATTATGGTATTTTCCAAAGTGGCTTACTACTCGGAGTATTTTTTTGTGTGCAACATTGTAAGACAAGAAAGGCCGACCAACGCAAATATGGCGATGTGGGATCGCTTGAACCAGGAGGAAATGCAGCAGTTACTTGGAGAGATTCAAGATGTTGCAGATAATGTCCATCAAATGAACGTCAGAATAGAAAATACTGTGAAAAAGCTCCGAACTGCTGCTGATTTTCTTGACAAGGTTTGGCAGGATTGTAAGATAGCTTCTGCTATTGGGACTGGTGCCAACATCACTGACGGCGTTCTAACCATAGCAGGAGGTGTAGCGACAATTATGACCGCTGTTCTTGCTACGCCATTGTTGAGTGTAAAGTTCACTCACCCACTATTTTCTGCGTTTTCTTGAGTGATTTGATAGGTTTTTGGGACACTTCGATTTCCCTTCCAGATCCGACGCGTCTTCACATACAATGGCCGTTTTTATGCTAGAGACTTTAAAGTCGTCAAGACGCATTTAACGTCTGAGACGTTAAAGCCGTCAGGTATAAAAACGGGACGCATAAAAGTAGACAACCTAACAGAAAATAAACTTTTTCTGAAAAAGACTGGGTTCTATTCTCGGAAGACACTGGAGACGAGGAAACTCAGCGCCAAATAAACTTGAAGCGCGCGAGTATACGAACAAAATAAACATGGCGGAATTACAACTTCTTAAGTCCATTACTTGTCTGTCTGGATCCCTACTCAACCGGTTAAAAAAAAGGTCTACAAACAAGTTTTGAAATTAGAGTATTGAAATTGAAAGTATATCTATGATCTGAACAAATCACGATAGACATTTCTTTCTGTCTACACTTTTACCATCCTAAAACTTGCACCGCTTTAAACCATGTTGCATAAAGCAGTTTACCGTTATTTCTCATTATTTATTTATTAACTTGTTAATTAATTTTGGTTTTTCGTGCACGGTTTCTTTTGTTTTTGCAAGTACATAAATGAGAACTGACAAAGGCACTTCATACGCTAGGGTCAGTAAGGGAAAAACGCGTTCCAGGTTCCGGATTCCATCTTTTACATAAACCTTCATGCTGCTCACTATTTCCGATAACGTTTTGTGTGATAACCGATCATGAAAACCACGCTGCTGGACGACAAACGGTACGTTTCATCGTCTAGCCGCCGGGGCTATAAGCTGGGTTAACATTAAATCCCATCCTTAGCTTTACAAGAAGACATCTTTTCTGCGTCGATAGACTTGATCGCTAGAGGGAACAACCGCGCGCCGGTGGCTGAGTTTGTTATGCAGCAGATCATGAGTTCGACTCCGGCCGGTCCCGCAACAGTCAGGGTCTTAAAATAATTGAGGAGAAAGTGCTGCCTTTGTAATAACATCCACAAATGGTTAGACTTTCAAGTCTTCGCGAATAAGGACTATAAATCGCAGGTCCCGTCTCACAACCTTCAATGTTCATAAACTCTGTGGGATGTTAAAGATAGCCCACTAGTCGAAAAGAGTACGGTGCTGTGGTCTGGTCTTTTCATCAGCCATGTGGTCGGCTTGGCATAATCTTCTGAAGGGACTACTGATCGATGAGACCACATAACAGCAAAACAGGCAGTGATCAAATCGAAGGAGTCCAAGTGCTGAAACTGGTAAACTGGTAAACAAGAATACTGCCGTGCATGAAATTTGTTTTGATCAGTTTAAAACCATTTCGCAAATATACACATTCACGAAAACGGTGTTTCATGGTCTTCTCAGTGACTTTATTTATCAGATTTAAGTGCCAAAAATGCCAAAAATCGTATCTCAGTATTAACTCAATTTTAACTCAAACTCAACTCAAACTCAACTCAACTCGTAACTCGATCAATAGTCTATCTCGGTATTTCTTCCCGTGAAACAAACTTTCGCATATCAAGACCTGTATTTCTCCTTTGGAATCTAAGTCTTTATTATCATTTACGATCAAAGATAACTGTACGGCCTTTTAAACTACATCACAGTTATTTTGTAAAGAGGTGATATGATCATAGTCTCCACTGATGATATCAAATCTTGTATAATTAAAACAGAACTATATAGACAAGATGACAAAGAACTCGATAGCTAGTATGGCTAGTTGAACAAAGGATATGAAGACCATTACAAAGAAACAAACTGTTTCACAGTAAAAAACAAAAGAACGCAACAGATAAAAAAACTTATCTTCGTAGCAATGGTGCACTGAACGGGAGGCTATTTATTCGCTGTGGACCACTATGGAGTCTATGATGTTTGTCGAGTTTTTTTTTTTCTTTGTTGCTGTCATGATATCGATGTCTCGATGATGTTGGACTGCGTGGTTTGCGTTGATTGCCCATTCAAAAAACCGCAATGTGCTTTCTATTGTGCATTTTGCTGCACCGGAAAAAAAAATGAAATCTAACAGAATTTATTACGGGTCCAAGTAAAACGCAGAGAAAAACATCACGGGAAAACGTTTTTACTCCGTCCTCAACGTGTCACGTTTTTTTAATACTTATTAGTAGGAATTTGACCAATCAGGATGCTTCAATTTCGTATAAACTCTTGTTCTTAGGACATCGTAGCTTGATTAAAAATCAGTTTTTAAAAATTGTAACGGTCACTTTTGAAAATGTGTGTTGACTAGCATACGAAACGTCACGTTTTATAAAAATGCGTTGGAATACAATGTTTATCACCGCTGTTTGTGTTATTTTCTTAATCATGCTTCAATTTGTTTGGGAAATCCCCTTTCATGGGGTGAAACAACCTCGTTCCCAGGGTCCTCTCTCTTCCTTCCTCGAGAAAGTACCCTGGGTGCGGCTGGTCACGTGTCTACTAGATTTTGCAGATTCGAGAAAAATGATTGAAGGGAGGGGCAGTACAGTTAAAGTTTTTCTCCACGTGAACTACTACTGGGCCAACTACTGGGCCGACTACTGGGCCCAGTAGGGAGTGGAGTTGTAACATCTCTTGGCGCGGGAAAAACCTTGTCTTTCGATAAATGTCGTCTATTATTGTTTTTCGGAGATGTCGTCTATTACATGTAATTCCAAACAAACTCCAAAAAAGAATTGTAAATCGTCCGTGTCAGTGGATATCAGTTCGTGTCGGCTGTGTTGAGCGGTTGGGGACAGATTGTGGTCGAAAAACCTTTTCGTAAAGAGAAATCGTGCTCTCCTTGTTGCCGCGGAAGATATCTGTGGTCATAGTTTGAAAGAAGACGACAACTTATTACCTCACTTGATATGCAGGGCATGCGAAAGACGGACAAAAAATTTTGTCGCCTTCAAGACCCTTATTACAGAAAGTCAGAAGTCGTCTGAGAGAGTCAAGCGTTGCACTGAAATATCTCCATCAGTGACTCGCACCTTGACGAAGCGCGCGAAAGAGTCCGAGAAAGGAAGTTGTCGTAGACTTCTTTACGACGAACATAGCTCAGCTCAGCTCAGCAGCAAAACGCAATGGAAAAGGAGGTGAACCTTCAGGATGCTGGGGAGGACCTATTAGATATCTCTACAATCGGCAATGTTCAATATGATGAAGGCCAGTTTCAGGTAAATCGCGCATTTCTTTCGAAATTTTGTTGTTTACTTACCACTGTACGTTGGACAAATTCCATTTATAGTCTGAAAACCAGTAAGACGGAAACATCACGCAATGTAAATATAAGACCAAATAACCACTCCATCGCATAGCATTCGTTTAAGGAGGTTAAAGATAGCACATGGTTGATAGAAAGCTGGCTACAATCCTTCTACGAACAGAGCCATCGGCAAATTTGGTTCTGTTTTGTTTAGTTGTTCCTTTTTAAAAAAATCCAAACTCTGCCGTTTACTTTAGATTGCTTAGTAGGTGAGATGGTTTTCAATGCATTAAAGAAATTGGTTATATCCTTTTCCACCAATTTGTAAATCTGAGTTTTTATGTCGATAGCCACTAAGTACGAATAGCAGTACTAAATATATGGTAGATGTGTACCTATAACTCAATAACACTTTGCCAATTGAAAATAATGCATAAAAAGGTCTGAATTAGAAAAAGGCTACAGTAGTTATACCTGATGATTTACAAATTAATTTTTTTGGTTGTCTTGAACATTCTTTATTCATACCGCTGTTGTTTTCTCTTCACATATTCGCTAACGGCTGCTACAGAAGGAAAACATACCTTTCAGTAATATACAGGAAAAGTTGGAAATACTGGCCAAAGATCCACCTGGCCTCAAAGTCATGACAGATATTGTTTGCAGAACTGTCAATGAAGAGATAAGCAATATGTGTAGAAGATCTGAAAACTCTGTCCTCAGGAACAAGGAATAATTATGAAGGCTTATCAGATCTTTCCTGGAAAGAAATCTATGTTGAAATAGAAAGCAAATGTCCAGCCACAATGCAGTTCCTTATAACCCATGCTAATGGAAAGGATGCTGATGAAAAAAAAAATGCCACCAGTTTGTCTGATGTACTCTATTTCAATGTTCCTCAGAGTGCCAGAATTGTCAAGGTTGCAAAGATTAAATACAATTCTTCTTAGTGATGGTGGTACAAGCAAAATTGTAAGTCCCAATTGTGTATGTTTTCTGTTATGAACTAACTAGACTTTGTCCTTCATCATCAACTTTGTCAGAAAGGACTGTTGTACCTTAATATCATAGGGGTGTGTGCCCACACACCCCTCTTTTTTACAGCAGTCAGTCAGATTAGTTACAAATTATTTCTTTCTGCTTTTCCACACACAACAAAAAAACAAACCTCTCACTATTTTCAGGCTATGAAGAGATTTCAAAGGTATGGCGTTTGCCTAGATCCAACCAAGAAATATACTGTCCTGGATAGTATTGGAAATCACTTCTTGGACCATGCCATTGAATTGACTAAAAAGGGAAAGAAATTCACCATTGTTTTAGACAGCATTGACAGGGAAATAAAGGCTCATGACATGCGCGAAGAGCACCAAAATGTGTCTGAACATGCAGTGGCAAGTTCTTTGGTTTTTGACCGAGTTCCCTCAGACCATATTCCTGATAATGGTCCAAAAAAGGACATCAAGACGACTGATCTCGAGTTTTTTTTACTATCTGATGATGAGTTAAGTCAAATTGTGTGGTTCCAGAAAATATCCATACCCCCCCCACGGAAGGGATTTGCCGTATAACCCCCCCTCCCCTCTGGATTTTCCAAAATGGGCCCCAAAAGTTACCCCCCCCTCCCCTCCGGAATTTCCAAAATTTTCGTACACCCCCTGGAAATATTGCTATCTCTTATTGAAGGGAACAGATAAGTAGTTTTTTTGTCACTAGGATGCCAAATTTTGTGAGTTTCATTTATTTTCTGCTGAATTCTACGGTGGCTTGTAAGGGCCATCAATAGTTCAGAAAAAAAATTTCATAATGACACTTAGTAACTGTCAATTGACACTTATAACTGACAATTGACACTTCTAACTGTCAACAATAGTAACTGGCAATTCACACTTATAACTAGCAATTGACACTTATAACTAGCAATTGACACTTATAAGTAGCAATTGACACTTATAACTAGCAATTGACACTTATAAGTAGCAATTGACACTTATAACTGTCAATTGACACTTATAAGTAGCAATTGACACTTATAACTAGCAATTGACACTTATAACTGGCAATTGACACTTATAACTGGCAATTGACACTTATAACTGGCAATTGACACTTATAAGTAGCAATTGACACTTATAAGTAGAAATTGACACTTATAAGTAGCAATTGACACTTATAACTGGCAATTGACACTTATAACTGGCAATTGACACTTATAAGTAGCAATTGACACTTATAAGTAGCAATTGACACTTATAACTGGCAATTGACACTTATAACTGGCAATTGACACTTGGACCACTGCGCAGTATTTTTGCGCGTCATGCGCATCACGTGCTTCACTTTACTCTCAACATGGCGAACACCGAGGAGGTGAGTGGCGGTTTCCAGTATATAAACTTGTTCTCCAATCGTGTATACGTTATTTTTTAGGTATAATTGATTAAGACTCTATGTAAAGATCTGTACGTCTTAGAATCTTGCCCAAATATGGTTAGGAAAACGGCTCAATGAGTTTTAAATCAGTTGGCAACTGAATGATCCTGCGATCGTCTAGTGTATGAAAAGAAGGTATCATTGTTGCTCGTTCTCAACTCGCTCTATTTACAACTGGTCATTTGTGAAACTATGCGGACACTGTGGTCACTAGTTGTAGCGACTACATGAACTGATGGATCGTGTCGATTTTCTGTCTCTATGACGTGTTATAAAAGATTCTCTGAGACCATTCATTACTGGAACCACGTACGTAACGACCTACGTAACGACCCCACAAAAATAAAGGGTATTTATGTTTGTAGAACTACTGTAAACTTACTTCAATTATCGTATTTTTGTCGTGGGTGTGGATGGCGAATCTTGGCTATTCAATTCCACCTGAAAATTCACATGGCGATGCTTCCAAACCGAGTTAATTCCAAGTAATGCTGAGATATTCAGGATTCTTCTCGTGCCATTCAATCGAAAATCCGATAAAATACCAGGCAAAAGTGAAACCATTTCTTTGATACAATTTCAGGTTTGTCATTTTTTAAGAGAGAGGGGTGTTGAAGAGAGTATTCTTCTTCAACTTAAAAGTGAAAAGGTGAGTAATTTGCAATCGAGTGTTGTTAATCCGCGCTTATTCTTTTAAGGACAGTGCCTACTAATTCAAAGGTATTTTTGCCCCTGTTAATGATCCTGCAGGTAATTTAAATATTGACAAGTGTTATAGACCTTATTCATAAATGGCGGTCACATAATTGTTTTGTCCAAGTGCAAATTAGCCTACCAAGCCTCATTTTAGAGCAAGAATTCCTTTCAATTCACTATAATTATGGTATTGAGGCTTGGTAGGCTAATTTGCACTTGGACAAAAGAATCATAAATTGACCTCCATTTATGAATAAGATCTATTGAAATCCAAAAAGAAAATTGGGGCAAACCACGCAATTATTCAAAGATAAGTGATGAATAATATTTTTAAACAGCTTTAAAATGCAAAGCAATGTATAGCATTTTTTCTCAAATTGAAGCTTATTTATCTCTATTGGGTACCAATAGTACTTACTAAGATCTACTTTCTCTGCATAATTTTAAACCAGGCAAAAATATGCCTGTATTAGTAAGCATCATCGATAGGAAATCCAAGTATCTCGAGATGCATAGAACGTATGTGCAATAGCAATAGTATGTACTGTCCTTAACACACATTGATAATTTAATAAGTGCTTTCTTTGCCTTGCAATTGTGTCTGTACCTGTTTAACTCTTGGCGACCCCTTGTCACTGTCATTGTTACATGATACATCGTAAGTGATTTTAAGATACTTATGGGAACCATACAAACCGATGCTATCTGGAGAAGGATAGAAGGAATTCAATTCATGTTTGGCCAAATGGTAGTGGCCAGGTTATATTGGTTATCAGATGAATATGTTGGTGATAAATGTTTTGTTTCATCAATGTAACTAATGATATTTTTCCTTCACCAGTGGTACATATCCAGTTGTATAAATGCCAACTACTAGGTCATTATGATGTTTTGATTTGTTAAAATTTAAATTTAATTCACTGTATTTAATTCTTAAATTTTAATATAATTGTAGTTAAAATCTCGTAAATAGTAATTTTATAATGTAGATCTATATCTATTTTAGGATCGAAGGCATGTAAACAATTTTCTTTTTCATCCATAATTATTTCTATATTTTTCATTTATCTTTTTATTTAGTTTTTAACTCGATCTTAATATGGTGCACATTGTTTTAGGAGTATCCCTACATAGTTCAGTATTAAAGTATGTCTAAAGGCAAATATATTTTATCATATGATTCATACTCATTCAGGGCCTTTGAAAGGCAGTTCCAATAAGTGACCGGATTTTAATGAAATGCAATAAGAGCACTAAATTGTTTATTTTCATAGCTTTCAAACCTTTATATAACAATAATAATTATTATGACGTACATGTATATATGAGAAATATTCTAAAACTTTTTTTTTACTACTTCACCTATTTTAAAACTGCATACATGAAACACTCAGGCTACAATCTAGAAAAATTGATAAAAACACACAAGCCATGTGTCTCAAAAGACTGTCTATTTGCCTTCTCCTTAGATGGATAAAAGAGCAATTTTATTGGCATCTGATGATTTTTTGAAAGACATGGGAATTGTGGCAAAAGGAGATATTTTAGCACTGCAGGCCTTTGCTGAGTCTCATCAGTCAGTGGAAGAAACAAGGGAAAAAAGGAAAATGTTACTTGTTGAAAAACTGTTGGGCAGAAAAAAGAGAAGTGGCACCGACTCCAGCACAACCGGAAAAAAGTCCAAAGTGACTAGTGAGGCATTGCCAGCAACTAAGGTCAAGATGAGAAAAGTAAGGCTGGCATGGCAGCATTTTAACCCAGAAACCAAACGTTATGTTATGGTTCGTGAATCAACAGGTGGTGGTCATCGTGAAATGGCTTTATCTTGTGACATCGGCTACTCTGAAATGATCAGTACTCTCACTGACCTCTTTTTTCCAAATGGGGAAAGTTCTCGAGGACAAGCTACAGAAATGGAATTCCATTTGGGCAACTTTAAATGTGAAGCTATTGAGGAAAGTTTCACATTAAACAATTACATTGCCACCAACAAATTAACAAGACCCAGAATTTATCTAATGTCAAAGCAGAGGGATCAAGCAGAAGTCAGTTGTGTCCCAAAGGTAGATGACGATTGGTTTCTTGAAAAGTCTGTTTTCAGTTCATCTTCAGGGCACAGTGGCCATGTGTTTAGGCCTGCTTTCAGTTCAACTCCCCAGCAAGATGATTCAGGGGATGAAATAGTATTCAAAGGATATGGCTTAGCATGTGACAGTTGGGATCTGGATGATACTGTGGTTGACATTAGGTAATTATACAGGTTTTTTTTTTATTTTCATAACTTCCTTTGTGCAGTTTAGTAATAGATCCTTTTCACTCACGGATCTTATTAGTCTAAGAACAACAGTACTGCTAATGCCTTGTTCATCCTGAACAGTTCTTAGTGTTAAAGGAACCTTATTATTGGCCAGTGCAAATAGACTTTTCAAATATAGATCTTTTTAACCTCCACTCAAAGAATGAAATGCAAAGTCCAATCATTGATTGTGTGTTATACTGTAGGAATTATTACAGTCTGTATCATAATTCAGCAGATGATGATGGTGTTGATGATTATTATGTTAGCTGTGAACATCTTTTACTTAACTAGGAAATGGCTTTTTTTAGGAACTTCCCTTCTTCTGAGCAAAAGAAGTTGTTACAGGTGAGGTGTCATGTTATTTTTTAAATTGGAGCATGTAATTAATTTTATGTGCAGTTGATGATTTCCCCAACTAGGGTGTATGTTGTGTCAACTCTGTTTGCAGTTTTTACCATCAGTCCACTGAGGTTAAGAATTTTGGACGACTGTTTTCTTATATTTGGCTTGTCTAGTGAACTGTGGTTTGAGGAAAGATATACATGTAAGGGCAGCAATGCCCTACAATGTATCTGAGAACTTAGCATACAAAATGTAACCAAAGATGTTTGTATTTAAGGTACAGTACATGAAGAAAATTTCAAAGGCAGTAGAAGATCTTATGTTTTTCTGCTAATGGCCCATTGCATTTACTGTAAAGTATATTGTAATGCATTACATGTATTCATACTGAAATACAGTTACATGTACATGTAGATATACAAAAATTATTGAGTTGCCTGTTACGTGCATAAATAAACCCACATATTTTTTCCTGTTTGCACACTTTTTAATTACTCCCATTATACCTTGGTGTTATAATTTGTGAAGCCACCCCGTACCCTTTCAGTTTTGGTAGTGTAGTTGAGTACAGAACAATCCTCATCCAACCTGACATTTGTCTCCATCAGTGTGCAATATGCTTAATGGATGTGACATTGGATGATGAGTCAGCACACCCTGTAGGATGTCATTGCACTTACCACGCATCTTGTTTGGGGGAATGGCTGAAGGTATTTTCAAATAATTTTTAATGAAATGGACTGAATATTCCACATACTCTTTTTTTCTTGTTGTATTAAATGGAGATCTCAGTGTGACACTGCATAATTTATATTTTCAATTGCATTAAAAGCAGTTACAACTGTAGTTTATACCAAAATTGAATACACTACAAATGAACTTAACCACAATCATTTTGTACTTTTCAGACAGCTGGTAATGGTTTTATCAAATGCCCAGTATGTCACTTGCAATTTAAGCAGATTCAAACTGTTCCATTGGTGGGTAAGTCACCTGGATATTCCCAACAGTGTGCAACCCGGTAAGTGCCATTTAAGTGAGCCATTTTACACCTCAAATTTTTGTTTTTGTATCACAAACTACATGTATGTGTTTGTGTGTGCTACAGTACATGTACACGCACATGTAACTGAACCTGGCATTTGCATATTATTTATAATGATTTAAAATGTTCAAATTTTGTCAGTTTCTCCATTTCTCAGTTTAATTATTGACCAGTGTACTGCACACAGGGTTCTCAATAGAAGGCGGCACCCAGCGATTGATCGACGCTTAGTTTACATTATGTTTGTTTTTCTCTTTGTTTTTCTCTTGTCGTACTTTGTATAATATGGTCAAAAACAAAGAAAACCAACTAAGTTGCTGGTGCTTCTATATGTGACAACTGCCATGTTTTCAATGACGTAAACATCCAGGTATGCGACATTCACTTGAGCCCAGCCCTTCACAGTGAAATAATTCAGTTCCAGGCCTACACAGTCTGTTTCAATTTTTTTTTTTCCAATACGATTTTTCAAACAAGCTGAAGCTGTATGAAAAATAATGGTAAATAATTTTCAATTTGATGCCCAAAAGGCTGGAAACTCAATATTTCAAAAGTTTCCGGGGGAACAGCCCCCGCACAAATTTCAAATTTTTATGGCTCAGCAGCCTACTTAACGTTCGGCACACGCTTACTTCAAATCAGATTGAGAACTTTGCTGCACATGTATCCAATAATAATTTTATGGTGCTAATGAATTGCAATGTGCAATCTTACAATCAGTGGTTACAGTCTCAAATAAGTAAATGAAAAAGTAAATAATTAAATTAATAAAATAAATGAATAAATGTTGTTACAATTACTTTTAGTGAATTTTTTTTTTAATTCCTGAGAGTTATTGTATTATTTTCTCAGTGCATGACAGTATCCACCGGGTAAATCGCTATCCATTGGATAAACACTAGCATAACCAATTGAGTTATCCAGTTGACAGTGCTATCCACCCTTCGATCAACTGGGGCCAGGTCAAGAACTATTGTCATATTCCTCAATTAAAATAGTGTTTTTAGATGAAAATCCAAACGTTCTGAAAATACCAAAGCAGAATTGTGAACAGGTACATTGTACGTGATGCATGAACATGGGAAAAGGATGACTTTACAGTTCATACCTTTTACAGTAAAATCTTTGACTACTGGAAAGATTCTGGGTTATCCTACAGAGTAATTTTTGTTGTAAAAGCCAAAGCTACCCATTTATAATTTTTTTTGTGTTACACTAATGCATAGGAAAAACCTTACATGAATATTGAGTCAAAATATAACTGTAATAATGATTGGGTCATATACTAATTTCACAAAGCCAGGATTTGCAGTATAAATTGTATTGTTTTCAATTGCCAAAGTACATATTTAATTGCATTAGGAATTTGATTAAAGAATTCATAATTTTCATGTTGTCTTCTTTTCAACCCTTGAGACATTTACAATGCTCCCATGCAAAGGATACACTATTCGTTTGTGAAGTACAGTGGCTTCTGTTATTTCTGATCAGTTCCACCTGCTGTGGTTGTTTTGTCCTTTTTCCAGTTATTATCTTTGTAATAAATATAATTTGTCATTATAAGTTTTTATCAATTTTTATTCGTTTATTTTTAGGGTATCTAAGGAAGCCAATATGGTGAGTGAAGCCTCCTGACTTGTTATTATCATATTTAATAGTTTTAATATTATTATTAATATTATTATTATCATTATCATTATCATCATCATTATTATTATTATTATTATTATTGTTGTTGTTATTACGATCGAATAAATTGTTATTATATAAGTACAGAACAGCACATTAATTTTGCATAAGCCTTTTAAAATTTGATTTGAAAAGTTAATGCTGTTTTGTCCACGTCGAAGCCAAAAAAGCAGAGGAACTCTATAGGCTGAATAGACACTTTCACTAAGGTTTGTTACCATTTCTTGGTATGTACCTTGCACACTGCAATTAAATTAATATTTTAATTAATGATTTGATCATTTCAATGCATAACTTGCAGAAAAATCGTAGGAAGGGAGGTTCTTCTGTTAGCAGAGGTCGTCGCTTTCGCCAGGAGTACCTTGCAACAATGATAGGAGAAGAGGTACTGGTGCTTATTATCAAAAGTAGGATCGAGGAAGAGGCATGGCATTCCAAAACCTGCCTTAATGTTGGTCGTTCACATACTCATTTGTATTGATATGCAGGAAATATATGTCCACCAACACGTTCAAAGCCAAATAACAAACATTACTGCTATTTTTATTTTACCCAGAGTCTAGCACCTACAGGAGGTAACTCACCCTTCAGCAGATCGAGCGATGAAAGTATCTTGAACCATTACCAGCCAGCAGATGAAAAATTAATGACCAGGGATCAACTGATGCAGGTGGAAACGATCAGGACACAGTACATGACAGTGGAAGTATGCAAACACCAGCTGGTACAAGTAGTGGAAGTGATGAGGGATCTGAGTTTGGAAGTGGAAGTGGTCCCGATTTTGGTGATGATAATGGCAAAGATCCACCTCCACCTGATTTCGGTCGGACAGATTCTGTGGTTACAAATGCGACGGAGAGGTAAAAACCTGTATTTCTTTTAAGTTTTTCTGTTTGAGACATAACATGCAAGCAAAATTTGTCCAATGCAGTTGCGATAATTAACCCCCCCCGCCCTCCCACTTATTATAAGTCCCTAGCACACATCCCCTCAACTTCATCACTTTTTTAGCCTGCAATCATACAAAATTCCTTTTACCAAATTGATCAACCACCGCCTGGTTATCTCAAACCAGTTAAGTTGTTGACATTAACATTTTAATTTTATGCGTTTAAAGCACATTTTTGATCATATGATTACGAATTTCATTATTGTTAATAAAATTATTATTATTATTATTATTATTATTATTATTATTATTATTATCATCATCAGTAGTAGTATTAGTAGTTACTGTAGTAGTAGTAGTGGTAGGGGTAGTGGTAGTGGTGGTGGTATTTGTGGTGGTGGTAACCAGCAACAGCAGTAGTAGTAGTAGCAGTATTATTGTAGGTGTGGGTTCAATCCTCTTGTCACCCAAAACTGACCGGCTGAGAAGAAAGTGCTATTACATCCGCAAATGGTTAAAGTTTTTAATGTTCTTGGATAAGGGCGACAACCGTAGGCCACGTTTAAAAACTGTTTGAATTCTGCTCAGGGAAGGAAACAGAGGAAATTACATTGTTAATAATTAAACGGTGTTTAATGCTTTTTCTTTCATTAGGACATTGAGGATACGACGGGAACAAGTCTTACAAGACATGATACAAGCATTTACCTGCGATGAAATCATGAACTGCAGCATAAAGGTTGTCATGGTTGACGCACGCGGGAATGATGAGATGGGAGAAGACGAAAAAGGAATCTATCGTGACGCCCTTGCATGTTTCTGGCAGCAGTTCTACCTTACTTGTACGATGGGTGAAAGAGAAAGGGTGCCCACCTTAAGGCACGATTTTCAATGTGATGAATGGACATCTATAGGGCGTATCATAGCAAAAGGAAAGTTGGACCTGGGATACTTCCCCATCATGTTAAGCCCAGCATTTATTATCAGTGTCCTGTTCGGGGAGAAGGAAGTTTGCGAGGAAACTTTGCTTAATTCGTTCTACCGTTACCTTCCCCCGGATGATGAAGTACTAGTGCGTGAAGCGTTTAAAGCTAGCGAAGATGAAGGTGCTTTTGATGATGAAGATCTCGTTGATTTACTTGACCGTTACGCCTGCCGAAAGCGTCCCACCAAGGAAAATGTGAGAGACCTAATTTTAGAACTTGCTCACAAAGAGCTCATCCAGAGACCACAATACATTGCAGATTGTTGGCATGTATTTCTGGAAAAGAACTGTCAAAAAACTGATTGGTCAACAGCTGCAAAAGTGTACGAACAGTACGAGTCATTGGAGCCTACTACCAAAAAGGTGGTTGGTATGGTGGAGGCGATGCCCTGCAGCAATAGTCAACGCTCAGCACTGGATTACCTCAAGAAATTCATCAGAGGCATGGATGTCACGCAACTTAAATCGTTCCTGATGTTTGTTACCGGTGCCGATGTCCTTTGTGTTCCCACTATTCATGTCCAGTTTACTGAACTGGACGGATTTGCGAGACGACCAATCGCGCATACGTGTGGATGCGTTTTAGAATTGCCTTCTACATATGATGAATACACGGAATTTCGCGCCGAATTCTCGAACGTGTTAGCAAAAGAGAAGTGGCAAAACGATATTATGTAGGTTATCTTCCAGATAACAGTATTTGTTTGTATGAAGATTTATTGTTCTCATTAGATGTCACAAAATCCGTGACTTTTGAGTTAAGCATTGTTTGTGCTTTTGCAAACGTACATATATATTTTGTATTTATGCTTCAATTATCAAGTGTCGTTAGCATTTTAGTTACAACGTAACATTTTGGTTAAAGTTGTTAAATATTTACAATGAAAGTGAAAGTGTTAATTAATTAATTAATTGATTAATGAGCATATCACTGGGCATTTAACTGCAAGCAATTACTTGTGATTGCATTGAAAGGACAGCCGGATTCCTCACAATGGTAAACAGTCTGCTTTGTCGTGAAACCATACTTCACTCTGCAGGACTATGTTCACTTGGCTCTTGCCATTTTTTGTATTCACTCCTACGGAGAACTAACCTGATCGCAAGTTAACGAAAAAGCGTTTCCCTTGTTGCCAAGTTGTCTTGTTACGCTTGAGTAATTTTGCGGTATAGATAATAACGTTGTATGTTGGGTTTGTATTAAACGTATGCCCCATTTTCTGATGTTCTAATACATGTTGTGTTCTTTTTACCAATGACACAAGTTAATTTTTCTTTCACAAAGACCCGGCCCCTTGTTATCTATGATTATTAATTCCGAATTGTAGGGGCTTAACGATTTGTTATAGTTTGTAGGCTTAGATCAAAGTGAGTGACGCAATATTTTCGAATCTCTGAACAACAAAACAATCGTACTGAAGAGGTCTTTTGATGGCTTTTTGTTTTGGACGATCATCTCAATTTGAAACCTCTTTTTCTCACGTTGGCCGTTTCATTTTAAGAGGGGAGAATCTTAACCACCAAAGTGTTGCTATGGAACCCTGCAAATTGTCATTTCTCGAGTGCCTTTCACTCTACAGTTATACTATTTTGCCTAGTGTGTTCTATTTAACATTTTTTTTTTGTCTCGTGTTTGACTCACAACCGTATTTGGTAAATCACGAGTTAACTGTGTTTTTCACATATTTTTAACGCAACAGTAAGAGAAATAGGCTCGATTTCCAGTCGTTTTGGGACTAGGATTAACATCCTCCTCCCATCGAACGCAATTGTATTTTGTATTTAGCCAATTGTATTTTGTACTTGGCAGGCAGGCGACTTTCTGATTGGTGGAAAATACAATTGGCTGGACCAGTGATCCAGCTGTGGTGTGCGCGGAGGAACCAGGGGGTACAAAACGGCTGGTCAATCGAGCCTACATGAAAAAATTCTAACACGAAATTTGTAGCATGGACTTTTAAAAAAATTATGACGTCATATGGCCCTCCTTTGATACACTTTTCAAAATATCAGTTCCATGTTTTTTTCGAACTAGAAATTCGAAAGCACAGTGTACGAAAATTGATGGGACGGTTTAACATCCGGTGAAAAAAAAGCCCTATATCAATCATGAGGCAAAGATTGTTATCTTCACTGGGGGTTTGAGTCAATCGACGATCAGAGTAGCCTTGTGGGGCCGGATTCCATTTATAGTATTCTGGGTACTCGTATTCTTATTGAAACACAAATACTGACCAATGTTATACCATCCTACATGATCTCGACACGTGGTGGATTTTTTCCTGAAGTTCCCTATGTTTCCCTTTACACATTGTAATGTCACCTGCAACTAATAAAACGAAGAGGTTCGATTTTCCAAGCCTCCTACTAACAGGGAAGACGTTGAAGGAGGCTCTCATTTCTTTGTAACTATTGCTAAACCCATTCGCTCGATAATCTTAATCGCTAATATTGCTG
>NC_090885.1:22797962-22800462 GCF_036669925.1 Montipora capricornis | reverse complement strand
CCTTTCACCGTGTTTTAATCTTCTCAGCTCTGAGAAAAAAGCAGCAAAAGAGTTCAACAAAGAGCACTAATAAGGTAAAGAATACTCTGAAACAAGTAATCTGTCGTTGTTGTTTTTATTTGACGCATATTTTGGTAAGTCTCCAGGATTGAGGTCCTAATCTCCAGGTTTTTCTGGGCTTTTTTTTGAAAACCTCCAGATTTGCCTGTAATGGGGGTTGGAAGGTCTGTAATAGTGATTCTAATAATAGTAAAAAGAAAATTAAAAAAAAAAAAGAAATAGAGAAAAGATGGGGAAAGCCGTTAAATATGAAGATTACTCATTTGCTTGACAATCAGTTCAGGTTCTAAATATTGATCTGTTTTCTTCAAAATGTTAATGAGCATACTGTGTAACTGTTTATTAATAATTATGTTCGGTTAAGTCTTTTAATATGCTTGGGACATTGTTCCACAGCCCCGCTCCGAACCTAGAGAATGAAGACCTTCCAAGCCCAAGTCTTAAGTGCACTATAGGAGCTGCTCACCTAGTATCACGGTACGGATGTACATCTGCATGAAACGGTTTTGAATAACGTTTGCATATTGACACGGGGTAAATGATTTCTAACATCATCGTACATGAGGTTAGAAAATGTTTCAAAATAAAGGAGGTTGAACCCGTTTTTACCTCAGTTGAATGTCAAATCAGCAAAGTAAAGAGAACCAAGTCTTAATTATTGCAATAAGCCTGACCTAAGCCTAAAAAATGATTGCAGCCAATTTAGATTTGGTTTTAGTTCGTATCATGTCTGCCGGTTACGACTTATTATATACAATACCATACAATGAAAAGAAGTGTGTGTGTGTGTGTGTGTGTGTGTGTGTGTGTGTGTGTGTGGGGGGGGGGGGGGAGGGGGGGGGGGATAGCGTGTAGTGGTGAAGGCACAGTCAGCTATCAAACCCAAAAAAGGGATTGAAATTATCTTTTTCTGCTCTGGGTCGCACGCATTTCAACACATCTTCCCAATCTTCCTTATCATCTTATCGGCTCCTTTTTTCATAAACTCATCCATTCGGTTACAGCATCACAACGTACGAGAGAACAGTGCTATGCGTGGGTACTCTGAATCACCCGATCTGTAGTCGGTCTGACTTAGGTAGGGGGCATATTCAACCTATAGGTAAAGTGAAGATCACTAATTTCACCTAAAAACGGATTCAAGTGAATATGTTATAATTGCTTATATGATATCGTTAATGCGATCGAGAAGATCTGTGTACAATTCCAAAGCTTCATCTGGGCTTCTTGGACATGTTAGATTTTCATCCTCCATAATCATTGCAGCAAGTTCTTCAAAAATTTTGTGTGAAAAATCCAACGTATTTTGACCACGGCAAATTTGTTCGGCAAGTTCTATATCATCCAGCGTGACATCGTGAATATAATTGGCTCTTCCATTTAACTGGGGCAAAAAATACAACACATCTGGTCTACCAGAAGGGGAATCACGGTTTAAAGGCTGTGGCCGTATTCTATGTAAATTCCATAACTCTGCAGTTTGATGCAATTCTTCTCTTATCAGTGGCATGAAGCAAAACTTGAGGCACTCTACATGCAGGATGTCATCGTCATTGTACAGACCTATCTCCCTCAGATCCTTAAAATAATTTATCCAAAAGTCTGTGTTTAGTTTTCTCAAGATGCTCCACCAGGCTTCTATTCTCTGGTTGGAAACAGACCGCCCATACATGAAACTGTTGTCTCCTTGAAACACGTCTTCGTGTCCCTCTCTAAAAAAACGTTGAATAGCTGCAACGTAACAATTTTCCGTACCACAGTCCCCTCGAACGATTCGTGATGTTCCTCCTAAGCTACGCACTGTCTTTAAGAAGTATTTGGCTATGACAATTGGGTTGTTATTGGAGTGATCTACCTCAAGCCACATAATGCGACGGCTGTACCCGTCGATGGCCCCATGAATACAAAACCCAAAGGGCTTAAGTTTATCATAGCCATCGATGTGCCAGAGAAAGTTGGGTCCATTAGCCTGGTATGTGCGTCTTCTCAAACGATTCTTTGAGCGTCTTTGCACTCCTTCTGGATCTAAGGCTTTCAATGCAAGTCTCACTGTCTCCCTGTCAACAACAAGTCCGTAGGAAGAACATATTTTTTGATGCATGAGCCGATAACCAACCGAAGTGCCGTTTCCCATCTGCAGTTCATTTTCGATTGCATCTACTACTGCATTCACGCGGCTTTGCTGATTTCTCCGTGGAAGGCTTCGCGAGCGCAGAATTCTCTTTAGCTGTCTTATGCTAATACGGATTCCATGGTACACGAGGAGAAAGCAAAGAATTTCCAATTAACTTATTCCGTTCTATTAGAGTATCGCGATCCATTATCGTTCCCCTCTGTTCCAAGAATGGAGGGCCAATACAATGCACTTTGCTGACCGTAGAAATGCCTAATACAATCATATACATCAGCATTTTAGAAGACAAACTAATCGTTCAATCAG
>NC_090885.1:22767962-22787962 GCF_036669925.1 Montipora capricornis | reverse complement strand
TGCAAAAACGAATACAAATCATCGAACCATCGATTAAATACCCAAATTGGGTGGCACGGAGACAAATTTAGAGTTTTCTTTTATTGGTCACGTGACCATGGGCGTGGTATGATGACATCATATTTAGGGTCATTGGCTTACAAAAGTTGGAAACTGACCAAAATAATGCCAAATTCTCTCAATTTACTTAACCATTACATACTTAGCAACGCAACCCAAAAAATCAGTCAGTGGGCCCTTAAAATTGTCTCTTTCATTTTTCCTGTCTGTGGAGCATGAAATTGCCCAAATAATCTATTTTCAGGTATTAAAGGTCCCTCTTCTGGGTCATATTGTTTTTCTTTAAGAATGCCTTCAAAAAGCTTATAGGCCCTTCCACACCATGGTAGAGGCAGATAAATTAATGTTAAGGGATAACCAGTACCCTGTTCCAAAGGAGATGTGGCAATGGGTTGCAGAATTTTAGCATATGCTTCATTATCACTTCCCTTTCTGAATACTTTGCTAAAAATGATATTTGGATGGTTGAGATTTGCTATCACCAGCTTGGGATTCCTCAGACAAAGTGTGTTACATATAGTATGTCTATCACCAGTTGTTGCTGTTGCAGTAAGGGCTGCAATGGGAGCATTTGGGAAAAGGGCAGCAAGTACACTTAATTTCCCATAATCAGGTCTGAAGTCATCTCCCCTGTTTGAAAAGTAAGATGTAATCCAGTTCATAATAATTATTGATCAACGTGTCAAAAGTACAGCCACATGGCTGTACCATGTTAGAACTCCCTGGAGAAGGGGGAGGAAAGGACTTAAATAATTACATGAAGACAAGATAGCTAGGTCAAGGAATAATTTGGTCGTTTTACTGATGGTGACTCATCAATCCGTTACTTACAGGGTGAGACGAAAATGAAAAGATGAGGTTGCCCTTCGGGCAAGCTGTTACTTGAGGTTACTATAGCCTGAAGGTCTGAGGAGCTAGCCCGAAATTAAATTGTTTATAAAGAATAATCAGATTTATTTAATTATGCAAAATACAAGTAATGATACCATGCATAGATATAAACTAATTCTTCGTAGTCAGTATTTTCAATTGATTCTTGAATGTGATTTTCGTTTTAACTTCAACCTCATAGTTCATAGTTTGCCTAGTGTGATATAAAATATATTAACTAAAACAGTTGAACAGTGAGCTACAGGAAATATTTCAGTTCCTTGTTTGTACTGCTAACATGAACGAGGTTCTCGGAATGAACAACATCAACAAATTTGCTGAAAGTTGGGGAATGCCTTTAGTCAATTTGAATATCTACAGAATGCAATTTGGATATAATCAACGCAGTGAACGCACATGTATGAAAATTGTTTCGCTTTATAAGACCAGAAAATTTTTATAAATCGCAAATGATTGTTTCAGAGTAACATTTTATTCAAACATGGGCGAAATAGTAAAGGAAAAATAACCTCTGGATTCAAATGGGTTCGTTCCTTCAATGTTTACATCTGCAGTTCCCCCATTGACGGTTGAGGGTTTTGGGTTACTTTCAAGAAGGTAAAACAATGACCTGCAACGAGTGACCTGTGGAATGTGACCTGTTTTTTAGACCCGCCGATTTTCAGTCAAAAATATTATAAATTTACGGAAATCACAACACAGTTATTTTGGTGAATGTCATGAACGTTGCGATCGGTCAATTAAACTACCACTGTAATCATGTGTAATCTGAAGTCTGTCGACATTCTCTTCAAAGCATGTCAAGCTGACAAACTCTTCCAGAAGTGAGAAAACATCATGTTTTAAGTTACTCGAGTTGCGTGTTTTTGTTTTTATTTTTTTTATCGGATGATAACGGCACCAGGTCTTGTAGCTTTTCTTCAAGCGAGTTTTTTCTTGTTTTTTAATCTGACACGAAGTGGGCCTTAATTTTTTGTTTTAACAATGAATTGGCAGTTTTAAAATAGAAACAAGAATCCGGATTTGGATTTTCCCAACGAAACGCACCTAAATTTCCGAGAAAATCCACTGCACCGTGAATTGGGTGGAATTTAATTAGACTGATTGTCTCGCACTGCACGCTGTCAGTCGGCAAATTATATTTCGGTTGCTTATGTAATAAGCAGAAAAAGTCATGACGTTATTGACAGACGCAACTAAAATGCGGCGCAAAACGTTGTCACGCTACGTTAATTTGGCCTCATAACGTTATCATCTTCTCTCAGGAGCTTTCTGCTACACACTTCTTGGTATAAAAGCTCAATTTATCATCAGAAAAGAGGAACCAACGGTGCTTGCCCGTCGGGCAAGCTAGGATAAGAAAGTGCTAGCCCGACAAGTCATTCCACTAGCCCCGGGCTATCGGACAGCACTTTCGTCGCGCCCTGTACTTACTAATTACTAGAAATACAATAATGGATGTAGTAAACTAAGACAGAAGAGTTAGCGTACTAGTCTTTTGATATCAACCCAGTGAATAAGAAAAACAACTATTTATTACTCATGCCATGTTCAGTATTCTTGTGCAAAATAAAGGATACAAGGATCTCCATTAACTACATTGCAACCTTTCTGCAAAAGCGTCACTTTATTAATAATGGATTAGAGTACTTTCAGCTTTTCTAAATACATTTGCTCACCATTCAAGGATTCAGTGCGCCTCATCTACAATCACTGCTTTGACGGCTGATAAATAGATTGTGCTCTGAAGAACTTTTAGTCCGTCCGCACAAGATGAAAACGCCTCAGGATGAGAGAAAACGATTTCATATTCGGCCTGAATAATACGCTCTCTAGTTCCTTCCCACTGACAAGTTATTGTAACCGGTGAATCGCCATCCTCGTCCGATCCGGCCTCTTTCACCCCCAAAATCGCTGCTTGCACCGCTTTCTCTCTCAAGCTTGAAATATTGGTCGTACATTAAGGCGTTCAAGGGCGAAACAACTAAAACTACGGACTTACAAGTCGTACTTCGAGAAGTGTGTATTGTATCCCTTTCCTTCAACAATCGCGGCAAAACGTGAAAAACTAGCAATTTTCCATATCCTGTTGGAAGCACTGCCACTAGATCTTTCCTTAAATACAGCGCCTCCAGACAGATCACTTGTTTAACTTTCAAAATAATATCCGTAACGCAACTTGAAGTCTACAACACAGTTCCTCCCTCCCCTAGATAGAAATTTTTCTACCTTTGACAAAATTAAGTCAAAGACCCACCCTCGGTGCGGATTTGATTTGTATACATGGACACGTGACCAGCCGCACCCAGGGTACTTTCTTGAGGAAGGAAGAGAGAGGACCCTGGGAACGAGGTTGGGGGTGAAATTTCTCGGAAACGGTAGACGATGAATAAGTAATTCCTTTCAATGTTACTAGCCGCGTCGGTTGCTTTTTGTGAAGTCGCGTTTTCCAGTTTCCTTTAAACATGTGGTTGCCCGGAATTATCCTTGGATTCGTGGTAATCATTGCGATGATACTGTTTATGTTGAAATTATTTCGCAAAGCTGCAGGTAAGACTTTTTCCTTCGCTCATGAAATCGTGCTTTTGAGATGGTTATTACCAGCATCTTGACATCTGAAATTCATCCATAGCTTGAAAATACGAACAGTCGCCTGGAATGTTCTTTTGGTGACTGCAAATAAGACTGTAAGATAAGTCAATTGAATGGCTTTTTGCTTCTCGTCAACTATTCGTTTTATGTGGGTTTTAAAAATTAATCTGAATCGGTTCGCTGGACGACCTACAGCACAGATCTGATGTTATGAAACAGAGACCGAAAACTCTCCGTGACTGGCAGCAGATTAAGATTTTCAAAGGTTAATTCTCCTGCCACACAAAATTTCTCCCCGTTTCTTAACCTCTGCAGAAAAGCCTGGTTTTCACCAGCGACGCAAGCACAAACATGAGCAGCTTATGCTAGTGAAAGCGAACGTCGACATCAATAAGCATCAAAATCAACCACAGCAACCGCCATTTTGTTCAAATGTTTAGACGCAAGGAATCTATAACGAGTGCTTTAATTGGCCAGACGCAACAAATTTGCTTGTGCTTTTGCTGCGTTTCGTTTTCAGACGACGCAAGCGAACGCAGGCATATGCGCAAGCACAAGGAAAAGGAAAAAGTTTGATCCTTATGCTTGCGTCAATCCCGTTTTCACGGTGAAATAAGCGCTCTTATGCTTTCTGCTTGTGCTTGCGTCGCTAGTGAAAACCAGGCTTAACGGGAATTTTTGTGCAAATGGATCGCGCCCAAGGATTTGTATGGGAGAAATCGTTGCCTTTTTATGTGTAAAATTTTGATTTTCGAATAAAATTTACTTACCTAAAATCCTTTGTCGGTCTTTGTCCATCCTAGGTGATTTTTAGGTCGATTTGAGACGACTCCTTAGAGTTTCAGTTAAGAGTTTGACGACTTTTCCTCTATATATCATCATACAAGTCATACTTTGAAGCTCCCTGCTTTAATGCTAGAGATTACAGTATGTAATAAATTGGCCACTACACACGGGCATTCTAATGGGCCATTTTCGAAAATACCATAATACTCTTTGTTTGTCCCTACAAATTTTGCATAAGCATTGTTTCAAGTTTCTCATGGGACTTACAATGGTCCCGAGATAAAACGAAAACTCTGCTTATGCAAAATGTGGAGGGACAAGCAAAGAGAATAATTATGGTATTTTCGAAAGTGGCCTATTACTTGGAGTATTTTTTTGTGTGCAACATTGTAGGGCAAGAGGGGCCGACCAACGCAAATATGGCAATGTGGGATCGCTTGAACCAGGAGGAAATGCAGCAGTTAGTTGGGGAGATTCAAGATGTTGCAGATAATGTCCATCAAATGAACGTCAGAATAGAAAATACCGTGAAAAAGCTCCGAACTGCTGCTGATTTTCTTGACAAGGTTTGGCAGGACTGTAAGATAGCTTCTGCTGTTGGGACTGGTGCCAACATCACTGGCGGCGTTCTAACCATAGCAGGAGGTGTTGCGACAATCATGACCTTCGGTCTTGCTACGCCATTGTTGATAGCTGGTGGGGCATTGGGAGTGGCCGGATCATGCGTAAACTTAGGTACAACTGCTGTCGAAGAGTCCATCAAATCATCTGTCATCCAGGAAGCAGACGAAGCCGTGCGAAATGTCAATTATACAATAGAGAACGTTAAGCAGCGTATTAGGGAGCTTAAAACTGGAAAAAGCCAAGCTCGCCTGGTTTTACTTGCTGCCCTTGCCATCAGAATGCTGGGAAAAGATCATCTGGTAGTAGCTTTTCTTAAGGACTTGCTTCGCACTGATGTGCTTGCTAAAAGTCTCCCCACAATTGTGAATGCACTACAGAGCGTTAAAGGGTTAGCCTTTCGAGCCCTTGAAAAGGTGACAGATGCAGCGAAAGGAGGGCTGATTGAAGGCACTTCTAAACAGGCATTGAGTGTCGGTATAAACGTCGGGGCAAGAAAATGCACTGACACTGGTGCAAAAATTGGAGGCGGAGCAGCCAATAAAGTTGGTGCAAACTTTGTTGCCAAAGGCGCCCGAAGGATGGGAAAACGAGTGGGGTCGAAAGCAGCTTGTAAAGTTGGTACCAAAGCTGTGTCAAAAAAAGTAGGAAACGGCATCACCAAACAGGGAACAACAGCTGTGGGCAAAGCGACAGCAAAACAAGCAGGAGGGGTCATCATAGGCGTTAGCGCTGCATTCCTCGTTTTGGATGCTATAGATTTGGCTTTCACAGTCAGAGATTTAGTGACAAATGAAGGTTCCGATGCGGCGCGCATACTTCGATGCAAAGCAGATGAATATGAAACAATCTTGGAAGAACAAGAGAATGAGTGAGTCACAGAAACCATACTGCATGTGGAAATAACCTTTTTGCGTTAGCTGGAAAAAATGACTCGAGCTTAGACTGGACTCTAAACTGGAACTTTCACTTAAAGCTGGTGTGGGGTAGAGAATATGGAACAAGTTAACCTTACAATTTCTTAGCATACTAAAATTCACATCATGTTTTATAACCAACCCGCTAGCTGCGACAAACGAAAAAATTATCTCCGAATTTTTTTCCCAGAAGCTATTCAAATCAAAACTGAGTATAGGGACTAGAATCAGTCTAAACAACCATGATCTACTTTGCCGTGCTAAACATGTCCGCACCTTGGTTAGGTCATTTGTTGTAATATCTCTGAATCCATGAAGGCGAATCGATCCTTTTTACTAAATACCGCCCTCATACACCCTTAGCCATCCAGCATTATAGAATGGAGGAAAGAGTTTTCAAAAAACGATTCGCTAATGTTTAAGAGTTAAATAAGAGTTTATTTTCTGGCCTTCAGTTGCTATATTAAAAGAAATCTATTTCGGCATTTTTAGACTGCATGTTAAAGAGATGACTTCACTATAAGTTGGAAATTAATTAATTTAAATTATACTAATGTTATTAGATACTATATCGATTCCATGCTAGCAGAGGTCTCTTGACTTTTTGCGTTCGCTGGGCTGACGAGTTTGGGAAAAGAGACCTTTGCCATGGGTCGAAACTCACTTTGATACAACCGTCGTCCACGATCTTGGACGGGACTGTTCAAAACGCATGTCCCATGATATGTTTGCTGACTGTGACTTGAGCCCACTGTGTCTCGCGCATTCCTTTACAGAAAACGCATGCTCAACATTTTCGTTTCATGGTAAAGGTCTCTTTTCCCGTACTCGTCAGCCCTGTGAACACAAAAGAAAAGAGACCTCTGCAGGAACCCATGACCCGGAGCCTACAACTCTACTGTGTTCATGCAACGGCGTTTTCACAGACCGATTTATTTTTAGATTGAATTTCCCGTGAATGAGACTTCCACAGGAGCCCGATGACCAATTACAAGAAATTAAGCTGACTTCATAGGGTCATCGAACCGGAACTGCCTTTGTTTTTTGACCTAATTCGCGGGAAGGGCGATCTCAGACGTCCGTGGACAAGGGCTACAAAGGCGTTGATTTCAGTCTGCGGTTAAACTTTTTTTTTGTCGCTCTGGGGTTTCGAAAGAAAACAATCTGAAGAAAAGTTCTCACCTGATTCTTATTTCCTCGGACAAGGCTTATCCTGGGTTACCCGTAATAGCTTCGGCCGGTTTTACTCGCCGTCAACACCGTTTCGCGTTTTTCTCTTTGGGGAGAACAACAGAAAATAGCGTCACGAAACTGAAACTGCAGAGCCACAAAAAATGTTATCACGTGATGATCAGAATTTTGTAACCGCAGACTGAGGCAGCGTTTACACGAACGCGGTTTCATTTGTAACTGCATCGTTTTCGATGCCGTTACACCTTCTGTTTACACGACATTGATCAAAACTGTTGCCGAAACCGTGTCGATTTGAAACCGCTGCCAAAAGTGGAGCGTTTGCAAAACGATGCGGTTTCATCTGTTGTGTAAACAGTGAAACCGCATCGGTTTCAATACAGTTACTATTTTGGTGCGAAATTTGCATTGTTCAATTCAAAATGGTGAATTTATCACATGGTGGAGCACTCGCTTATAACATCACGACTTTGATTTTCTGGCGAAAACGGTTTTGTGTAAACAAATCCAAACCGCATCGATTTTGACGCGGTTTCGAAGTCATGGTACCATGTCGATGTGAAACCGCTTTCGTGTAAACACTGCCTGAAAGAAAGGGTCCGTGAAGTGAGATGAAAAAAAGCCCTTGTCTACGGACGTCTGAGATCGATAGTACGTGAAGCAAGTTGCCGGTGACATAAATTACTCTGTTTTAGTCTCACAGATATGGTTTGTATCATGTCGTTGACTGCCACAAAGAGGGGCGGGGGTCACGGGCACCCCAGGAACCCCCCTGGCTACGCCCCTGAACTAGTACAATATTGTTCTTTGTTGGGTTGTCATGAGAATTTGGTGTTACATCAAGATCATACCTCTCAAGCTGATAATAATCTTCATTCTCAATACGTATATGTCTGACTAAGATTTTATTGAAATTGTGAAGAGAATATTCATACAGATCACTCTTGGGAGTCGGAGGGTTAATGCATTAATTAAAATGGGCTAAAAGAAGAGAAAGAAAAAGCTTGATGTGAGTTTAGTTGTGACGTCATTAAATCTTATAATTTCGGGGAAAATAAGTGACGGTAGAAAAAAGAAACAACAGAGTTTGGGCCAGTTCGTCACTCGGCTTAATCGACCGCGTCCTACATCTCCGCCTCTCTACATCTCTCTCATAAACCACAATAGGCCTTACGCATGATTACGTCACATGCTCAAACTTCACCACCAAGTTCTTTGCACGTCATCTGGACATGCAATACTGTTCGAACAGAGAAAGATGGCGGCTACGAACATGTTCATTCTTCCAATCTTCTTCTAATCTGTTTCGAGGTTTTTGCCAACATGTTTTTAACAGAACTAGACCCTGCGTGAGGGTACACTGGGTTGCCTGTGGTACGTGCACCGTTCCAGACAATTTTTTTTCAAGTTGGGCGGTCATTAAGAAGTCATACCAGACGAGGCCCTTTGGCTCACAGGTCCTCACACGTTCGTACGACGAAACAGACCTGTCCTTGCGTAATATGTAGCTCTAACAGTGCACGATATTGTTTTGGTATTGTCTATCATTGTAGTGCCATGGTAGAAGTGTTGGGTAAATAGTCTGCGAAGACATGTGGTTACTAGCAAAGTACTAAACCCAGAAAGATTGAAGAAAATAAATGGGAAGTGAGAAACACTGGCTTCTGGGCTGACATGTTGATTAACTTCTTTTGACCACAAGTTTAAGCGTGCCCTCTAAGCATCTGACAGCTTTGTAATACCAAAGTTCACTGAAGTTAAGCCTTTTGGGCGGGGTTAGTGTTTGGATGGGAGACCAAAATAATATACCCCTCATAAAACAGAAGAATCGGACGGAAAATACTATTAACGCTAACAAATGCGAACTCAGCAAGGTACAGATTTTGTTAGCTTGCTTTATGCAAAAACAAATATTGATGCAAAAGTAAATAAATATTGATGCAAAGTTTTTAGAAAGAGCAGAAGGAAGTTTCCAGCACGATCGCTCGAGAACAACATATTTACGACATGAAAACAACATTTACTTTGAACCGTGAATATAGAATATAAAAAGTTACGATCAGCGACAAACATTTTGGGGGATTTTTGCAACGTTCTATTTGTTATTGTACGTTTTGGCTGCACAAGTAAATCGCAAAATCGAAAGTGACATCGCCGGAATTCAGCGGGCGCCGTGATGAAGTTACCGCGGCATGTTTACTCACCAAACGGGGAAGTATCTGTGTCAAATGATGGCAAGATACCGGGTTTTTGTAAGTTTCTTTTTCTGTCAAGTGTTATAAAGTTTGACAATGAAATGAAAGATCACAATCGCCCAAGTCTTGTTTATGCAAAGTCAAATTTTACTCTCCAAGACGCGTACGACGTTATTTATCACCAGGTAATTCCATCATTTTGGAAATAGCAGCTACTTTATTATTCAACTGCGTCACAATTCTTCACTGATTTTGGGGCTCATTTTGTTGAAACTCAAGCAAGCTTCCAACAGGCCTGTGAACCCTTCCAGCTTGCAGAGCAATACTAAAAAACTTCTCCCATATCACATTTCAACCTTAAGCTCGAAAATTCAATACACAACATGATATTATAATTCACAAAGGCAGAAAATACCACAGAATCCTTTTCCAGCGAAAAATTTATTGAAACAAACAACATATTTGCTCTTAGAGGCGAAAACCTCTTCCTATTTCATTGCGTGCGTGAAGACAAGAAACTCAATCGTGTCAAATTACCGTGTACTTCAGGTAAATACAGCTCACTTTGATTTCGTCTCAACGGGCGATAGATTGTTGTCGAAGTCCAGTACTCGCCGCTTTTGAGATTCCTGCCTAGTTTATCCAACTGACTTTCCATTATTGAGCTCCATAAGGGTATATTTTGTTTAAAGATCGACTAAAACGCCATTCGCGTTACATGACTTTCGACGCCATTGCAGGCTAAGTTAATAATTCTACTGTGTCCACCAGAGAAATCTACGCAGTTCCACTACCCTCTCGATCCTAAGAAAAAACGCGCAGAAGGCTCTATGCAAAAAGACACCACTTACCAGGGCAGTGACAGGCAAGACTTTTACCGACACGGAAAAAAATAAAAAAACGACGAAATCAACGCAGACCTCGACTGGTTTGCCATAGGCAACCCAGTAAAAATAGATGGCAGCAAAGATATGTAATGCAGGAACCCATGACCCGGAGCCTACAACTCTACTGTGTTCGTGTAACGGCGTTTTCATAGACCGATTTATTTTTACATTGAATTTCCCGCGAATGAGACTCCCACAGGAGCCCGATGACCAATTACAAGAAATTAAGCTGACGTCATAGGGTCACCGAACCGGAACTGCCTTTGTTTTTTGACCTAATTCGCGGGAAGGGCTAGACTAAAAATAAACCTACTTGTGAAAACGCCGTTTCACAGACGCTGTATGGAAGTTGCAGGCTCCAGATGGGCTCCTGGTAATGTTGTTATTTCGTTATCGTGTTTGCGGTGACTATGTCATATTGCTAGTCACTTTCTTCGTTGCAAATCAAGTCGTTCCGCAAAATATTAGTCTAACAAAAATTCTTCGGATCGGGCAAGTCTTAAGAGTTATTTTACTTGCCCGTGGATATATTTCGCTTGCCTTGGGCAATCGGGCAAGCGTCAGTGTCGAACACTGCCGGCTGTTTTCCTTACTGAGTTTGCTCCTTTGGGATTTAGCTCATGCTAAAATTCAGTTACAAGTTTGATTTTTGATCGAGGCTTGGTGGTGAAATTAGCTGGTCAGACGTCATCACGCATAAAGACAAAGGAAACCTGGAGACGAGTTTGACGCCGTAAACAGCCCAAAACGCAAATTCTGGGAAACTCGGAGTTTCTTGTCACTTTCGATTCATTTCTTTTTCACCGACGAGTTCTTTTATAAAATACTCCTTGTATAGTTGGTATAATGCCCTGGTCGAAGGACAAAGCGAAACGACTGGCTTACGAGAAAGCTTTGATTGAAACGTTTTTTACGAACCGCGTTACATGGCTGGATCCAAAGGAAAACACTAGAGTCGAGATCAAGGTAACATGCTCCAACTACAAAGAGTACGTATTGAGGATTTAAATTCCTCCGGATTATCCAAACTCATGCCCTCCGATGGTGGTCAGTTATCCGCCGGGCTACCTGAGAAACCGCACAGATATTATGGATTATCAGTATTCATTCAAATATTCATTCATATTCATTCAAATATTTCCCCGTTTCTGATTGGTAAAGACCACACGCATAATTCCTCATAACCAGCTGCTGTTGATCAAATTTGGAAAAAACTTTGTCGTATTGAACCGATGACGTCAAAATGACGTTATTTTTGTGTTTTTTTTTTTTTGTTGTTATTTTTGGCAAGCAGAAAAACAAAGAGCGAAATGGCTGCGAGTAGGTTTACAAGTTTGATCGAAGAAAATATTACCCAGTTACTTAACGATAAAGACAGTGACAATACCAAAAAGTCGACAAAACAACATCGCTTAATTTTTGAGTCTTACTTCAAGGAGAAAAACATCAGAAATCCTACATCTGCAGTGGCGTTAGCGGCAATTTCGACCTCGGTGGATAACACCCTCCGAGATCTGTTGAATTCTTCATATCCTACTCAGCTTCATTCAATAACTGCTATTATTATTCATTCAAAATATTTCCCCATTTCTGATTGGTTTAAGCCACACGCATAATTTACCATAACCAGCTGCTGTTCACCAAATAGAAACTTCGTCATATTGAATCAATGACGTCAAAAGTGCAGCCCGCTGCAGATGGCTGCAGATTATTGAACCGATGACGTCAAAATGGCGTGAAAAGTGCAGCCCGCTGCAAATTATTGAACCGTGACCGAAAAAAAACTGGGGATGAGATTGCTTTATTTTTGTTAAGCAGAAAAATGGCTGCGAGTAGGTTTAGAAGTTTGAGCGAAGAAAATACTTTGAATGAATAATAAAGCAATTATTGAATTCGGCTTTCGTAGAACATGAAGAATTCTGCAGATCTCGGAGGATGTTATCCACCTCGGCCTTCGGCCTTGGTGGATAACACCCTCCTCGACCTGCAGAATTCTTCATATCCTACTCAGCTTCATTGAATAATTGCTAAATGATACGAGGGCTGAAGACTTCACATATTAAAGTAAAGATGGTTGTACGCAGATTTCCCACTGCAAGCCAGCTGCCTGAATAAGTAACAACACTTTTTATCAAGTTGCCATGAAAGGTTTAATTTGGCTTATGAAGCCCACCTTCGCACAGGCAAATCAATAAGCAATAATACCTGGCTGAAGCAAACACTACTGTAGCAAGCTTACCGAGTTACAAAGCAAGCGGCAGCGATAGAGTGTTTAATTTCTTAGAACTGCATTTCATCCCCCTTCCCTGTTTATTCTATCTTGACTTCAGTTTCAGATGTCCTGTACTTAAAGGGGCTAGGTCACGCTTTTTTAGGTAATTTTATTTAACTTTGTTAATTATGAGCTCTAAACGTCAAATTGGCAGAGCAAGAGTCTTTCATTTGCAAAATCATGGCCACATAACAGCTGAGAATGATTTTCCAGCTGTGTAAATGACATTTTGATATAGACTGATATAAATTTGAAAAAAGGTGGGCCGACCTTTTTCAAATTCAATCCATTTCAATCCTCTCCAGGTTTGTCCATCCATGTCCCTTCTTGGCTTCCCTGTGTTTTGTGAGAGTTCTTCTATAGTTTTGAACAGTTATTTTGATATTTTAATTAATTCTATGACCATTCGATCAGTGCTGAAATTCCCTAAAACTGCGTGACCTAGCCCCTTTAATCCCAAAGATCTATTATCTATTATTTGTGATTTAATAGCACATCGCCTGACTTACTGCAGATATAGAAAACTGCTGACTTATTTCCTTTTATTGACCTCTTGGTAGCTGGAGACAATATTAATATGAAGGGCCTACAGCTGGTCCTTGGTTTCTTTGAAAAAGCATCCATGACGTATTGGAATACCCAGCGAGACACATCAGATAGAACTGCATTTTCTTTAACTCAGTACAACGTATAATAAGAAAAGTGTTGCTTAATTCGAAGAACAGCAACCTTCTGCGTAAGATTGTGCCTTTTTTTCAATATGAAAACCTTTAGCCCTTTAGATCCCAGAATCTATCCTTGCAGTTACAGGTTCCAGTCTCTTTCAAACTATTACTCAGTTTTACATCTACGTATGCATAGATTCAATCGTATCGGTGTAGAATAAGAATAAAATCATACGAGTGTGAGAAAGTATTGTGAACTGTATGTACGCTCTCATGCCAAAATAGTTTGTTAAAGGGTTTACAAGGAACTTACTCAACTGGAATTGTCCCTTAACGAGAAAATGTACGCTGTGAGTGTTGAGACATTCCAACCCTCCCGATTTGATCGTGAATCTCCCCAATTGTGTTGCCTCCCGCTCTCCCGATTTTTATCAGATTCTCCCGATTTATCACGAATCAAACTATTTTTTGCGATCTGAGTATAAAACGTTACTTATTACACTTCCTTGTCCTATGATGTCCTGCCCAGTCTCTCCAGTGAACACCCCGTGCTCTGCTGACTCACCCATTTAGCAGCTCCAAAACGGACAAGAATGGCCGAGACTCCAATGGCAAAAATAAGGACCTTATAGACTACCACAAAAATGATGTCAAAATGCAGGAAATACCACTTGAGAGAAACTAAATTTGCAAAATTACCTGGGGGTTGGGGGCTCCTCTAGGCCCCCTTACAGGGTCGCGCCTTAGGCGTTCGTGTGAGCGCCTTCTGCGATGAAAAATACGCCCTATTTTCCTTCAAAAGGGGTTGGAATGTCTGGTGTTCTGCGGTTTTAGATATTATGAATCCCAAGGGGCCAGTAAGCCATTCCAAAAATATATTACGCGAGAACCACTGGACGGTATCTTTGTCAACCCTGCTTTTTAATTTTTATTTTTAATACGCCATCATTACATCGCTTTATTTTCTCTATCTCGATATAATTAATTCTCGGTGTATCCATCACTAAACGAGATGCCCTTTTCCTCAGATGCAATGTTATTGTTTATCCAACTTATTTTTAAATTGTTTCAGTGTGATTTTAATAAGTCGATTAAAGGGGATAGGTCATGCTATTTTAGGTAATTTTGTTAATTATGAGCTCTAAACGTCAAATTGACGGAGCAAGAGTCTTTCGTTTGCAAAATCACGGCCACATAACAACTGAGAATGATTTTCCAGCGGCGTAAATGACATTTTGATATAGACTGATATAAATTTGAAAAAAGGTGGGGCGACCTTTTTCAAATTTACCCAACTGAATTCAATCCATTTCAATCCTCTCCAGTTTTGTCCATCCATGTCCCTTCTTGGCTTCCCTGTGTTTTGTTAGAGTTCTTCTATAGTTTTGAACAGTTATTTTAATATTTTAATTAATTCTGTGACTATTTGATCAGTGCTGAAATTGCCTAAAACTGTGTGACCTAGCCCCTTTTAGTGGCAGCTGATTCCTCTATTGTCGTCACACTAAAAAAGGAAAAGAGAGAGCCTGAGTTCGAAGTTGTAGTTGTTTTTGTTGAGGCACATTCAATGACGTAGTGACTATTTTGAATTGGGTTTTTCCCCTAATAGTCTATAAGTTTTGCCGAGAATTCCATTTAAGTAGTTGACGCTTCTATGAGAGTAGCAGCGTGAAGAAATAATCGAAGAGTTGAAACCTACGTTAGTACGAGCTTTTACGATTTCTTCAAGCACCATTTTAGAAAAATCCACCATGAACGAAACAAAGAGGAAATTCGACTGGTTTTTTATAAAGAAGTCAGCCTGTGGACCCAAATTTAAAATGTTGTTGACCGTAGGAGCTGTGGTGGTGATCATTTTAGTGGTCTCTCTTACTCTCTTTATGACATTTCAGAGTGAATCAACTATTTCCAGTGGTGAGTGACAAAATAGCTTAATTTTCAGATGAATTTCAGACTCTCATAGAAGGTAAACATTTGAAGCATACACACCACTTCCGACACAAGATGCTTCGCTCAGCATTTTCGGTTTCATTTGCTCATCTGTATGATCATGCAGCTCAGCCGTGGCCAATTTACCTTCAATTTCACATTGCCTTTCGAGAAAAACTCTCGGTTCGGGAAATTTTATTCTAATTCAGTCAAATGAGCTCGATTTTAGCATGGGCTGGATCTGTTATTTTTCTTGGATTCTGATCTTACTCAATATTTAATATGGCTTTGTACAATACAATAAATAACATACTTATTTCCTTACCCTTTCATAAAAGATGAACCAAAGGACAAGAGGAGCAAAGTTAACCTGGTTGACTGCATGAACAAAACTCTGTGTGACGACAATGCCGTTTGTACAGCCACCGGCCGGAATCATTACACCTGTCTTTGTAACAGAGGCTTTCAAGGAAATGGCCTCGTTTGTCACGGTATGGGAAGTGTTTTCTAACCATGTCATGTCCCTGGCCTGCCGAGAAAACGTGTTGCTTAGAGATAGTATTTCTGGGGTTTCGTAGCAAAGAACACCTGAGGCCAAAGTTACGTGTTTTGAAAAATGGGACAAGACCAAAAACTTGAGAGAATTGAGGAGAAGGGGAGAACGCAACGCGAGGCAAAACGAAAAATTCCGTTTCTCAGACTTTCTTTTCTCCTAAATCCTTCAGGAATGCTCACTGGGCAGGTTTGTGGGTTAACGTTGTCCCACTGTCGTTCATGGGCCAAGATCCCCCAAAATAGGGTTTTTTGTACCGTGTCGAGGGACCAGTGCTATCATAGATTTTTCAAACCTACAATAACTGAAGTTTATTTTAAAGTATGATGGCAAGCCTCTATGAATGGCTTGCTTGCTCTAATAATGTGATAAATGATGTCATTCAAAACTGTCTTATGGCCTTGAATCTGCTTCACCACCTCAAATTCTGAGGAATATTCATTGTACAATTCATTTTCTTAATGACATTTTGTACAAAAGACAAATTAAATAGGATGCTGGATTCAATCAAGAAACAATGACAACTGTAAAAAAATATGTTCTTGTTGCCATGACAACGAAAATGGCCATTCAGTCTGTAACTGAAATATAAATCACTGCAAAAAAGTTTTCTACTTCCTAATTTTTAAAAAGGTAACATCAACAGTTTATGTTGTCATTTAAAAAAAAACAGTCTTTGGCATATCCCTTTAGCACACGTTTGGATTGTCAAGCTAATGAGTTCCAAAGCGGTTCATCCTTCTGCAGCCATTCTGGTACCAGACACAGCGCCCTGGAGACTTTTCCCTTTTCCTGTCAGTCAAATTTGTTCAAGTGTCATTTTCACTGAAATGAAATGAAAGAGTAATATTAAATTTTAAACAAACATGACGGCTGAGTTATGTTGAAAGCAGTCAGCAGTTTTCATGACAACCTTAAATAGTTATTGTATGCATTTAATGAAGTACATTGTTTGAAACGCAATGCAAATTTGATAGTAGCAAATCAAATGAAAATGAATACACTTTTTTGTGAAAGGGTGTATAAAATATATATTTCATATTTACTAATGGCAGCAAAACTCTTACCAATCGCTATCTTCACCTTCATGGTAATCCCCATCGACAGCTACATCATCATCATCGCCATGATCAGGCCTGTTTGACTGTGCAATTTTGAAGGCGACACAAGTCAGTACATCTCTGGCCATTGACAATACAGGAACAGGATGGAAGTTTGCAGGACCTACTGCCTGCACAGGCAAGATAGTAGTTCCAAGAATGCTTGCGGAGTCGGCTGAGCACCCATCCAGTCTACAACCAGCTTGCCATCTTCGGTGCACCAGCTAGATCCTACCGGTGATGGAAGGTCTGGGTATTTTTTTAAACTTTGTCTCCAGACAGAAGTCTGGTAACCCCGGGTCCCGTGGGTAGGGGGGGGGGGGGGGGTACTCCGAGACAAATTGGGTAGAGGTGTGCAGCCTGCTTCCCAAAACCCTTACCCCATTTTTGACCAAAATCAGCGATTTTCCCAACCCTATTTATGACCTGACCAAAAATTTGTTATCCTATTTATGACCTGACCCTTAAATCAATACCCTGGTACAGACCTGCCTTATAATTATTTCCCTAGTTCAGATCAATGTTAAAGGCAATGTTTAGGGGGAGAGGAAGGCAAAGCGCGGAAGGAAGAAGGGGGAAATGATAAAGAAGTAACTTCTTCTAAATAAAAAACGAATTCAAGACTAGACTGTAAAAGTCGATACCCTATTTATGACGAAAATGGCGGAAAAACCCTACCCTTTGGGGCCGCACATACCTATATAGCCCATATAAGGGAGTACCCCCCCCCCCCCCCCCTTCGGGTCTGGTAGTTAGCCCGTAGCGAGTGCTTGCGAAGCGTATCGTTGTACGGTGGTAGCTGATTGGATTCAATGTCTCCTCTCTTCAAACAGAACAGTCTTGTATCGCAGCTCATTGATGTCACTTGTTCCCGGGGTACTACAATACATGGCGCATGTAAACTTCTGAAGGTTACGACGGTACAGGTGATCCGACAGATTCCATTCCATACCCAGTTGCTGGAACGTTTCTTGAAATTCTGCAGTTCGTGTCACGATTCAATACCCTGCTACTTTTCCCCGTACGGCAAATGCACTGACCATGTCACAGCCAGAGAATGCATGAAAGCCCGGCACTGATCTGCAGACATTTGCTCCAACACTTTCAACTACTCTGGAGACTTTTATGTACTTGACTCTAGTCTGCGAACCACAGTTAATGAATATTGAGGAAGGAATAAAACACTTGAGAGCCAAAAGAAGTCCCAAAACATCGATGTCTTCTGATACTATGAAGACTGAAGCAAAGCTCGATCTAGCTGCATGGAGTGCGTGCAAGAGGGCTTGGATATCTTGAGTTGATTCCAGCTCACTGATTGGTTGCGCTACACGTGACAACCAGTATCTTTCCTGATAGCTTCTCCATGTACTTGTCTTTCTTCCACTCGCTGGCTACAAAAATTATGAATTCTTGTTTGCTTTTTGAGCTACACAGGAATTTTCTCCACTGTTTAATCTTGTGATCGGCTGGAATATTTCGGTATTACTTCCTGATCCTTCGCCTGTCTTGTCTCGCTCGGCGTAATCATCGAAGACAACATCGATTCTGTCACTGGATCCACCTTTGCTTAGAACTCTGCAAAGCAGAGTTTCAGCAACTGCAGAAAATGTCTTCAGATCACCTTTCAAACGCTGGACTAAGGCCATTTCATCACTGACATATGCTGAGGGCTGGGGAATGGAATCTACAGCTTGGACATTTTTCTGGAGTTCTTTTGCCAGGGGCGCTTTGCTTGTCTTACTCATCAAGCCATCTGGGGTAGCCAATGACCATGTCAGGGCGCGACGAAAGTGCTGTCCGATAGCCCGGGGCTAGTGGAATGACTTGTCGGGCTAGCGTTTTCTTATCGTAGCTTGCCCGACGGGCAAGCACCGTTGCTTTCTCTTTTCTGGTGATAAATTGAGCTTTTATACCAAAAAGTGTGTCGCAGAAAGCTCCTGAGAGAAAAGGATAACGTTATGAGGCCAAATTAACGTAGCGTGACAACGTTTTGCGCCGCATTGTAGTTGCGTCCGTAAATAACGTCATGACTTTTTCTGCTTACATAAGCGACCGAAATATATTTTTTGAAATGACAATATTTGCCGACTGACAGCGTGCAGTGCAAGATAATAAGTCTAATTAAATTCCAGCCAAGTCACGGTGCAGTGGATTTTCTCGGAAATTTAGGTGCGTTTCGTTGGGAAAATCCAAACCGGATTCTTGTTTCTAGGCCCACTAAAATTAAAAAAACAAGAAAAAACTCGCTTGAAGAAAAGCTAGGCTGGTGCCGTTATCATCCGATAAAAAAAATGAAAACAAAAACACGCAACTCGAGTAATTTAAAACATGACGTTTTCTCGCTTCTGGAAGAGTTTGTCAGCTTGACTAGCTTTGAAGAGAATTTATTCCATCGAATGTCGACTTCAGATTACTTCAGATTACAGTGGTAGTAAAATTTAATTGACCGATCGCAACGTTCATGGCATTCACAAAAATAACTGTGTTGTGATTTCCGTAGCCTGTGTACAGCCGCCCACTCTCCGCTGAAAAAAAAAGAATCGGAGTGGAGCGTCTGTGATTTACCGTTGACAGGAGCCGATTACCGTCAAAATGTAGTAGTTCTAAAAATAGAAAGATACGGGACAGGGTAGACTCAAGACAATACAGATGGAAGCTCCGGGTAATGGGCTCCTGCCGTTGATAATTGTGTTTAATACCACGTGATTTTTCCTGGAATGTGTGGAAAATGATTTGATTAGTTATTACCCATCGATCATTACATCATTGAAACAACGAGTTTTGCTTGACTTTAATTTTTACTTCTCTACATCAACACCGTGAGAACCACCGTGACAATTTTTTCTTGTGCAATTTGCGCACGGTAAAAAATACGAATTAAAATATTTTTGAAAGAGGTTTTTCTTTTAAAGCACGAGCGGAATTGTTATCTATGGAGTGTAAAGTGGAAATCGATTCTACGTACATTTGTAGGAATTGTTGTCAGCGCTAAAGAAACCAAAGCGCTCCTGACGAATCTTCACGAGTTGAATATCTGTAGCACTATTCAAAAGATTGTCCACTCGAAAACGTCTCCCGCTATTCCTTACCAGTCAATGAAACCCAACGCCTTGCTCGGACCAGCCTAGCCATTCTCAAGAACAATCTACAGAGCGTGTTGCCCTGGAAGATTTGAGATGTGGACATATCGAGGAAAATAACAGCCCATCGGCAATCATCTGTGCTGCTCTGAAGATTAGAGCCGTACCCGGTTGGAAGACTTGTAAATACATCCTTTCCGTGAAAGAATGCCTCTATCCTATAAAGCCAAGGTATCTTACAACTATCGGAGACGCTTTTTA